>NW_026909158.1:10464660-10781517 GCF_033115175.1 Lepus europaeus | reverse complement strand
GTGTTTGTGTATTCCGGATATTATCAACGGACTGTATTCTTTTGAATGTTTTTTATGGGGGAACATTTTATTTTGAGCTTAGATACACTAATTGGTTCCACATGGAGACACCAGCTAAATAATTTCGTATTTTCTAGGGAGAAAGCTAGAGGAACTGCGGCAAACTAACATGATATGTCTGTTTGTATCGATGACATTTTATGCACTTGCCTAACGAAAAGAGTTTGCTTTTCTCCAAAACCATTTTTACTGTGATTTTCTTGGTCCATTGCATAAGAATTCCACACCACTTTCTCTGGATATGCCTGGATGAAACCAGAAATATCCAGTTGTGTTTTGGCTAACTCAATCCGAAATATTGTGAAAGCCTCTGTGTTTGTGTTTTCTGGGTATTATTGATGGACTTTATTGTGTTGAATGATTTTATCAGGGAACATTTAATTTTCTACCATTGAAACACTAATTGGTTCATCATGGGGACACCAGCTCTACACATTCCTATTTTCTAGGTAGAAAGCTAGAGGAACTGCGGCAAACAAGCATGATATTTCTGTTTGTATCGATGACATTTTATGCACTTGCCTAACGAAAAGACTTTGCTTTTCTCCAAAACCATTTTTACTGTGATTTTATCGGTCCATTACATACAAGTTCCACAACACTTTATCCGGATATGCCTGGATGAAACCAGAAATATCCGGTTGTGTTTTGGTTAACTCAATCCCAGATATTGCTACAGCTTCTGTGTTTTTGTTTTCCTGATATTATCCACAGACTTTATTGTTTTGAATGTTTTTTATCAGGGAACATTTAATTTTGTGCTGGGAATCCCTAATTGTTTCCACATGGAGACACCAGCTAAACACTTTCGTATTTTCTAGGGAGAAAGCTAGTGGAACTGCGGCAAACAAACGTGATATTTCTGTTTGTATAGATGACATTTTATGCACTTGCCTAACGAGAAGACTTTGCTTTTCTGCTAAACCAGCTGTACTGTGATTTTCCCGGTCCATTGCATACGAATTCCACAGAAATTTCTCCGGGAAAGGACCGGATGACACCAGAAATATCCGGTTGTGTTTTGGCTAACTCTATCCCAGATATTGCTACAGCCTCTGTGTTTCTTTTTTCCAGATATTATCAACGGAATTTATGGTTCTGAATGTTTTTTATCAGGGAACATTTAATTTTTAGCTTAGATACACTAATTGGTTCCACATGGAGACACCAGCTCTACACATTCCTATATTCTAGGGAGAAAGCTAGAGGAACTGCGGCAAACTAACATGATATGTCTGTTTGTATCGATGACATTTTATGCACTTGCCTAACGAAAAGACTTTGCTTTTCTCCAAAACCATTTTTACTCTGATTTTCTTGGTCCTTATATTGCATAAGAATTCCACACCACTTTCTCTGGATATGCCTGGATGAAACCAGAAATATCCAGTTGTGTTTTGGCTAACTCAATCCGAAATATTGTGAAAGCCTCTGTGTTTGTGTTTTCTGGGTATTATCGATGGACTTTATTGTGTTGAATGATTTTATCAGGGAACATTTAATTTTCTGCCATTGAAACACTAATTGTTTCATCAAGGGGACACCAGCTCTACACATTCATATTTTCTAGGTAGAAAGCTAGAGGAACTGCGGCAAACAAACGTGATATTTCTGTTTGTATCGATGACATTTTATGCACTTGCCTAACGAGAAGATTTTGCTTTTCTGCTAAACCAGTTGTACTGTGATTTTCCCTGTCCAATGCGTACGAATTCCACACCAGTTTGTCCGGATATGACTGGATCTAACTGGAAATATCCGGTTGTGTTTTGGCTAACTCAATCCCAGTTATTGCTACAGTCTGTGTTTGTGTATTCCTGATATTATCAATGGACTTCATTCAACTGAATGTTTTCTTTGGGGAACATTTTATTTTGAGCTTAGATACACTAATTGGTTCCACATGGAGACACCAGCTCTACATATTTGTATTTTCTAGGGAGAAAGCTAGAGGAACTGTGACAAATAAGCTTGATATTTCTGTTTGCATCGATGACATTTTATGCACTTGCCTAATGAAAAGACTTTGCTTTTCTCCAAAACCATTTTCACTGTGATTTTCTCGGTCCATTGCATAGAAATTCCACACCACTTTGTCCAGATATGACTGGTTGAAACGAGAAATATCCGGTTGTGTTTTGGCTAACTCAATCTGAAATATCGTGAAAGCCTCTGTGTTTCTGTTTTCTGGATATTATCAAAGCATTTTATTGTTTTGAATGTTTTTATCAGGGAACATTTAATTTTGTACCATAGAAACACTAATTGTTTCCACATGGAGACACCAGCTCTACACATTCGTATTTTCTAGGGAGAAAGCTGGAGAGACTGCGGCAAACAAACATTATATTTCTGTTTGTATCAATGACATTTTATGCACTTGCCTAACGAGAAGACTTTGCTTTTCTGCTAAACCAGTTGTACTGTGATTTTCCCAGTACATTGCATACGAATTCCACAGAAATTTCTCCGGGCTAGGACCGGATGAAACCAGAAATATCCGGTTTTGTTTTGGCTAACTCAATCCCAGATATTGCTACAGCCTCTATGTTTGTGTTTTCCGGATATTATCAATGGAATTTATTGTTCTGAATGTTTTTATCAGGGAACATTTAATTTTGAGCTTAGATACACTAATTGGTTACACATGGAGACACCAGCTCTACACATTCCTATATTCTAGGGAGAAAGCTAGAGGAACTGTGGCAAACTAACATGATATGTCTGTTTGTATCGATGACATTTTATGCACTTGCGTAAAGAAAAGACTTTGCTTTTCTCCAAAACCATTTTTACTCTGATTTTCTTTGTCCATTGCATAAGAATTCCACACCACTTTCTATGGATATGCCTGGATGAAACCAGAAATATCCAGTTGTGTTTTGGCTAAGTCAATCCGAAATATTGTGAAAGCCTCTGTGTTTGTGTTTTCTGGATATTATCGATGGACTTTATTGTGTTGAATGATTTTATCAGGGACATTTAATTTTCTGCCATTGAAACACTAATTGGTTCATCATTGGGACACCAGCTCTACACATTCCTATTTTCTAGGTAGAAAGCTAGAGGAACTGCGGCAAACAAACGTGATATTTCTGTTTGTATCGATGACATTTTATGCACTTGCCTAACGAGAAGACTTTGCTTTTCTGCTAAACAGTTGTACTGTGATTTTCCCGGTCCATTGCATACGAATTCCACACCAGTTTGTCCGGATATGACTGGATCTAACTGGAAATATCCGGTTGTGTTTTGGTTAACTCAATCCCAGATATTGCTACAGCATCTGTGTTTTTGTTTTCCTGATATTATCAACAGACTTTATTGTTTTGAATGTTTTTTATCAGGGAACATTTAATTTTGTGCTGGGAATCACTAACTGTTTCCACATGGAGACACCAGCTAAATACTTTCGTGTTTTCTAGGGAGAAAGCTAGAGGAACTGCGGCAAACAAACGTGATATTTCTGTTTGTATAGATGACATTTTATGCACTTGCCTAACGAGAAGACTTTGCTTTTCTGCTAAACCAGTTGTACTGTGATTTTCCTGGTCCATTGCGTACGAATTCCATAGAAATTTCTCTGGGAAAGGACCGGATGAAACCAGAAATATCTGGTTGTGTTTTGTCTAACTCGATCCCAGATATTGCTACAGCCTCTGTGTTGTGTTTTCCGGATATTATCGATTGAATTTATTGTTTTGAATGTTTTTCATCAGGGACATTTAATATTGTGCAAGGCAATACTTATGGGTTCCACATGGAGACACCAGCGCTACACATTCATATTTTCTAGGGAGAAAGCTAGAGGAGCTGTGGAAAAGAAACATGATATTTCTGTTTGTATCGATGACATTTTATGCACTTGCCTAACGAAAAGGCTTTGCTTTTCTCCAAAACCATTTTTACTGTGATTTTCTCGGTCCATTGCATACGAATTCCACACCAGTTTGTCCGGATATGACAGGATGAAACCAGAGATATCTGGTTGTGCTTTGGTAAACACAATCCGAAATATTTTGAAAGACTCTGTGTTTGTGTTTTGTGGATATTATAGATGGACTTTATTGTTTTGAATGTTTTTATCAGGGAACATTTAATTATTTGCTTGGAAACACTAATTGGTTCCACATGGAGACACCAGCTCTACACATTCGTATTTTCTAGGGAGAAAGGTAGAGGAACTGTGGCAAACAAACATGATATTTCTGTTTGTATAGATGACTTTTTATGCACTTGCCTAACAAAAAATTTATTTTTCTTCAAAACCATTTTTACTGTGATTTTCTCAGTCCATTGCATACGAATTCCACACCAGTTTGTCCGAATATGACTGGATGAAACCAGTAATATCCGGTTTTGTTTTGGCTAACTCAATCCCAGATATTGCTACAGGCTCAGTGTTTGTGTATTCCTAATATTATCCACAGACTTTATTGTTGTCAATGATATTTATCAGGGAACATTTATGTTTGTGCTTGGAAACACTAATTTTTTCCACATGGAGACACCAGCTCCACACATTCGAATGTTCTAGGGAGAGAGCTAGAGGAACTGTGGCAAACAAACATGATATTTCTGTTTGTATAGATGACATTTTATGCACTTGCCTAAGGAAACGTCTTTACTTTTCTCCAAAACCATTTTTACTGTGATTTTCTCGGTCCATTGCATATGAATTCCACACTACTTTGTCAGGATATGACTGGATGGAACCGGAATTATCCGTTTTTTTTTTTTTTTTTGCCTAGTAAAACCCAGATATTGCTATAGCCTCTGTGTTTGTGTATTCCTGATATTATATATGGACCTTATTGCTTGGAATGTTTTTTATCAGGGAACATTTAATTTTGTGCTTGGAAACACTAATTGGTTCCACATGGAGACAGCAGCTCTACGTGTTCGTATTTTCTATGGAGACAGCAGGAGGAACTGCGGCAAACTAACATGATATTTCTGTTGTATAGATGACATTTTATCTACTAGCCTAATGAAAAGACTTTGCTTTTCTCCAAATCCATTTTTACTGTGATTCTATCTGTCCATTGCATACGAATTCCACACCATTTTGTCCGGATATGACTGGATGAAACCAGAAATATGCGGTTTCGTTTTGGCTAACTCAATCTGAAATATGTGAAAGTTTCTGTGTTTGTGTTTTCTGGATATTATTGATGGGCTTTATTGTTTTGAATATTTTTATCAGGGAATATTTAATTTTGTACCGTAAAAACACTAATTGGTTCATCGTGGGGACACCAGTTCTACACATTCGTATTTTCTAGGGAGAAAGCTAGAGGAACTGCAGCAAACAAACACGATATTTCTGTTTCTATAGATGACATTTTATGCACTTGCCTAACAAAAAGACTTTGCTGTTCTCCAAAACCATTTATACTGTGATTTTCTCGGTCCATTGCATGCGAATTTCACTCCACTTTGTCCGGATATGACTGGATGAAAACAGTAATATCCGGTTGTTTTGTCTGACTCAATCAGAAATATTGCGACAGCCTCAGTTTTTCTGTATTCCTGATATTATCCACGAACTTTATTGTGTTGAATGTGTTTTTTATCAAGGAGCATTTAATTTTCTGCTTGGAAACACTAATTGGTTCCACATGGAGACACCAGCTCTACATATTTGTATTTTCTAGGGAGAAAGCTAGAGGAACTGGGACAAACAAACATGATATTTCTGTTTGTATAGATGACATTTTATCTACTTCCCTAATGAAAAGATTTTGCTTTTCTCCAAAACCATTTTTACTGTGATTTTCTCGGTCCACTGCATACGAATTAAACAGAAGTTTGTCCGGATATGACTGGATAAAACCGGAAATATGCGGTTGTGTTTTGGCTAACTCAATCCCAGATATTGCTACCACCTCTGTGTTTGTGTACTCCTGATAGTATCCACAGACCTTATTGTTTTCAATGATTTTTATCAGGGAACATTTATTTTTGTGCTTGGAAACACTAATTGGTTCCACATGAAAACACCAGCTCCACACATTTGAAGATTCTAGGGAGAAAGCTAGAGGAACTCTTGCAAACAAACATGATATTCTGTTTTTATAGATGACATTTTATGCACTTGCCTAACGAAAAGGGTTTACTTTTCTTCAAATTCATTTTTACTGTTATTTTCTCTGTCCATTGCATATGAATTCCACACTGCTTTGTCAGGATATGACTGGATGAAACCGGAATTATCCGTTTGTTTTTTTTTTTTTTTTTGGCAAACTCAATCCCAGATATTGCTACAGCATCTGTGTTTGTGTATTCCTGATATTATACATGGACTTTATTGGTTTGAATGTTTTTTATCAGGGAACCTTTAATTTAGTGCTTGGAAACACTAATTGGTTCCACATGGAGACAGAAGCTCTACACATTCATATTTTCTAGGGAGAAAGCTAGAGGAACTGCGACAAACATACATGATATTTCTGTTTGTATAGATGACATTTTATGCACTTGCCTAATGAAAAGACTTTGCTTTTGTCCAAAACCATTTTTACTGTGATTTTATCGGTCAATTCAATATGAATTCCACACCAGTTTGTCCGGATATGACTGGATCAAAACAGAAATATGCGGTTTTGTTTTGGCTAACTCAATCCGAAATAGGCTGAAAGTTTCTGTGTTTGTGTTTTCTGGATATTATTGATGGAGTTTATTGTTTTGAATATTTTTTCAGGGAACATTTAATTTTGTACCATAGAAACACTAATTAGTTTCCCATGGAAACACCAGCTCCACACATTCGTATTTTCTAGGGAGAAAGCTAGAGGAACTGCGGCAAACATACATGATATTTCTGTTTGTATCGATGACGTTTTATGCACTTGCCTAATGAAAAGACTTTGCTTTTCTCCAAAACCATTTTTACTGTGATTTTTTCGGTCCATTGCATACGAATTCCTCCCCAGTTTGTCCGGATATGACTGGATTATACCGGAAATATCCGGGTGTGTTTTGGCTAACTCAATCCCAGATATTGCTACAGCTTCTTTGTTTGTGTATTCTTGATATTATCCACGAACTTTATTATTTTGGATGCTTTTTTTATCAGGGAACATTTAATTTTGTACTGTTGAAACACTAATTGGTTCATAATGGGAACACCAGCTCTACACATTCGTATTTTCTAGGGAGAAACCTAGAGGAACTGCGGCAAACAAACATGATATTTCTGTTTGTATCGATGACATTTTATGCACTTGCCTAACAAAAAACTTTGTTTTTCTCCAAAACCATTTTTACTGTGATTTTCTCGGTCCATTGCATATGAATTCCACACCGGTTTGTCCGGATATGACTGGATGAACCCGGAAATATCTGGTTTTGTTTTGGCTAACTCAATCCCAGCTATTGCTACCACCTCTGTGTTCGTGTATTCCTGATATTATCCACAGACTTTATTGTTTTCAATTATTTTTATCAGGGAACATGTATTTTTTTGCTTGGAAACACTAATTTTTTCACTTGGAGACACCAGCTCCACACATTCGAATATTCTAGGGAGAAAGCTAGAGGAACTGTGGCAAACAAACATGATATTGCTGTTTGTATCGATGACATTTTACCTAATTGCCTAACAAAAAGAATTTTCTTTTCTCCAAAACCATTTTTACTGTGATTTTCTTGGTCCATTGCATACGAATTCCTCACCACTTTTTCCGGATATGACTGGATGAAACCACAAATATCCGTTTGTGTATTGGCGAACTCAATGTGAAAGATTGTGAAAGTTTCTGTGTTTGTTTTTTCTGGATATTATCAATGGACTTGAATGTTTTGAATATTTTTATAAGGGAACATCTAATTTTGTACCATTGAAACACTAATTGGTTCATCATGGCAACACCAGCTCTACACATTCGTATTTTCTAGGGAGAAAGCTAGAGTAACTGCGGCAAACAAACATGATATTTCATTTGTATCGATGACAGTTTATGCACTAGCCTAACAAAAAGAATTTGCTTTTCTCCAAAACCAACTTTACTGTGATTTTCTCGGTCCATTGCTTACGAATTCCACACAATTTTGTCCGGATATCACTGGATGAAACCAGAAATATCCGTTTGTCTATTGGCTAACTCAATGCGAAATATTGTGAAAGTTTCTGTGTTTGTGTATTCTGGATATTATCGATGGACTTTATCGTTTGAATGTTTTTATCAGGGAACCTTTAATTGTGTACCGTAGAAACACTAATTGCTTCATCATGGGGACACCAGCTTAAACATTCGTATTTTCTAAGGAGAAAGCTAGAGGAACTGCGGCAAACAAACATGATATTTCTGCTTGTATAGATTACATTTTATGAACATGCCTAACGAAAAGATAATGCTTTTCCCGAAAACCATTTTTACTGTGATTTTCCCGGTCCATTGCATACAAATTCCACAACAGTTTCTCCAGATATGACTGGATGAAACCGTAAATATCCGTTTTTTTTTTTTTTTTTGGCTAACTCAATCCCATATATTGCTACAGCCTCTTTGTTTATGATTTCTGGATATTATGGATGGACTTTATTGTTTTGAATATTTTTATCAGGAAACATTTAATTTTGTACCGTAGAAACACTAATTGGTTCATCGTGGGGACAGCAGCGCTACACTTTCGTATATTATAAGGAGAAAGCTAGAGGAACTGCGCGAAAGAAACATGACATTTCTGTGTGTATAGATGACATTTTATGCACTTGCCTAACGAAAAGCCTTTGCTTTTCTACTAAACCATTTTTACTGTGATTTTCTCGGTCCATTGCATACGAATTCCACACCAGTTTGTCCGGATATGACTGGATGAAACCGGAAATATCCGCTTTTGTTTTGGCTAACTCAATGCCAGATATTGCTACAGACTCTGTGTTTGTGTATTCCTGATATTATACATGGACCTTATTGCTTTGAATGTTTTTTATCAGGGAACATTTAATTTTGTACTTGGAAACACTAATTGGTTCCACATGGAGATCCAGCTTTACACATTTATATTTTCTAAGGAGAAAACTAGAGGAACTGCATTAAACAAACATGATATTTCTGTTTGTATACATGACATTTTATGCACTTGACTAAGGAAAAGACTTTGCTTTTCTCCAAAACCATTTTTACTTTGATATTATCGGTCCATTACATACAAATTCCACACCAGTTTGTCCGGATATGACTGGATGAAACCGGAAATACCCGGGATTGTTCTGGCTAACTCAATCCCAGGTTTTGCTACAGCCACCTTGTTGGTGTTTTTCGGATATTTTCCATGGACTTTATTGTTTGAATATTTTTTATCAGGGAACATTAAATTTTGTACCGTAGAAACACTAATTGGTTCATCATGTGGACATCAGCTCTACACATTCGTATTTTCTAGGGAGAAAGCTAGAGAAACTGGGGCAAACAAACACGATATTTCTGTTTGTATAGATGACATTTTATGTACTTGCCTAACGAAAAGACTTTGCTTTTCTCCAAAACCATTTGTACTGTGATTTTCTCTGTCCATTGCATACGAATTCCACAGCACTTTGTCCCGATATGACTGGATGAAACCAGAAATATCCGGTTTTGTTTTGGCTAAAAAACCCCAGATATTGCTACAACCTCTGTGTTTGTGTTTTCCTGATATTATCCATGGACTTTATTGGTTTGAATATTTTTTTTTATCAAGGAACATTTAATTTTGTGCTGCAAAACACTAATTGTTTCCACATGGAGACACCGGCTCTACACATTCCTATTTTCTAGGCAGAAAGCTAGAGGAACTGCGGCAAACAAACATGATATTTCTGTTTGTATAGATGACATTTTATGCACTTGCCCAATGAGAAGACTTTGCTTTTCTCCAAAACCATTTGTACTGTGATTTTCTCGGTCCATTGCATACGAATTCCTCACCACTATGTCCGGTTATGACAGGATGAAATGGGAAATGTCCAGTTTTGTTTTGCCTAAGTCAACCACAGATATTGCTACAGCCTCTGTGTTTGTTTTTTCTGGATATTATCAATGGACTTTATTGTTTTAATGCTTTTAATCGGGGAACATTTTATTTTGAGCTTGTATACAGTAATTGGTTCCACATAGAGACAGCAGCTCTACATACTCGTATTTTCTAGGGAGAAAGCTAGGGGAACTGTGGCAAACAAACATGATATTTCTGTTTGTATACATGACATTTTATGCACTTGCCTAAAGAAAAGACTTTGCTTTTCTCCAAAACCATTTTTACTCTGATTTTCTCAGTCCATTGCATATGAATTCCTCACCACTTTGTCCGGACATGACTGGATGAAACCGGAAATATCCGGTTTTGTTCTGGCTAACTCAATCCCAGATATTGCTACAGCCTCTTTGTTTGTGTTTTTCGGATATTTTCCATGGACTTTATTGTTTGAATGTTTTTTATCAGGGAACCTTAAATTTTGTACCGTAGAAACACTAATTGGTTCATCATGTGGACATCAGCTCTACACATTCGTATTTTCTAGGGAGAAAGCTAGAGAAACTGCGGCAAACAAACATGATATTTCTGTTTGCTTCGATGACATTTGATGCACTTGCCTAACGAAAAGACTGCTTTTCTCCAAAACCATATTTACTGTGATTTTCTCTGTCCATTGCATATGAATTCCACACCACTTTGTCCGGATATGACTGGATGAAACCGGAAATATCCGGTTTTGTTTTGGCTAAAAACCCAGATATTGCTACAACCTCTGTGTTTGTTTTTTCTGGATATTCAATGGACTTTATTGTTTTGAAAGTTTTTTTATCGGGGAACATTTTGTTATGAGCTTGTATACAGTAATTGGTTAAAAATGGAGACACCAGCGCTATATATTCGTATTTTCTAAGGAGAAAGCTAGAGGAACTGTGGCAAACAAACATGATATTTCTGTTAGTATCGATAGCATTTTATGCACTTGCCTAACGAAAAGAATTTGCTTTTCTCCAAAACCATTTGTACTCTGATTTTCTCAGTCCATTGCATATGAATTCCCCACCACTTTGTCCGGACATGACTGGATTAAGCCAGAAATATCCGGTTGTGTTTTGCCTAACTCATTCCGAAATATAGTGAAAGTTTCTGTGATTGTGTTTTCTGGATATTATCGATGGTCTTTATTGTTTTGAATGTTTTTATCAGGGAACATTTATTTTTGTTTCTTGAAACACTAATTGGTTCATCATGGGGACACCAGCTCTACACATTCTTATTTTCTAGGGAGAAAGCTAGAGGAACTGCAGGAAACGAACATGATATTTCTGTTTGCTTCGATGACATTTTATGCACTTGCCTAACGAAAAGACTTTGCTTTTCTCCAAAACCATTTTTACTGTGATTTTCTCGGTCCATTGCATACGAATTCCACACCATTTTGTCCGGATATGACTGGATGAAATCGGAAATATCCAGTTGTGTTTTGGCTAACTCAATCTGAAATATAGTGAAAGCATCTGTGTTTGTGTTTTCTGGATATTATCCATGGATTTTATTGTTTTGAATATTTTTCATCGGGGAACATTTTATTTTGAGCTTTTATACAGTAATTGGTTCCACATAGAGACAGCAGTTCTACATACTCGTATTTTCTAGAGATAAAGCAATAGGAACTGTGGCAAACAAACATGATATTTCTGTTTGTCTAGATGACATTTTATGCACTTGCCTAATGAAAAGACTTTGCCTTTCTCCAAAACCATTTGTACTGTGATTTTCTTGGTCCATTGCATACGAATACCAGACCAGTTTCTCCGGATATTACTGGATGAAACCAGAAATATCCAGTTGTGTTTTGGCTAACTCAATCTGAAATATAGTGAAAGCATCTGTGTTTGTTTTTTATGGAAATTATCGATGAACTTTATTGTTTTGAATATTTTTATCAGAGAACATTTAATTTTGTACCGTTGAAACACTAATTGATTCATCATGTGGAAACCAGCTATACACATACGTATTTTAGGGAGAAATCTAGAAGAAATGTGGCAAACAAACATGATATTTCTGTTTGTATAGATGACATTTTATGCACTTCCCTAACGAAAAGACTTTGCTTTTCTCCAATCCATTTTTACTGTGATTTTCTCGGTCCATTGCATATGAATTCCAAACAACTTTGTCCGGATGTGACTGGATGAAACTTGAAATATCCTGTTTAGTTTTGGCTAACTCAATCCCAGATATTGCTACAGCCTCTGTGTTTGTGTATTCCTGATATTATCCACAGACTTTATTGTTTTGAATATTTTTTATCAGGGAACATTTAATTTTGTGCTTGGAAACATTAATTGGTTCCACATAAAGACACAAGCTCTACACATTTGTATTTTCTAGGGAGAAAGCTAGAGGAACTGTGGCAAACAAACATGATATTTCTGTTTGTATAGATGATATTGTATGCACTTGCCTAATGGAAAGACTTTGCTTTTCTACAATCCATTTTTACTGTGGTTTTCTCGGGCCATTGCAAACCAATTCCACACCACCTTGTCCGGATTTGACTGGATGAAATCAGAAATATCCGGTTGTGTTTTGGCTAACTCAATCCGAAATATTGTGAAAGCCTCTGTGTTTGTGTTTTCTGGATATTATCGATGGACTTTATTGGTTTGAATGTTTTTTCTCAGGAACATTTAATTTTGTGCTTGGAAACACTAATTGGTTCCACATAGAGACAGCAGTTCAACATACTCGTATTTTGTAGGGAGAAAGCTAGAGGAACTGCGGCAAACAAACATGATATTTCTGTTTGTATCAATGACAATTTATGCACTTGCCCAACGAAAAGACTTTGCTTTTCTCCAAAACCATTTTTACTGTGATTTTTTCGGTCCATTGCATACGAATTCCACAACAGTTTCTCCGGATATGACTGCATGAAACTGGAAATATCCGGTTTTTTTTTTTTTTTTGCTAACTCAATTCCAGATATTGCTACAGCCTCTGTGTTTATGTTTTCCTGATATTTTCCACGGACTTTATTATTTTGGATGCTTTTTTATCAGGGAACATTTAATTTTGGGCTTGGAAACAATAATTGGTTCCACATGGAGACACCAGCTCTACACATTCGTATTTTCCAGGGAGAAAGCTAGAGGAACTGAGGAAAAAAACATGATATTTCTGTTTGTATAGATGACATTTTATGCACTTTCCTAACGAAAAGACACTGCTTTTCTCCAAAACCATTTTTACTGTGATTTTCTCGGTCCATTGCATATGAATTCCACAGCACTTTGTTCAGATATGACTGGATGAAAACAGAAATATCCGGTTTTGTTTTGGCTAACTCAATGTGAAATATTGTGATAGATTCTGTGTTTGAATTTTCCTGATATTATCCACAAACTTTATTGTTTTGAAGGTTTTTTATCAGGAAACATTTAATTTTGTGCTTGGAAACACTAATTGGTTCCACATGCAGACACCAGCTCTACACATTCGTATTTTCTAGGGAGAAAGCTAGAGGAACTGCGGCAAAAAAACCTGATATTTCTGTTGGTATTGTTGATATTTTATGCACTTGCCTAACGAAAAGACTTTGCTTTTTTCCAGAACAAATTTTACTGTGATTTTCTCGGTGCATTGCATACGAATTCCACACTACTTTGTCCGGATATGACTGGATGAGACTGCAAATATCCGGTTTTGTTTTGCCTAACTCAATCCGAAATATTGTGAAAGCCTCTGCGTTTATGTTTTCTGGATATTATTTTTTGAATGTTTTTATCAGGGAATATTTAATTTTGTACCATAGAAACAATAATTGGTTCACTTTGGGACACCAGTTCTACACATTCGTATTTTCAAAGGAGAAAGCTAGAGGAACTGTGGGAAATAAACATGATATTTCTGTTTGTATAGATGACATTTTATGCACTTGCCTATTGAAAAGATTTGCTTTTCTCCAAAACCATTTTTACTGTGATTTTCTCGGTCCATTGCAAACGAATTCCACACCACTTTGTCAGGATATGACTGGATGAAACCAGAATTATCCGGTTGTGTTTTGGCTAACTCAATCCGAAATATTGTGAAAGCTTCTGTGTTTGTGTTTTCTGGATATTATCGGTAGACTTTATTGTTTTGAATGTTTTTATCAGGGAACTATTAATTTGGTACCGTTGAAACACTAATTGGTTCATCAAGGGGACACCAGCTCTACACATTCATATTTTCTAGGTAGAAAGCTAGAGGAACTGCGGCAAACAAACGTGATATTTCTGTTTGTATCGATGACATTTTATGCACTTGCCTAACGAGAAGATTTTGCTTTTCTGCTAAACCAGTTGTACTGTGATTTTCCCTGTCCAATGCGTACGAATTCCACACCAGTTTGTCCGGATATGACTGGATCTAACTGGAAATATCCGGTTGTGTTGTGGCTAACTCAATCCCAGTTATTGCTACAGTCTGTGTTTGTGTATTCCTGATATTATCAATGGACTTCATTCAACTGAATGTTTTCTTTGGGGAACATTTTATTTTGAGCTTAGATACACTAATTGGTTCCACAGGGAGACACCAGCTCTACATATTTGTATTTTCTAGGGAGAAAGCTAGAGGAACTGTGACAAATAAGCTTGATATTTCTGTTTGCATCGATGACATTTTATGCACTTGCCTAATGAAAAGACTTTGCTTTTCTCCAAAACCATTTTCACTGTGATTTTCTCGGTCCATTGCATAGAAATTCCACACCACTTTGTCCAGATATGACTGGTTGAAACGAGAAATATCCGGTTGTGTTTTGGCTAACTCAATCTGAAATATCGTGAAAGCCTCTGTGTTTCTGTTTTCTGGATATTATCAAAGCATTTTATTGTTTTGAATGTTTTTATCAGGGAACATTTAATTTTGTACCATAGAAACACTAATTGTTTCCACATGGAGACACCAGCTCTACACATTCGTATTTTCTAGGGAGAAAGCTGGAGAGACTGCGGCAAACAAACATTATATTTCTGTTTGTATCAATGACATTTTATGCACTTGCCTAACGAGAAGACTTTGCTTTTCTGCTAAACCAGTTGTACTGTGATTTTCCCGGTACATTGCATACGAATTCCACAGAAATTTCTCCGGGCAAGGACCGGATGAAACCATAAATATCCGGTTGTGTTTTGGCTAACTCAATCCCAGATATTGCTACAGCCTCTATGTTTGTGTTTTCCGGATATTATCAATGGAATTTATTGTTCTGAATGTTTTTTATCAGGGAACATTTAATTTTGAGCTTAGATACACTAATTGGTTACACATGGAGACACCAGCTCTACACATTCCTATATTCTAGGGAGAAAGCTAGAGGAACTGTGGCAAACTAACATGATATGTCTGTTTGTATCGATGACATTTTATGCACTTGCGTAAAGAAAAGACTTTGCTTTTCTCCAAAACCATTTTTACTCTGATTTTCTTTGTCCATTGCATAAGAATTCCACACCACTTTCTATGGATATGCCTGGATGAAACCAGAAATATCCAGTTGTGTTTTGGCTAAGTCAATCCGAAATATTGTGAAAGCCTCTGTGTTTGTGTTTTCTGGATATTATCGATGGACTTTATTGTGTTGAATGATTTTATCAGGGACATTTAATTTTCTGCCATTGAAACACTAATTGGTTCATCATTGGGACACCAGCTCTACACATTCCTATTTTCTAGGTAGAAAGCTAGAGGAACTGCGGCAAACAAACGTGATATTTCTGTTTGTATCGATGACATTTTATGCACTTGCCTAAGGAAACGTCTTTACTTTTCTCCAAAACCATTTTTACTGTGATTTTCTCGGTCCATTGCATATGAATTCCACACTACTTTGTCAGGATATGACTGGATGGAACCGGAATTATCCGTTTTTTTTTTTTTTTTGCCTAGTAAAACCCAGATATTGCTATAGCCTCTGTGTTTGTGTATTCCTGATATTATATATGGACCTTATTGCTTGGAATGTTTTTTATCAGGGAACATTTAATTTTGTGCTTGGAAACACTAATTGGTTCCACATGGAGACAGCAGCTCTACGTGTTCGTATTTTCTATGGAGACAGCAGGAGGAACTGCGGCAAACTAACATGATATTTCTGTTGTATAGATGACATTTTATCTACTAGCCTAATGAAAAGACTTTGCTTTTCTCCAAATCCATTTTTACTGTGATTCTATCTGTCCATTGCATACGAATTCCACACCATTTTGTCCGGATATGACTGGATGAAACCAGAAATATGCGGTTTCGTTTTGGCTAACTCAATCTGAAATATGTGAAAGTTTCTGTGTTTGTGTTTTCTGGATATTATTGATGGGCTTTATTGTTTTGAATATTTTTATCAGGGAATATTTAATTTTGTACCGTAAAAACACTAATTGGTTCATCGTGGGGACACCAGTTCTACACATTCGTATTTTCTAGGGAGAAAGCTAGAGGAACTGCAGCAAACAAACACGATATTTCTGTTTCTATAGATGACATTTTATGCACTTGCCTAACAAAAAGACTTTGCTGTTCTCCAAAACCATTTATACTGTGATTTTCTCGGTCCATTGCATGCGAATTTCACTCCACTTTGTCCGGATATGACTGGATGAAAACAGTAATATCCGGTTGTTTTGTCTGACTCAATCAGAAATATTGCGACAGCCTCAGTTTTTCTGTATTCCTGATATTATCCACGAACTTTATTGTGTTGAATGTGTTTTTTATCAAGGAGCATTTAATTTTCTGCTTGGAAACACTAATTGGTTCCACATGGAGACACCAGCTCTACATATTTGTATTTTCTAGGGAGAAAGCTAGAGGAACTGGGACAAACAAACATGATATTTCTGTTTGTATAGATGACATTTTATCTACTTCCCTAATGAAAAGATTTTGCTTTTCTCCAAAACCATTTTTACTGTGATTTTCTCGGTCCACTGCATACGAATTAAACAGAAGTTTGTCCGGATATGACTGGATAAAACCGGAAATATGCGGTTGTGTTTTGGCTAACTCAATCCCAGATATTGCTACCACCTCTGTGTTTGTGTACTCCTGATAGTATCCACAGACCTTATTGTTTTCAATGATTTTTATCAGGGAACATTTATTTTTGTGCTTGGAAACACTAATTGGTTCCACATGAAAACACCAGCTCCACACATTTGAAGATTCTAGGGAGAAAGCTAGAGGAACTCTTGCAAACAAACATGATATTCTGTTTTTATAGATGACATTTTATGCACTTGCCTAACGAAAAGGGTTTACTTTTCTTCAAATTCATTTTTACTGTTATTTTCTCTGTCCATTGCATATGAATTCCACACTGCTTTGTCAGGATATGACTGGATGAAACCGGAATTATCCGTTTTTTTTTTTTTTTTTTGGCAAACTCAATCCCAGATATTGCTACAGCCTCTGTGTTTGTGTATTCCTGATATTATACATGGACTTTATTGGTTTGAATGTTTTTTATCAGGGAACCTTTAATTTAGTGCTTGGAAACACTAATTGGTTCCACATGGAGACAGAAGCTCTACACATTCATATTTTCTAGGGAGAAAGCTAGAGGAACTGCGACAAACATACATGATATTTCTGTTTGTATAGATGACATTTTATGCACTTGCCTAATGAAAAGACTTTGCTTTTGTCCAAAACCATTTTTACTGTGATTTTATCGGTCAATTCAATATGAATTCCACACCAGTTTGTCCGGATATGACTGGATCAAAACAGAAATATGCGGTTTTGTTTTGGCTAACTCAATCCGAAATAGGCTGAAAGTTTCTGTGTTTGTGTTTTCTGGATATTATTGATGGAGTTTATTGTTTTGAATATTTTTTCAGGGAACATTTAATTTTGTACCATAGAAACACTAATTAGTTTCCCATGGAAACACCAGCTCCACACATTCGTATTTTCTAGGGAGAAAGCTAGAGGAACTGCGGCAAACATACATGATATTTCTGTTTGTATCGATGACGTTTTATGCACTTGCCTAATGAAAAGACTTTGCTTTTCTCCAAAACCATTTTTACTGTGATTTTTTCGGTCCATTGCATACGAATTCCTCCCCAGTTTGTCCGGATATGACTGGATTATACCGGAAATATCCGGGTGTGTTTTGGCTAACTCAATCCCAGATATTGCTACAGCTTCTTTGTTTGTGTATTCTTGATATTATCCACGAACTTTATTATTTTGGATGCTTTTTTTATCAGGGAACATTTAATTTTGTACTGTTGAAACACTAATTGGTTCATAATGGGAACACCAGCTCTACACATTCGTATTTTCTAGGGAGAAACCTAGAGGAACTGCGGCAAACAAACATGATATTTCTGTTTGTATCGATGACATTTTATGCACTTGCCTAACAAAAAACTTTGTTTTTCTCCAAAACCATTTTTACTGTGATTTTCTCGGTCCATTGCATATGAATTCCACACCGGTTTGTCCGGATATGACTGGATGAACCCGGAAATATCTGGTTTTGTTTTGGCTAACTCAATCCCAGCTATTGCTACCACCTCTGTGTTCGTGTATTCCTGATATTATCCACAGACTTTATTGTTTTCAATTATTTTTATCAGGGAACATGTATTTTTTTGCTTGGAAACACTAATTTTTTCACTTGGAGACACCAGCTCCACACATTCGAATATTCTAGGGAGAAAGCTAGAGGAACTGTGGCAAACAAACATGATATTGCTGTTTGTATCGATGACATTTTACCTAATTGCCTAACAAAAAGAATTTTCTTTTCTCCAAAACCATTTTTACTGTGATTTTCTTGGTCCATTGCATACGAATTCCTCACCACTTTTTCCGGATATGACTGGATGAAACCACAAATATCCGTTTGTGTATTGGCGAACTCAATGTGAAAGATTGTGAAAGTTTCTGTGTTTGTTTTTTTCTGGATATTATCAATGGACTTGAATGTTTTGAATATTTTAATAAGGGAACATCTAATTTTGTACCATTGAAACACTAATTGGTTCATCATGGCAACACCAGCTCTACACATTCGTATTTTCTAGGGAGAAAGCTAGAGTAACTGCGGCAAACAAACATGATATTTCATTTGTATCGATGACAGTTTATGCACTAGCCTAACAAAAAGAATTTGCTTTTCTCCAAAACCAACTTTACTGTGATTTTCTCGGTCCATTGCTTACGAATTCCACACAATTTTGTCCGGATATCACTGGATGAAACCAGAAATATCCGTTTGTCTATTGGCTAACTCAATGCGAAATATTGTGAAAGTTTCTGTGTTTGTGTATTCTGGATATTATCGATGGACTTTATCGTTTGAATGTTTTTATCAGGGAACCTTTAATTGTGTACCGTAGAAACACTAATTGCTTCATCATGGGGACACCAACTTAAACATTCGTATTTTCTAAGGAGAAAGCTAGAGGAACTGCGGCAAACAAACATGATATTTCTGCTTGTATAGATTACATTTTATGAACATGCCTAACGAAAAGATAATGCTTTTCCCGAAAACCATTTTTACTGTGATTTTCCCGGTCCATTGCATACAAATTCCACAACAGTTTCTCCAGATATGACTGGATGAAACCGTAAATATCCGTTTTTTTTTTTTTTTTGGCTAACTCAATCCCACATATTGCTACAGCCTCTTTGTTTATGATTTCTGGATATTATGGATGGACTTTATTGTATTGAATATTTTTATCAGGAAACATTTAATTTTGTACCGTAGAAACACTAATTGGTTCATCGTGGGGACAGCAGCGCTACACTTTCGTATATTATAAGGAGAAAGCTAGAGGAACTGCGCGAAAGAAACATGACATTTCTGTGTGTATAGATGACATTTTATGCACTTGCCTAACGAAAAGCCTTTGCTTTTCTACTAAACTATTTTTACTGTGATTTTCTCGGTCCATTGCATACGAATTCCACACCAGTTTGTCCGGATATGACTGGATGAAACCGGAAATATCCGCTTTTGTTTTGGCTAACTCAATGCCAGATATTGCTACAGACTCTGTGTTTGTGTATTCCTGATATTATACATGGACCTTATTGCTTTGAATGTTTTTTATCAGGGAACATTTAATTTTGTACTTGGAAACACTAATTGGTTCCACATGGAGATCCAGCTTTACACATTTATATTTTCTAAGGAGAAAACTAGAGGAACTGCATTAAACAAACATGATATTTCTGTTTGTATAGATGACATTTTATGCACTTGACTAAGGAAAAGACTTTGCTTTTCTCCAAAACCATTTTTACTTTGATATTATCGGTCCATTACATACAAATTCCACACCAGTTTGTCCGGATATGACTGGATGAAACCGGAAATACCCGGGATTGTTCTGGCTAACTCAATCCCAGGTTTTGCTACAGCCACCTTGTTGGTGTTTTTCGGATATTTTCCATGGACTTTATTGTTTGAATATTTTTTATCAGGGAACATTAAATTTTGTACCGTAGAAACACTAATTGGTTCATCATGTGGACATCAGCTCTACACATTCGTATTTTCTAGGGAGAAAGCTAGAGAAACTGGGGCAAACAAACACGATATTTCTGTTTGTATAGATGACATTTTATGTACTTGCCTAACGAAAAGACTTTGCTTTTCTCCAAAACCATTTGTACTGTGATTTTCTCTGTCCATTGCATACGAATTCCACAGCACTTTGTCCCGATATGACTGGATGAAACCAGAAATATCCGGTTTTGTTTTGGCTAAAAAACCCCAGATATTGCTACAACCTCTGTGTTTGTGTTTTCCTGATATTATCCATGGACTTTATTGGTTTGAATATTTTTTTTATCAAGGAACATTTAATTTTGTGCTGCAAAACACTAATTGTTTCCACATGGAGACACCGGCTCTACACATTCCTATTTTCTAGGCAGAAAGCTAGAGGAACTGCGGCAAATAAACATGATATTTCTGTTTGTATAGATGACATTTTATGCACTTGCCCAATGAGAAGACTTTGCTTTTCTCCAAAACCATTTGTACTGTGATTTTCTCGGTCCATTGCATACGAATTCCTCACCACTATGTCCGGTTATGACAGGATGAAATGGGAAATGTCCAGTTTTGTTTTGCCTAAGTCAACCACAGATATTGCTACAGCCTCTGTGTTTGTTTTTTCTGGATATTATCAATGGACTTTATTGTTTTAATGCTTTTAATCGGGGAACATTTTATTTTGAGCTTGTATACAGTAATTGGTTCCACATAGAGACAGCAGCTCTACATACTCGTATTTTCTAGGGAGAAAGCTAGGGGAACTGTGGCAAACAAACATGATATTTCTGTTTGTATACATGACATTTTATGCACTTGCCTAAAGAAAAGACTTTGCTTTTCTCCAAAACCATTTTTACTCTGATTTTCTCAGTCCATTGCATATGAATTCCTCACCACTTTGTCCGGACATGACTGGATGAAACCGGAAATATCCGGTTTTGTTCTGGCTAACTCAATCCCAGATATTGCTACAGCCTCTTTGTTTGTGTTTTTCGGATATTTTCCATGGACTTTATTGTTTGAATGTTTTTTATCAGGGAACATTAAATTTTGTACCGTAGAAACACAAATTGGTTCATCATGTGGACATCAGCTCTACACATTCGTATTTTCTAGGGAGAAAGCTAGAGAAACTGCGGCAAACAAACATGATATTTCTGTTTGCTTCGATGAAATTTTATGCACTTGCCTAACGAAAAGACTGCTTTTCTCCAAAACCATATTTACTGTGATTTTCTCTGTCCATTGCATATGAATTCCACACCACTTTGTCCGGATATGACTGGATGAAACCGGAAATATCCGGTTTTGTTTTGGCTAAAAACCCAGATATTGCTACAACCTCTGTGTTTGTTTTTTCTGGATATTCAATGGACTTTATTGTTTTGAAAGTTTTTTTATCGGGGAACATTTTGTTATGAGCTTGTATACAGTAATTGGTTAAAAATGGAGACACCAGCGCTATATATTCGTATTTTCTAAGGAGAAAGCTAGAGGAACTGTGGCAAACAAACATGATATTTCTGTTAGTATCGATAGCATTTTATGCACTTGCCTAACGAAAAGAATTTGCTTTTCTCCAAAACCATTTGTACTCTGATTTTCTCAGTCCATTGCATATGAATTCCCCACCACTTTGTCCGGACATGACTGGATTAAGCCAGAAATATCCGGTTGTGTTTTGCCTAACTCATTCCGAAATATAGTGAAAGTTTCTGTGATTGTGTTTTCTGGATATTATCGATGGTCTTTATTGTTTTGAATGTTTTTATCAGGGAACATTTATTTTTGTTTCTTGAAACACTAATTGGTTCATCATGGGGACACCAGCTCTACACATTCTTATTTTCTAGGGAGAAAGCTAGAGGAACTGCAGGAAACGAACATGATATTTCTGTTTGCTTCGATGACATTTTATGCACTTGCCTAACGAAAAGACTTTGCTTTTCTCCAAAACCATTTTTACTGTGATTTTCTCGGTCCATTGCATACGAATTCCACACCATTTTGTCCGGATATGACTGGATGAAATCGGAAATATCCAGTTGTGTTTTGGCTAACTCAATCTGAAATATAGTGAAAGCATCTGTGTTTGTGTTTTCTGGATATTATCCATGGATTTTATTGTTTTGAATATTTTTCATCGGGGAACATTTTATTTTGAGCTTTTATACAGTAATTGGTTCCACATAGAGACAGCAGTTCTACATACTCGTATTTTCTAGAGATAAAGCAATAAGAACTGTGGCAAACAAACATGATATTTCTGTTTGTATAGATGACATTTTATGCACTTGCCTAATGAAAAGACTTTGCCTTTCTCCAAAACCATTTTTACTGTGATTTTCTTGGTCCATTGCATACGAATACCAGACCAGTTTCTCCGGATATTACTGGATGAAACCAGAAATATCCAGTTGTGTTTTGGCTAACTCAATCTGAAATATAGTGAAAGCATCTGTGTTTGTTTTTTATGGAAATTATCGATGAACTTTATTGTTTTGAATATTTTTATCAGAGAACATTTAATTTTGTACCGTTGAAACACTAATTGATTCATCATGTGGAAACCAGCTATACACATACGTATTTTAGGGAGAAAGCTAGAAGAAATGTGGCAAACAAACATGATATTTCTGTTTGTATAGATGACATTTTATGCACTTCCCTAACGAAAAGACTTTGCTTTTCTCCAATCCATTTTTACTGTGATTTTCTCGGTCCATTGCATATGAATTCCAAACAACTTTGTCCGGATGTGACTGGATGAAACTTGAAATATCCTGTTTAGTTTTGGCTAACTCAATCCCAGATATTGCTACAGCCTCTGTGTTTGTGTATTCCTGATATTATCCACAGACTTTATTGTTTTGAATATTTTTTATCAGGGAACATTTAATTTTGTGCTTGGAAACATTAATTGGTTCCACATAAAGACACAAGCTCTACACATTTGTATTTTCTAGGGAGAAAGCTAGAGGAACTGCGGCAAACAAACATGATATTTCTGTTTGTATAGATGATATTGTATGCACTTGCCTAATGGAAAGACTTTGCTTTTCTACAATCCATTTTTACTGTGGTTTTCTCGGGCCATTGCAAACCAATTCCACACCACCTTGTCCGGATTTGACTGGATGAAATCAGAAATATCCGGTTGTGTTTTGGCTAACTCAATCCGAAATATTGTGAAAGCCTCTGTGTTTGTGTTTTCTGGATATTATCGATGGACTTTATTGGTTTGAATGTTTTTTCTCAGGAACATTTAATTTTGTGCTTGGAAACACTAATTGGTTCCACATAGAGACAGCAGTTCTACATACTCGTATTTTGTAGGGAGAAAGCTAGAGGAACTGCGGCAAACAAACATGATATTTCTGTTTGTATCAATGACAATTTATGCACTTGCCCAACGAAAAGACTTTGCTTTTCTCCAAAACCATTTTTACTGTGATTTTTTCGGTCCATTGCATACGAATTCCACAACAGTTTCTCCGGATATGACTGCATGAAACTGGAAATATCCGGTTTTTTTTTTTTTGCTAACTCAATTCCAGATATTGCTACAGCCTCTGTGTTTATGTTTTCCTGATATTTTCCACGGACTTTATTATTTTGGATGCTTTTTTATCAGGGAACATTTAATTTTGGGCTTGGAAACAATAATTGGTTCCACATGGAGACACAAGCTCTACACATTCGTATTTTCCAGGGAGAAAGCTAGAGGAACTGAGGAAAAAAACATGATATTTCTGTTTGTATAGATGACATTTTATGCACTTTCCTAACGAAAAGACACTGCTTTTCTCCAAAACCATTTTTACTGTGATTTTCTCGGTCCATTGCATATGAATTCCACAGCAATTTGTTCAGATATGACTGGATGAAACCAGAAATATCCGGTTTTGTTTTGGCTAACTCAATGTGAAATATTGTGATAGATTCTGTGTTTGAATTTTCCTGATATTATCCACGAACTTTATTGTTTTGAAGGTTTTTTATCAGGAAACATTTAATTTTGTGCTTGGAAACACTAATTGGTTCCACATGCAGACACCAGCTCTACACATTCGTATTTTCTAGGGAGAAAGCTAGAGGAACTGCGGCAAAAAAACCTGATATTTCTGTTGGTATTGTTGATATTTTATGCACTTGCCTAACGAAAAGACTTTGCTTTTTTCCAGAACAAATTTTACTGTGATTTTCTCGGTGCATTGCATACGAATTCCACACTACTTTGTCCGGATATGACTGGATGAGACTGCAAATATCCGGTTTTGTTTTGCCTAACTCAATCCGAAATATTGTGAAAGCCTCTGCGTTTATGTTTTCTGGATATTATTTTTTGAATGTTTTTATCAGGGAATATTTAATTTTGTACCATAGAAACAATAATTGGTTCACTTTGGGACACCAGTTCTACACATTCGTATTTTCAAAGGAGAAAGCTAGAGGAACTGTGGGAAATAAACATGATATTTCTGTTTGTATAGATGACATTTTATGCACTTGCCTATTGAAAAGATTTGCTTTTCTCCAAAACCATTTTTACTGTGATTTTCTCGGTCCATTGCAAACGAATTCCACACCACTTTGTCAGGATATGACTGGATGAAACCAGAATTATCCGGTTGTGTTTTGGCTAACTCAATCCGAAATATTGTGAAAGCTTCTGTGTTTGTGTTTTCTGGATATTATCGGTAGACTTTATTGTTTTGAATGTTTTTATCAGGGAACATTTAATTTGGTACCGTTGAAACACTAATTGGTTCATCATGGGAACACCCGCTCTACACATTCGTATTTTCTAGGGAGAAAGCTAGAGGAACTGCGGTAAAGAAACATGATATTTCTGTTTGTATAGATGACATTTTATGCACTTGCCTAATGAAAAGACTTTGCTTTTCTCCAAAACCATCTTTACTGTGATTTTCTCGGTCCATTGCATACGAATTCCACACCAGTTTGTCCAGATATGCCTGGATGAAACCAGAAATATCCAGTTTTGTGTTGGCTAATGTAATCCCAGATATTGCTACAGCCTCTGTGTTTGTGTATTCCTGATATTATCCATGGATTTTATTGTTTTGAATTTTTTTATCAGGGAATATTTAATTTCATTCTTGGAAACACTAATTGGTTCCACATGGCGACACCAGCTCTACATTTTCATATTTTCTAGGGAGAAAGCTAGAGGAACTGCGGCAAACAAACATGATATTTCTGTTTGTATAGATGACATTTCATGCACTTGCCTAACGAAAAGACTTTTCTTTTCTCCAAAACAATTTTCCTGTGATTTTCTCGGTCCATTGCATACGAATTCCACTCAACTTTGTCCGGATATGACTGGATGAAACCAGAATTATCCGGTTGTGTTTTGGCTAACTCAATCTGAAATATTGTGAAACCCTCTGTGTTTGTGTTTTCTGGATATTATCGATGGAATTTATTGTTTTGAATGTTTTTATCAGGGAACATTTCAATTTTTACCGTTGAAACACTAATTGGTTCATCATGGGGACACCAGCTCTACACATTTGTATTTTCTAGGGAGAAAGCTAGAGGAACTGCGGCAAACAAACATGATATTTCTGTTTGTCTAGATGACATTTTATGCACTTGCCTAATGAAAATACTTTTGTTTTCTATAAAACCATTTTTACTGTGATTTTTTGGTTCATTGCATATGAATTCCCAACCACTTTGTCCGAATATGACTGGATTAAACCAGGAATATCCAGCTGTGTTTTGGCTAACTCAATCTGAAATATTGTGAAAGCCTCTGTGTTTGTGTTTTCTGGATATTGTCGAAGGACTTTATTGTTTTGCATGTTTTCATTAGAAACATTTAATTTTGTACCGCAGAAACACTAATTGGTTTATCATGGGGACACCAGTTCTACACATTCGTATTTTCTACGTAGAAATCTAGAGGAACTGCCGCAAACAAACATGATATTTCTGTTCGTCTGGATGACATTTTATGCGCTTGCCTAACGAAAAGACTTTGCTTTTCTCCAAAACCCTTTTTACTGTGATTTTCTCGGTCCATTGCATATGAAATCCACACCAGTTTGTCCGGATATGACTGGATGAAACCGGAAATATCCAATTTTGTTTTGGCTAACTCAATCGCAGATATTGCTACAGCCTCTCTGTTTGTGTTTTTGGATATTATCCATGGACTTTATTCTTTTGAATGTTTTTTATCGGGAACATTTTATTTTGTGCTTGGTTCCACATGGTGAAACCAGCTCTACACATTCGTATTTTCTAGGGAGAATGCTAGAGGTACTGCAGCAAACAAACATGATATTTCTGTTTGTATACATGATATTTTATGCACTTGCCTAATGAAAAGACTTTGCTTTTCTCCAAAACTACTTTTACTGTGATTTTCTCGGTCCACTGCATACTGATTACACACCAGTTTGTCTAGATATGACTGGATGAAACCGGAAATATCCAGTTTTTTCTGGCTAACTCAATCCCAGATATTGCTACAGCCTCTGTGTTCATTTATTCCTGATATTATCCACGGACTTTATTGTTGTGAATGTTTTTTATCGGAGAAAAATTTATTTTGTTCTTGGTTACACAAATTGGTTCCACATGGAGACACAGGCTCTACGTATTTCTATTTTCTGGGGAGAAAACTAGAGGAACTTCGACAACAATCTTGATATTTCTGTTTGTTATTGTAGGACCCTAAAAATTGGTGTCCTATAGAGAGAGACCCCCAGAAGCACGAATTCCAGTCCAACCGATGCAAAAAAAGCAAGAGGAAGTTTATTACATCTGCGCAGATGGGCCAACTCTAAGCACAACAACACTCTCTGGTGCAGTGTGAGAAGAGAGGTGGCGATCATCAACCGCACAGCGTATTTAAGATTGAAAACCACAATATTAGCATATCTCCATAGCATGACACAAAGGATCACAAGATAAACCGCAGCATGACGAACCATCATAAGATCCAGGGTGAGGGGACAAAAAACCTTGAGCAAGCATAAACACGGGGTCATCATGACCAAAAACTTAACATAGCTCCTAAAATAATAGTCCTATGCTCAATTATCTCATAAAAGCATTAGCACAATCATCACATGCTACAAGGTCAGCTAGCACAATCATCACATGTTACAAGGTCAGCTAAAATCTAGTTATCTTAAAAAAATGCATTTTGCAAGCCAAAGCATTTTGTACAAAAGCAGAACAATATGCAGTCAGCTCAGCAGCTCCATTTTAACCCTTCCTATCTTAATTTCACTCTCCCCCTTTTCTTTTGGTCAAATTTTAATCTTAAAATTTAGGAATAGCTGTATTTTAAAATCTATTTTCTATGTCTTGTGATTTTAAACTTTGATGTTGTTGTGTTAGAATTAAGGCATGGGTGACAGACAATCTATCGTTAACAAACTGAACAAGCCTATTTAGTATGCAGGGTCCGATGGTTAAAATTAAGAGTAATATTACTAAGGGTCCTGCAATAGAGGAGATTAAAGTCGTAAGCCAAGGGGATGAATTAAACCAGCTCTGAAACCATGATTGCCCTGCCTCAAATTGGCTCTGCCGTTGTTTTAATCTTTCTCTGAGTTTTGCCATGCTATCTCTGACCACCCCAGTGTGATCCGCATAGAAACAACATTCTTCCTTTAAGGCTGCACAAAGTCCTCCTTCCTTTAGAAATAATAAATCTAGCCCTCGTCTGTTTTGTAATACTACCTCCAAGAGTGAGGTTAAGGATTTTTCTAATGCACTGACCGATTCTTCCAGAGCTTGTAAGTCTAAATGCATGGCTTGCTGTAACTGATGATGATGATTTGCCTTTGAAAGGGCAGTGGCTCCGGTACCTATGCCTGCTCCGATGCCTCCGACTGTGAGTCCTCCCAATATGAGGGCTAGTGTTATGGATACGGGTTCCCTAGGGAGCCGGAGATTTCCCTCATAGTGTCGGTAGACTTCCTCAGAGTTGTGTATCGTAACTCGAGGCCATACTTCAACCATGATGCACCATTCATGTGTTTGATTATGAGCTTGTCCTGCCAGGCAGGGGGTTAGGCCAGTATTGCATGCCCAATATACCCCATCTGGCCCTGTTAAATAATAGGCGCCCGGTTTGAGGGTCATGGTTTTGTTACAGAGGCCCTGATATTGAGGGGGAACGGAGCCTACACAAAGCCCCCGTCCTGATACTTCGGTAAGAGTTAGCCAGTGAGATGGCAGATTAGAGCACTGGGGAGGGACGGTAGTATGGTTGGTCCAATTTCCAATGACAGCCACTCCCTCATAATAAGGGGGAGGTGAGGCAAGGCACATCCAGCAATCCTGGGTCCTATCGGGATCAGAATTATTTAGTGCTTGGTAGGCCCCATGTATTAAGCTGAGGAGCCTATTCTCCGTTTTGGGTAAAGAGGGAAAAGGGGGCGTGGTTACTACGTGCTTATTTGGAAATGCGGGTGTCGGGGAAACCAATCTAGACTGATTGTTAGCGGACATCTGACTGGGCTGATTCCTGACAAGTACTTGCCCGTGGGGTTTTCCCTTTTTAAACTGTCGGGAGGTTGGGCTCTTATGTTTTGTTAATATCTTATTTGGCCCAACCGATACGGACGCGACAGTAATCGTCCGGCTCAAGGCGAATAGGGCAAAGGGATCTTTAGCCGGTCTATACAAGTAGATGCCCCATGATTTAGGCCCCACCCATTTGTCCTGTTTGCTCTTATCAGTGAAGCGAAGGACCTGGAGGTGGCACCTACCCATCGTCCCATCCAGGCAATTACTACAATCCCTGCCCCCGCATTCGGTAAACGTTATGCCTGGAGCCGCTCCGATAGTAATCATGTCCCATGAAGAGGAGGGTTTCCAGTATGCACTTCCAGTGGTTTCACATCCCCATGCCCCACAGTACCCCACCTCAGGGCCCCCGCAACCTGGGATAGATTTTCCATTCTTTCCCCCGGGACAGGCATAGGTTCCTCCCTTCCACACACATATATCTTCAGCATCAAAAAGTTGGCAGAGATCAAAATACAAGTCTGGAAAGAAATCACTAAGAACATTAAAACTGGAGGAGCTGTTAACAGTCACTCCGTTTCTTAAATTAATAAGTCGCCAAGTAATTTGATAAGGAGTATGAGGGCTTGAGCTTCCTATAACCATGCTAGAAAAGAACACTAAGAGCAAAATGGGCAAAATAGTCTTATCTCTAGGGGTTTTTGAGTGCGTTGTGGTGGTGACAACAACCGGGCGCGGTCGGCGGCACATCTTGTACAGACAGCAGCAGGAGCGGGTGAAGCAGATGATAATGGAGACAGAGGGCACGAAGACGGCCAAGGCGATGGCCACCGTCACGCCGATCCTTAGGTCCGGTGCCTTACATAAAACGCGTGGACCCAGGTGATGAATCCGTTGACTTTTACTGTTGGTGAGGTGGTCCGGCGCAGCTTCGTGGTTTGGTGCCTGCGAATGTAGACGGTGTCCCCAGCCTGGAACGAGTGTGGGAGCACAGGGCACTTGGACTGGTATACGGCAGCCAGCTGCTTCCCTATATGCTCATAAGTCAGCTACAAGGTAGAAAGCAAATCAGCAGGATAGGGAAAGTTGCAAAAGGGTGGCAGTATAAAAATGTAGTGTTATATAAAAATTGTGTAAAGGCATCAAAATTTTCCCTGAAGAAGTCATACAAATTTGGGTTGATACCTGGTGCCTGTCCAGCTGAATTGGCCCAAATACTTTTTGTGACTTTCACACACCCTCTTCGACTTTCACACACCCTCTTCGACTTACTGTAAACATTTTACCATTTTCATTCCAGTCTAGAGTAAACTAGCCATCCGGATTTACAAACCATGTCCTTTCCTTATATAAAAAGCTCTTTTCTCTTTAGCCCTTCTTACCAACGATACTCTTTTCTCTTATGTCCTTAACTTTTAACTTTGGTACTGCTGGGTCAGCGGTACTCTCTTAGCAATGACAGTATCCCAAATCTGTACGGTAACTCCCAAGTGGCTGCGCAGGACGGCCAGCTCCTCTGTGAGCTGCTTCACGCATTCGCGCAGCCGCTCGTTCTCCAGCCTGTACTCCAACACCTTCTCTTGCAGCTCCCGAATGTGTTTGGCCCTGTCCCTGCTCTTGCGCACGGCGATGGAGTTGCGCTCCCGCCTCAGCTGATACTCCTGGCTGTCCCTATGCGAGGAGCCAGCCGGGGAGGGCTCCTCAAGGAGAGGGCTGCGGGGGGGCACGGTGGTGGCCAAGGGGGCCCCAAAGACGCGTGGGGTGTCCAGCTGCTGTAGATGCCAGGTCCCAGCGCCTTCCTCTGAGGGCCGAAGGTCAGGCGACAAGTAGCAGGGGAAGGCAGAGCTTCCCGGTCCCTCAAGGCCCCGTGTCTCAGGCGCCGGCTCCATGGCAAAGAGATCGAAGAGTAGAGTCAGGGACTGCTTCTTCCAAAAGTTTTTTTTTAAAATCCTGGGAGGTGAGCATTTAAGCAAAGCCTTAGCCAAATTAATAAAAAGTTGCAAGCCTTAAACAAAACTACCGGCAGCAATCTGACCCAGTCTCTAGTGCCAGTCTCCACTATTAATTTAGTCAAGGTCTCTTTACAGAAGCTTGAATGCAGCGCAAGTCAGCACTGCCCAGTTTGTTATAGTGCTGTGCCTGTCGCTGCATCCACGCCCCCGCATCCAGCCCAGACCAGATCAATCAGCAACATCTCGACCCAGTCCCTAGTGCCAGCTCTCCGTTATGGTTAAAGCTTCCCCTAGCTGAATAAAGCTTTCTTTAGCTAACCCCCCTGCACCCTGACCACCTCCGGCTTGCCCGGGAGACAAAGCTGGGTCCATTATCTGACCCCAGTACCTTTGGTTGTCCAAATCGGGGAAACATTGGCGCTTCGTCGGAAAAGCCTTTGTCTGTTCTGAGTTCCCCATGGGTAGTGGCGAAAGCGTACCTGCTGTCCTTGTGCATTTTCACCCACTCCTTTTTCTTGGCTGCACGGTGTGCTTGGTCCATAGCGATCAGCTCTGCCCGCCGAGCAAAGTTCTCGGGAAGGGGGGGTTGGAGATAGAAACCCAGACCACTGACCTCGTTCGACCGCCTCTCACTGTTGTCCCCGTTGTTCTCCGGAAGCTAGGGGGATGTCAGCTCACGTGGGCCCGTCCCGGACACCGCAGGAGGTGATAGAGTATCCCCAGCCGTGTGACGGACCACACATATCCCAGCGAGGGAGGAGCCGCTGTCGCCCAGCCTCACCACTCCGCTGCTGCCGTCTTTCCTCTCGCTGGCTTGCAGAGGCCGTTTTTGGTCAGTTCAGTCCCGTGTGGCAGACGTGCACCACTGGATTTCCGTTGTTAGTCGGATCTTAAGCAGACCTGTCCTTCTGGGCACTTCTCTGTGCTTTTGTCGGTCTCCCGGGGTCCCTGCCTATTCTGATTTTCCCTTACTCTGCTTCCCTTGAACTGTGGTGGCCAGGATCCTAATTAGTTTCTGTTTCTTAGCCCATCTTAAACTTCCCCTTTTGTTTTTAACTAAATAACTTTAACCCCTTCAGCTAATCTCTTCAGGAGAGTCTGGCAGTAGAGTCTGAGTCTCCTAAGTATAGTAAAATTAATGTTAGTAAAACAGGCCCTGCAAGTCCTGTCAGGGCTTGTGATCCCAGTTATAAGGTGGAGAAGGGCGGCCAGTTAGAACGGGCCGGGGGTCCTCCCTCCTCTATTTCATCTTCCTCTGTTTCATCGGATTCTTCCTCCTCCATTTCTCTTCTGGTTTCCAAAAAGGGCACCGCGGGCCTCTTTGGGAAGCGGGGGATATAAGGTGCCCTCCTAAGGAGGCGAGGGGAATAGGGTGGTGGAACATCAAAAAGGTCTTCCTGCCTGCCTGGAGGAGTTGAGGGTGTTTCAGGTTTGAGGGTGTCCAATTCCTGTAATGGATTTGCAATTTCCGATACTAGGGGTGTTGCGGGTAGGATCGGAGGGGGTTTGGGGCTCGACGCCACCCCCAGAGCAACTGCTGACAATTCAGAACTGGGCTTCATCCTCAGGGCGGTGGTGGGTGTAGTAGGATCGAGCTCTGCCACCGCCCTGTTAGAAAGGAGGAAAGGTTTTACCCAGTCTGGGGGGTTTTTCGCCAGGTCCTCCCACACAAAGATGTAGGGCACTTGTTTCGGGCGCCCTTCTTTACCTCCCTTGCAGACCTGGCTCTTCACCTGTAAGATAATTTGAGAGTCAAAAGTCCCATCCCGTGGCCACCCGATGTTTAAGGCTGGCCACTCGGACGTACAAAAACTTGTCCAGTTCTTCTTCTGCACTCTTATAGACAAGTTTTGGGCCCGTTCCCGGACCTCTTTCCAATGATCTAAAGTAAGACTCAAAGGTGTAGTCAATTCCTGTCCCATGTTGGGGGGGAAAGGCAAGTAAGGTTAGTATATTAAAACACAGAAAACAACCACAAGACTCACAGATCACAAAACTCACAAAGACACTGCGCGCAAAACCAAGACAAAACCGAAACCACAACTTCCGACGGGAGTGGCTGCTGCCACCAGCCCTTCTCCCGGGGAAGAAGACCGAGACAAAACTGAACTGAATCCTAACCAGAGCTTCCGATAAGAGCGAAGCGGCTGCCACCCGCCATGCTCCCCTAGTAAGCTTAATGATGGGAGCGAAGCGGCTGCCACCCGCCAGGCCCCCCCAGAATCCTAACCAGAGCTTCCGATAAGAGCGAAGTGGCTGCCACCCGCCACGCTCCCCTGGTAAGCTTAATGATGGGAGCGAAGCGGCTGCCACCCGCCAGGCCCCCCCCAGAATCCTAACCAGAATACCGCCTCTGGAGCGTCCTCCAGGGCTGAGCCAGGGGCGCCGGGCACGTCTGCCCCTACCCACTATCGGCTCAATACAGATACAGGTCCTGCAGGCACAATTTCAGTAAAACATAAACCTCCGGTACGTCAAGCGCTCCGGGAAAAAAATAAAAAAATCAACCAGACACACAAAAACACTTAAAACAGCAAAAAAAAAAACTTACCTCCGATTGGAAAATGGAGCGTGGGTCTGGGGTCTCCAATCCCGGACGAGCCCCCAATGTAGGACCCTAAAAATTGGTGTCCTATAGAGAGAGACCCCCAGAAGCACGAATTCCAGTCCAACCGATGCAAAAAAAGCAAGAGGAAGTTTATTACATCTGCGCAGATGGGCCAACTCTAAGCACAACAACACTCTCTGGTGCAGTGTGAGAAGAGAGGCGGCGATCATCAACCGCACAGCGTATTTAAGATTGAAAACCACAATATTAGCATATCTCCATAGCATGACACAAAGGATCACAAGATAAACCGCAGCATGACGAACCATCATAAGATCCAGGGTGAGGGGACAAAAAACCTTGAGCAAGCATAAACACGGGGTCATCATGACCAAAAACTTAACATAGCTCCTAAAATAATAGTCATATGCTCAATTATCTCATAAAAGCATTAGCACAATCATCACATGCTACAAGGTCAGCTAGCACAATCATCACATGTTACAAGGTCAGCTAAAATCTAGTTATCTTAAAAAAATGCATTTTGCAAGCCAAAGCATTTTGTACAAAAGCAGAACAATATGCAGTCAGCTCAGCAGCTCCATTTTAACCCTTCCTATCTTAATTTCACATTATGATGACACTTTATCTACTTGCCTAAGGAAAAGATTTTGCTTTTCTACAAAACCATTTTTACTGTGATTTTCTCGGTCCATTGCACAGGAATTCCACACCAGTTTGTCCGGATATGACTGTATGAAACCGGAAAATCCGGTTGTGTTTTGGCTTACTCAATCCTAGATATTGCTACAGCCTCTGTGTTAGTGTTTTCTGGATATTATCGATGGACTTATTGTTTTGAATATTTTATCAGGGAACGTTTAATTTTTTACCATAGAATCACTAATTGATTCCACATGGGGACACCAGCTCTACACAGTCATATCTTTTAAGGAGAAAGCTAGAGGAACTGTGGCAAACAAACATGATATTTCTGTTTTATACATAGCATTTTATGCACTTGCCCTACGAAAAGACTTTGCTCTTCTCCAACACAATTTTTACTGTGCTTTTCTTGGTCCATTGCATATGAATTCCACAGAAGTTTCTCCGGATATGACTGGATGAATACAGAAATATCCGGTTTTGTTTTGGCTAACTCAATCCCAGATATTGGTACAGCCTATTTGTTTGTGTATTCCTGATATTATCCACGGAATTTATTGTTTTGAAAGTTTTTATCAGTGATCATTTAATTTTGTGCTGCGAAACACTAATTGTTTCCACATGGAGACACCAGCCCTACACATTCGTATTTTCTAGGGAGAAAGCTAGAGGAACTGCGGCAAACAAACATGATATTTCTGTTTGTATAGATGACATTTTATGCACTTGCCTAACGAAGACTTTGCTTTTCTCCAAAACCAATTTTACTGTGATTTTCTCGGTCCATTGCATACGAATTCCACACCACTTTGTCCGGATATGACTGGATGAAACCAGAAAAATCTAGATGTGTTTTGCTAACTCATTCCGAAATATTGCTACAGCCTTTGTGTTGGTGTATGACTGATATTATCCACAGAATTTATTGTTTTGAATGTTTTTATCAAGGAACATTTAATTGTGTACCATTGAAACACTAATTGGTTCATCATGGGAACACCAGCTCTACACATTCGTATTTTCTAGGGAGAAAGCTAGAGGAACTGCAGCAAACAAACATGATATTTCTATTTGTGTATATGACATTTTATGCACTTGCCTAATGAAAATACTTTGTTTTTCTCCAAAACCATTTTTGCTGATTTTCTCAGTCCATTGCATACGAATTCCACACCAGTTTGTCCGGATATGACTGGATGAAACTGGAAATAATCGGTTGTGTTTTGGCTAATTCAGTCCCAGATATTGCTAAAGCCTCAGTGTTTGTGTATTCCTGATATTATCCAAGGATTTTATTTTTTGAATGTTTTTTTTTTCAGGGAACATTTAATTTTGTGCTTGGAAACACTAATTGGTTCCACATGGAGACACCAGCTCTACATATTCATATCTTCTAGGGAGAAATCTAGAGGACCTGTGGCAAACAAACATGATATGTCTCTTTGTATAGATGACATTTTATGCACTTGCCTAACGAAAAGACTTTGCTTTTCTAGAAAACCATTTTACTGTGATTTTCTCGGTCCATTGCATATGAATTCCACACCAGTTTGTCCGCATATAACTGGATAAACCGGAAATATCCGGTTTTTTTTTTTTGGCTAACTCAATCCCAGATATTGCTACAGTGTCTATGTTTGTTTTTTCTGGATATTATCAATGGACTTTATTGTTTTGAATGGTTTTTTTAGTGGGAAACATTTTATTTTGAGCTTGGATACAGTAATTGGTTCCACATGGAGACACCAGCTCTACATATTCATATTTTCTAGGGAGAAAGCTAGAGGAACTGTCGCAAACAAACATGATATTTTTGTTAGTATCGATGACATTTTATGCACTTGCCTAACGAAAAGACTTTGCACTCTCCAAAACCATTTTTACTCTGATTTTCGATCCACTGCATACGAATTCCACACCAGTTTGTCCGGATATAACTGGATGAAACCAGAAATATCCGGTTTTGTTTTGGCTAACTAAACCCCAGATATTCCTACAGCTTCTGTGATTGTGTTTTCTGGATTTTATCAAAGGAATTCATTGTTTAGAATGTTTTCTATCGGGGAACATTTCATTTTCTACCATTGATACACTAATTGGTTCAACATGGGGACACCAGCTCAACATATTCGTATTTTCTAGGGAGAAAGCTAGAGGAACTGCGGAAAACAAAGATGATATTTCTGTTTGTATCGATGACAGTTTATGCATTTGCCTAACGAAAAGTCTTTGCTTTTCTCCAAAAACATTTATACAGTGACTTTCTTGGACCATTGCATACGAATTCCACACCAGTTTGTCCGGATATGACTGGATGAAATCGGCAATATCCGGATTTCTTTTGGCTAACTCAATCCCAGATATTGCTACAGCCTCTGTGTTTGTGTTTTCTGGATATTATTGATGGACTTATTGTTTTGAATGTTTATTCAGGGAACATTTAATTTTGTACCTTTGAACCATTATTTGGTTCATAATGGGAACACCAATCTACACATTTGTATTTTCTAGGGAGAAAGCTAGAGGAACTGCGGCAAAAAGCATGAAATTTCTGTTTGTATAGATGACATTTTATGCACTTGCCTAACGAAAATGCTTTGCTTTTCTCCAAAACCAATTTTACTGTATTTTTCTCGGTCCATCGCATACGAATTCCACACCACTTTGTCCGGATATGACTGGATGAAACCAGAAAAATCTAGATGTGTTTTGCTAACTCATTCCAAAATATTGCTACAGCCTTTGTGTTGGTGTATGACTGATATTATCCACAGAATTTATTGTTTTGAATGTTTTTATCAAGGAACATTTAATTGTGTACCATTGAAACACTAATTGGTTCATCATGGGAACACCAGCTCTACACATTCGTATTTTCTAGGGAGAAAGCTAGAGGAACTGCAGCAAACAAACATGATATTTCTATTTGTGTATATGACATTTTATGCACTTGCCTAATGAAAATACTTTGTTTTTCTCCAAAACCATTTTTGCTGATTTTCTCAGTCCATTGCATACGAATTCCACACCAGTTTGTCTGGATATGACTGTATGAAACTGGAAAGAATAGGTTATGTTTTCGCAAATTCAGTCCCAGATATTGCTAAAGCCTCAGTGTTTGTGTATTCCTGATATTTTCCAAGGATTTTATTTTTTTGAAATTTTTTTTTTCAGGGAACATTTAATTTTGTGCTTGGAAACACTAATTGGTTCCACATGGCGACACCAGCTCTACATATTCGTATTTTCTAGGGAGAAATCTAGAGGACCTGTGGCAAACAAACATGATATTTCTGTTTGTCTAGATGACATTTTATGCACTTGCCTAACGAAAAGACTTTGCCTTTCTCCAAAACCATTTGTACTGTGATTTTCTCGGTCCATTGCATATGAATTCCACACCACTTTTCCGGATATTACTGTATGAAACCAGAAATATCCGGTTGGGTTTTGGCTAACTCAATCCAAAATATAGTGAAAGCATCTGTGTTTGTTTTTTTCTGGAAATTATCGATGGACTTTATTGTTTTGAATATTTTTATTAGATAACATTTAATTTTGACCGTTGAAACACTAATTGATTCATCATATGGACACCAGCTCTACACATTCGTATTTTCTAGGGAGAAAGCTAGAAGAACTGCGGCAAACAAACATGATATTTCTGTTTGTATAGATGACATTTTATGCACTTCCCTAACGAAAAGACTTTGCTTTTCTCCAATCCATTTTACTGTGATTTCTCGGTCCACTGCATACGAATTAAACAGAAGTTTGTCCGGATATGACTGGATGAAACTGGAAATAATCAGTTGTGTTTTGGCTAACTCAATCCCAGTTATTGCTACAGCCTCTGGGTTTCTGTTTTCCTGATATTATCCACAGACTTTATTGGTTTGAATGTTTTTTATCAGGGAACATTTAATTTTGTGCTTGGAAACATTAATTTGTTCCATATGGAGACACCAGCTCTTCACATTCCTATTTTCTAGGGTGAAAGCTAGAGGAACTGCGGCAAACAAACATGATATTTCTGTTTGTATAGATGACATTTTATGCTATTGCCCAATGAAAAGCCTTTGCTTTTCTACAAAACCATTTTGCTGTGATTTTTTCGGTCCATTGCATACGAATTCCACACCAGTTTGTCCGGATATGACTGATGAAACCGGAAATATCTGTTTTTGTTCTTGCTAACTCAATCCCAGATATTGCTACAGCTTCTGTGTTTGTGTTTTCTGGATATTATCCATGGATTTTATTGTTTTGAATGTTTTTCATCGGGGAACATTTTATTTTGAGCTTGTATACAGTAATTGGTTCTACATAGAGACAGCAGTTCTGCATACTCGTATTTTCTAGAGATAAAGCTAGAGGAACTGGGGCAAACAAACATGATATTTCTGTTTGTATAGATGACATTTTATGCACTTCCCTAATGAAAAGACTTTGCCTTTCTCCAAAACCATTTTTACTGTGATTTTCTCCGTCCATTGCATACGAATTAAACAGAAGTTTGTCCGGATATGACTGGATGAAACCGGAAATATCCGGTTTTGTTTTGGCTAACTCAATCCCAGTTATTGCTACAGCCTCTGGGTTACTATTTTCCTGATATTATCCACGGACTTTATTGGTTTGAATGTTTTTTATCAGGGAACATTTAATTTTGTGCTTGGAAACACTAATTGGTTCATCATGGGGACACCAGCTCTACACATTCGTATTTTCTAGGGAGAAAGCTAGAGGACCTGTGGCAAACAAACATGATATTTCTGTTTGTATAGATGACATTTTATGCACTTGCCTAATGAAAAGACTTTGCTTTTCTACAAAACCATTTTTACTGTGATATTCTCAGTCCATTGGATATGAATTCCACAGAAGTTTGTCCGGATATGACTTGTTGAATACAGAAATATCCGGTTTTGTTTTGGCTAACTCAATCTGAAATATTGCTACAGCCTCTGTGTTAGTGTTTTCCTGATATTATTGATGGACTTTATTGTTCTGAATATATTTATCAGGGAACATTTAATTTTGTACCGTTGAAACACTAATTCGTTCATCATGTGGACACCAGCTCCAGACATTCGTATTTTCTAGAGAGAAATCTAGAGGAACTGTGGCAAACAAACATGATATTGCTGTTTATGTCAATGACATTTTATGCACTTGCCCAACGAAAAGACTTTGCTTTTCTCCAAAACCATATTTACTGTTAATTTCTCGGTCCATTGCATATGAATTCCACACCAGTTTTTCGGATATGACTGGATGAAACCGAAATTATTCGGTTTTGTTTTGGCTAACTCAATCCCAGATATTGCTACAGCCTCTGTGTTTGTATTTTCCTGATATTATCCACGGACTTTATTGGTTTGAATGGTTTTTTATCAAGGAACATGTAATTTTGTGCTGCGAAACACTAATTCCTTCTACATGGAGACACCAGCTCTACACATTCGTATTTTCTAGGGAGAAAGCTAGAGGAACTGCGGCAAACAAACATGATATTTCTGTTTGTATAGATGACATTTTATGTAATTGCCCAATGAAAAGCCTTTGCTTTTCTCCTAAACCAGTTTTACTGTGATTTTCTCGGTCCATTGCATACGAATTCAACACCAGTTTGTCCGGATATGACTGGATGAAACCGGAAATATCTGTTTTTGTTCTTGCTAACTCCATCCCAGATATTGCTACAGCCTCTGTGTTTGTGTTTTCTGGATATTATCCATGGATTTTATTGTTTTGAATGTTTTTCATCGGGGAACATTTTATTTTGAGCTTGTATACAGTAATTGGTTCCACATAGAGACAGCAGTTCTACATACTCGTATTTTCTAGAGATAAAGCTAGAGGAACTGGGGCAAACAAACATGATATTTCTGTTTGTATAGATGACATTTTATGCACTTCCCTAACGAAAAGACTTTGCCTTTCTCCAAAACCATTTATACTGTGATTTTCTCAGTCCATTGCATACGAATACCACACCACTTTTCCGGATATTACTGGATGAAACCAGAAATATCTGGTTGTGATTTGGCTAACTCAATCCGAAATATAGTGAAAGCATCTGTGTTTGTTTTTTTCTGGAAATTATCGATGGACTTTATTGTTTTGAATATTTTTATCAGAGAACATTTAATTTTGTACCGTTGAAACACTAATTGATTCATCATGTGGACACCAGCTCTACACATTCGTATTTTTTGGGAGAAATCTAGAGGAACTTCGGCAAACAAACATGATATTTCTGTTTGTATAGATGACATTTTATGCACTTCCCTAATGAAAAGACTTTGCTTTTCTCCAATTGATTTTTACTGTGATTTTCTCGGTCCATTGCATACGAATTAAACAGAAGTTTGTCCGGATATGACTGGATGAAACCGGAAATATCCGGTTGTGTTTTGGCTAACTCAATCCCAGTTATTGCTACAGCCTCTGGGTTTCTGTTTTCCTGATATTATCCACGGACTTTATTAGTTTGAATGTTTTTTATCAGGGAACATTTAATTTTGTGCTTGGAAACACTAATTGGTTCCACATGGAGACACCAGCTCTACACATTCGTATTTTCTAGGGAGAAAGCTAGAGGAACTGCGGCAAACAAACATGATATTTCTGTTTGTATAGATGACATTTTATGCACTTGCCTAATGAAAAGACTTTGCTTTTCTACAAAAACATTTTTACTGTGATATTCTCAGTCCATTTAATATGAATTCCACAGAAGTTTGTCCGGATATGACTTGTTGAATACAGAAATATCCGGTTTTGTTTTGGCTAACTCAATCTGAAATATTGCTACAGCCTCTGTGTTAGTGTTTTCCTGATATTATTGATGGACTTTATTGTTCTGAATATATTTATCAGGGAACATTTAATTTTGTACCGTTGAAACACTAATTGATTCATCATGTGGACACCAGCTCTACACATTCGTATTTTCTAGGGAGAAAGCTAGAGAAACTGCGGCAAACAAACATGATATTTCTGTTTGTATAGATGACATTTTATGCACTTCCCTAACGAAAAGACTTTGCTCTTCTCCAAAACCATATTTACTGTTAATTTCTCGGTCCATTGCATACGAATTCCACACCAGTTTCTCCGGATATGACTGGATGAAACCGAAATTATCCGGTTTTGTTTTGGCTAACTCAATCCCAGATATTGCTACAGCCTCTGTGTTTGTGTTTTCCTGATATTATACACAGACCTTATTGGTTTGAATGGTTTTTTATCAAGGAACATGTAATTTTGCTGCGAAACACTAATTCCTTCCACATAGAGACACCAGCTCTACACATTCCTATTTTCTAGGGTGAAAGCTAGAGGAACTGCGGCAAACAAACATGATATTTCTGTTTGTATAGATGACATTTTATGTAATTGCCCAATGAAAAGCCTTTGCTTTTCTCCAAAACCATTTTTACTGTGATTTTCTCGGTCCATTGCATACGAATTCCACACCAGTTTGTCCGGATATGACTGGATGAAACCGGAAATATCTGTTTTTGTTCTTGCTAACTCCATCCCAGATATTGCTACAGCCTCTGTGTTTGTGTTTTCTGGATATTATCCATGGATTTTATTGTTTTGAATGTTTTTATCGGGGAACATTTTATTTTGAGCTTGTATACAGTAATTGGTTCCACATAGAGACAGCAGTTCTACATACTCGTATTTTCTAGAGATAAAGCTAGAGGAACTGGGGCAAACAAACATGATATTTCTGTTTGTATAGATGACATTTTATGCACTTGCCTAATGAAAAGACTTTGCCTTTCTCCAAAACCATTTGTACTGTGATTTTCTCGGTCCATTGCATACGAATTCCACACCACTTTTCCGGATATTACTGGATGAAACCAGAAATATCCGGTTGTGTTTTGGCTAACTCAATCCGAAATATAGTGAAAGCATCTGTGTTTGTTTTTTCTGGAAATTATCGATGGACTTTATTGTTTTGAATATTTTTATCAGAGAACATTTAATTTTGTACCGTTGAAACACTAATTGATTCATCATGTGGACACCAGCTCTACACATTCGTATTTTCTAGGGAGAAAGCTAGAGGAACTTCGGCAAAGAAACATGATATTTCTGTTTGTATAGATGACATTTTATGCACTTCCCTAATGAAAAGACTTTGCTTTTCTCCAATCCATTTTTACTGTGATTTTCTTGGTCCATTGGATACGAATTAAACAGAAGTTTGTCCGGATATGACTGGATGAAACCGGAAATATCCGGTTGTGTTTTGGCTAACTCAATCCCAGTTATTGCTACAGCCTCTGGGTTTCTGTTTTCCTGATATTATCCACGGACTTTATTAGTTTGCATGTTTTTTATCAGGGAACATTTAATTTTGTGCTTGGAAACACTAATAGGTTCCACATGGAGACACCAATCTACACATTCCTATTTTCTAGGGAGAAAGCTAGAGGTATTGTGGCAAACAAACATGATATTTCTGTTTGTATATATGACATTTTATGCACTTGCCTAACGAAAAGAGTTTGCTTTTCTACAAACCATTTTTCCTGTGATTTTCTCGGTGCATTGCATACGAATTCCACACCAATTTTTCCGGATATGACTGGATGAAACCAGAAATATCCAGTTGTGTTTTGGGAAACTCAATCCAAAATACTGTGAAAGCCTCTGTGATTGTGTTTTCTGGATATTATCCATGGACTTTATATTCTGAATGTTTTTATCAGGGAACATTTAATTCTATACCGTAGAAACAGTAATTGGTTCATCATGGGGACACCAACTATACGCATTCGTATTATCTAAGGAGAAAGCTAGAGGAACTGTGGCAAACAAACATGATATTTCTGTTTATATAGATGACATTTTATGCACTTGCCTAACGAAGACTTTGCTTTTCTCCAAAACCATTTGTACTGTGATTTTCTGGGTCCATTGCATACGAATTCCACACCAGTTTGTCCGGATATGACTGGATGAAACCGGAAATATCCGGGTTTGTTTTGGCTAACTCAATCCCATATATTGCTACAGCCTCTGTGTTTGTGTTTTCTGGATATTATCCACGGACTTTATTGTTTTCAATGATTTTTATCGGTGAACATTTAATTTTGTGCTTGGATACAATAATTGGTTCCACATGGAGACACTGGTCTACACATTTGTATTTTCTAGGGAGAAAGCAAGAGGAACTGGGGCAAACAAACATGACATTTATGTTTGTGTAGATGACATTTTATGCACTTCCCTAACGAAAAGACTTTGCTTTTCTCCAAAACCATTTTCACAGTGATTTACTCTGTCCATTGCATACGAATTCCACACCACTTTGTCCGGATATGACTGGATGAAACCGGAAATATCCAGTTGTGTTTTGGCTTACTCAATCCAAAATATTGTGAAAGCCTCTGTGTTTGTGTTTTCTGGATATTATCAATGGACTTTATTGTTTTGAATGTTTCTTATCGGGGAACATTTTATTTTCAGCTTAGATACAGTAATTGGTTCCACATGGAGACACCAGCTCTACACATTCTTATTTTCTAAGGAGAAACTAGAGGAACTGTGCCAAACAAACATGATATTTCTGTTTGTATAGATGACATTTTATGCAGTTGCATAATGAAAAGACTTTGCTTTTCTCCAAAACCTTTTTTACTGTGATTTTCTTGGTCCATTGCATACGAATTCCACACCACTTTGTCAGGATATGACTGGATGAAACCGGAAATATATGGTTTTGTTTTGGCTAACTCAATCCCATTTTGCTATAGCCTCTGTGTTTGTTTTTTCTGGATATTATCCATGGAATTAATTGCTTTGAACATTTTTATCAGGATTCATTTAATTCTATACCGTGGAAACAGTAATTCGTTCATCATGGGAACACCAGCTCTACACATTCTTATTTTCTAGGGAGAAGGCTAGAGGAACTGCGGCAAACAAACATGATATTTCTGTTTGTCTAGATTACATTTTATGCACTTGCCTAACGAAAACACTTTGCTTTTCTCCAAAACCATTTTTACTCTGATTTTATCGATCCATGGATACGAATTCCACAACAGTTTGTCCAGATATGACAGGATGAAACCGGAAATATCCGGTTTTGTTTTGGCTAACTCAATCCCAGATATTGCTACAGCTTCTGTGTTTGTGTTTTCCTACTATTATCCATGAACTTTATTGGTTTGAATGCTTTTTATCAGGGAACATTTAATTTTGTGCTTGGAAACACTAATTGGTTCCACAGGGAGACACCAGCTCTACACATTCGTATTTTCTAGGGAGAAATCTAGGGGAACTGCGGCAAACAAACATGATATTTCAGTTTGTCTAGATGACATTTTTTGCACTTGCATAAAGAAAAGACTTTGCTTTTCTCCAAAAAAAAATTTTACTGTGATTTTCTTTGTCCATTGCATTCGAATTCCAAACCACTTTTTCCGGATATGACTGGATGAAACCCCAAATATCCGGTTGTGTTTTGGCTAACTATTTCAGAAATATTGCCACCGCATCTGTGTTTGTGTTTTTCTGATATTATTAATGGACTTTATTTTTTTGAATATATTTATCAGGGAACATTTAATTTTGTACCGTTGAAACACTAATTGGTTCATCATGTGGACACCAGCTCCAGACATTCGTACTTTCTAGGGAGAAAGCTAGAGGAACTGCGGCAAACAAACATGATATTTCTGTTTGTATCGATGACATTTTATGAACTTGCCTGACGAAAAGACTTTGCTTTTCTCCAAAACCATTTTTACTGTGATTTTCTGGTTCCATTGCATAAGAATTCCACACCAGTTTGTCCGGATATGACTGGATGAAACCAGAAAAATCCGGTTGTGCTTTGGCTAACTCAATCGGAAATATGGTGAAAGCATCTGTGTTTGTGTTTTCTGGATAGTATCGATGGACTTTATTGTTTTGAATATTTTTATCAAGGAACATTTAATTTTGTACCGTTGAAACACTAATTGGTTCATCATGGGAACACCAGCTCTACATATTAGTATGTGGACACCATGTTAAATATGACACTCCCAGTTTAGGCGTGGTAAATCTCTCTCTTTTTTTTTTTGATTCAAAGGGGAAGTAATTCCGCACAGCTGAACATAATTGGAGGTAGTTAGCAGGCGAATGATATACCCTCAGGAGCCAGAGATCGGAAGCTCTTTCCCGAGGACAACACAGGGAATCTCTGCTGCCCTCAGTGTGGGCTCCAATTCTCCTGCAGTCTCCCACTGGGTTGCCAAGTTAGATGCTAATCTCCTGTTATTTCACCCCTCCCCCCAGAGTCAGGTTTTTCTGCTAGGTTCAGGGCCGGTGCAGACCTGAGGTTGCCCTGCTTATGATGTATGTCCAAAATGGTGCCTGCTCTTTGTCTTGCTAGCCTTTGAGAGGTGAGGGGAGAGAGAGAAACTCGTGTCCGTATCGGTCACGTTTTGTTTTTTTCCTCTCTCTCTTCTAGTTAGCCTGGTGAACTTTTCCCCACGGAGTTTCAAGCCTCATTCCCTCTAGTCTCCTCTTTCCACTTGCCCGCTGGTTTCTCTAGCTAGTAAGGTTCGGCTCACCTCGCGTTCCAGCGCTGGTGTGTTGAGTCTGCCGCTGGTGTCCCGAACTTGGACTCCCATGCTCTCCACGCAGGTCCACTGTGAATCACAAGTTCCAGAAAAGTTTCCTCTGCTGTCTCTTCGTCTACTATTCAATGACCCTGCAGTATCTCCACTTGTATAAACCTCTGTCTTCCCGAAGTACCAATGTGCTCCTTTCCATTTCCGCCATCTTGCCGCTCTCTAGGGAACATTTAATTTTGTGCTTGGAAACACTAATCGGTTCCACATGGAGACACAAGCTCTACACATTCGTATCTTATAGGGAGAAAGCTAGAGGAACTGCGGCAAACAAACATGATATTTCTGTTTGTATAGATGACATTTTATGCACTGGGCTAACGAAAAGACTTTGCTTTCCTCCAAAAGCATTTTTACTGTGATTTTCTCGGTCCATTGCATACGAATTCCACACCAGTTTGTCCGGATATGACTGCATGAAACCAGAAATATCCGGTTTTGTTTTGGCTAACTCAATCCCAGATATTGCTACAGACTCTTTGTTTTTTCTGGATATTATCAATGGACTTTATTGTTTTGAATGTTTTTTTATAGGATAACATTTTATTTTGAGCTTGGATACATTAATTGGTTCCACATGGAGACACCAGCTCTACACATTCGTATTTTCAAGGGAGAAAGCTAGAGGAACTGCGGCAAACAAACATGATATTTCTGTTTGTATAGATGACATTTTATGCACTTGCCTAACGAAAAGACTTTGCTTTTCTCCAAAACCATTTCACTGTGATTTTCTTGGTCCATTGCATACGAAATCCACACCACTTTGTCCCGAAATGACTGGATGAAACCAGAAATATCCGGGTTTGTTTTGGCTAACTCAATCCCAGATATTGCTAAAGCCTCTGTGTTTGTGTTTTCCTAATAATATTGATGGACTTTATTGCTTTGAATGTTTTATCAGTGGACATTTAATTTTGTTCCATAGAAACACTAATTGGTTCATTATAGGTACAACAGCTCTACACATTCGTATTTTCTAGGGAGAAAGCTAGAGGTACTGCGGCAAACAAACATGATATTTCTGTTTCTATAGATGACATTTTATGCACTTGCCTAACGAAAATACTTTGCTTTTCTCCAAAACCACATTTACTGTGATTTTTTCGGTCCATTGCATATGAATTCCACACCAGTTTGTCAAGATAAGCCTGGATGAAACCAGAAATACCTGGTTGTGTTCTGGCTAACTCAATCCGAAATAATATGAAAGAATCTGTGTTTGTGTTTTCTGGATATTATCAATGGATGTTATTGTTTTCAATATTTTTATAAGGGGACATTTAATTTTGTTCCATAGAAACACTAATTGGTTCATCATGGGGACACCAGCTCTACACATTCGTATTTTCTAGGGAGAAAGCTAGAGGAACTGCGGCAAACAAACATGATATTTCTGTTTGTCTAGATGATATTTTATGCACTTCCCTAATGAAAAGACTTTGCTTTTCTCAAAAACAAATTTTACTGTGATTTTCTCGGTCCACTGCAAACGAATTCCACAGCAGTTTGTCTAGATATGACTGGATGAAGCTAACTCAATCCCAGAGATTGCTACAGCCTCTGTGTTTGTTTATTCTTGATATTATCCACGGACTTTATTGTTTTGAATATTTTTTATCGGGGAACAATTAATTTTGTGCTTGGTAACACTAATTGGTTCCACATGGAGACATCAGCTCTACATATTCATATTTTCTAGGGAGAAAGCTAGAGGAACTGTGGCAAACAAACATGATATTTCTGTTTGTATAGATGACATTTTATGCAATTGCCTAATGAAAAGACTTTGCTTTTCTCCAAAACCATTTTTACTGTGATTTTCTCGGTCCATTGCATACGAATTCCACACCAGTTTGTCCGGATATTACTGGAAGAAACCAGAAATATCCGGTTTTGTTTTGGCTAACTCAGTCCGAAGTATTTTGAAAGTTTCTGTCTTTGTGTTTTCTGGATATTATCGATGGAATTTATTTTTTTCAATATTTTTATCAGGGAACATTTATTTTTGTACCGTAGAAACACTAATTGGTTCATCATGGGGACAGCAGCTCTACACATTCGTATTTTCTAGGGAGAAAGGTAGAGGAACTGCAGCAAACAAACATGACATTTATGTTTGTGTAGATGACATTTTATGCACTTCCCTAACGAAAAGACTTTGCTTTTCTCCAAAACCATTTTTACTGTGATTTTCTCGGTCCATTGCATACGAATTCCACACCAGTTTGTCCGGATATGACTGGATGAAACCAGAAATACCCTAGTTTATTTTTGGCTAACTCAATCCCAGATATTGCTATAGCCTCTCTGTTCATCTATTCCTGATATTAACCCAAGACTTTATTTTTTGAATGTTTTTTATCAGAGAACATTTAATTTTGGGATTAGAAACACTAATTGGTTCCACATGAGGACACCAGCTCTACATATTCATATTTTCTAGGGAGAAAGCTAGAGGAACTGTGGCAAACAAACATGATATTTCTGTTTGTATAGATGACATTTTATGCAATTGCCTAAGGAAAAGACTTTGCTTTTCTCCAAAACCATTTTTACTGTGATTTTCTCGGTCCATTGCATACGAATTCCACACCAGTTTGTCCGGATATTACTGGAAGAAACCAGAAATATCCGGTTTTGTTTTGGCTAACTCAGTCCGAATTTTTTTGAAAGTTTCTGTGTTTGTGTTTTCTGGATATTATCGATGGAATTTATTGTTTTCAATATTTTTTTCAGGGAACATTTATTTTTGTACCGTAGAAACACTAATTGGTTCATCATGGGGACAGCAGCTCTACACATTCGTATTTTCTAGGGAGAAAGCTAGAGGAACTGTGGCAAACAAACATGACATTTATGTTTGTGTAGATGACAGTTTATGCACTTTCCTAACGAAAAGACTTTGCTTTTCTCCAAAACCATTTTTACTGTGATTTTCTCGGTCCATTGCATACGAATTCCACACCAGTTTGTCCGGATATGACTGGATGAAACCAGAAATACCCTAGTTTATTTTTGGCTAACTCAATCCCAGATATTGCTATAGCCTCTCTGTTCATCTATTCCGGATATTAACCCAAGACTTTATTTTTTGAATGTTTTTTATCAGAGAACATTTAATTTTGGGATTAGAAACACTAATTGGTTCCACATGAGGACACCAGCTCTACATATTCATATTTTCTAGGGAGAAAGCTAGAGGAACTGTGGCAAACAAACATGATATTTCTGTTTGTATAGATGACATTTTATGCAATTGCCTAAGGAAAAGACTTTGCTTTTCTCCAAAACCATTTTTACTGTGATTTTCTCGGTCCATTGCATACGAATTCCACACCAGTTTGTCCGGATATTACTGGAAGAAACCAGAAATATCCGGTTTTGTTTTGGCTAACTCAGTCCGAAGTATTTTGAAAGTTTCTGTGTTTGTGTTTTCTGGATATTATCGAAGGAATTTATTGTTTTCAATATTTTTATCAGGGAACATTTATTTTTGTACCGTAGAAACACTAATTGGTTCATCATGGGGACAGCAGCTCTACACATTCGTATTTTCTAGGGAGAAAGGTAGAGGGACTGCGGCAAACAAACATGACATTTATGTTTGTGTAGATGACATTTTATGCACTTCCCTAACGAAAAGACTTTGCTTTTCTCCAAAACCATTTTTACTGTGATTTTCTCGGTCCATTGCATACGAATTCCACACCAGTTTGTCCGGATATGACTGGATGAAACCAGAAATACCCTAGTTTTTTTTGGCTAACTCAATCCCAGATATTGCTATAGCCTCTCTGTTCATCTATTCCTGATATTAACCCAAGACTTTATTTTTTGAATGTTTTTTATCAGAGAACATTTAATTTTGGGATTAGAAACACTAATTGGTTCCACATGGAGACACCAGCTCTATATATTCATATTTTCTAGGGAGAAAGCTAGAGGAACTGCGGCAAACAAACATGATATTTCTGTTTGTATCGATGACATTTTATGCAATTGCCTAAGGAAAAGACTTTGCTTTTCTCCAAAACCATTTTTACTGCGATTTTCTCTGTCCAATTCATACGAATTCCACATTATTTTGTCCAGATATGATTGGATGAAACAGGAAATATCCGCTTGTATATTGGCTAACTTAAGCCAAAATATTTTGAAAGCCTCTGTATTTGTGTTTTCTGGATACTATAGACAGACTTTATTGTTTTGAATATTTTTATCAGGAACATTTATTTTTGTGCCTCTGTGTTTGTGTTTTCCTAATATTATCGATGGACTTTATTGCTTTGAATCATTTTTATCAGGTAACATTTAATTTTGTGCTTGGAAACACTAATTGGTTCCACATGGAGACACCAGCTCTACACATTCGTATTTTCTAGGGAGAAAGCTAGAGGAACTGCGGCAAACAAACATGATATTTCTGTTTGTATCGATGACATTTTATGCACTTGCCTAAAAAAAAACTTTGCTTTGCTCCAAAACCATTTTTTAACTGTGATTTTCTCGTTCCATTGCATACGGATTCCACGCCACTTTGTCAGCATATGACTGGATGAAACCGGAAATATCCGGTTGTGTTTTGGCGAAATCAATCCCAGATATTGCTACAGCCTCTGTGTTTGTGTTTTTCGGATATTTTCCATGGACTTCATAGTTTTGAATGTTTTTTATCAGGGAACATTTAATTTTGGGCTTGGAAAAACTAATTTGTTCATCATGGGGACACCAGATCTACGTATTCGTGTTTTCTAGGGAGAAAATTAGAGGAACTGCAGCAAATAAGCATGATATTTCTGTTTGTATAGATGACATCTTATGCACTTCCCTAACAAAAAGACTTTGCTTTTCTCCAAAACCATTTTTACTCTGATTTTCTCTGTCCTTTGCATACGAATTCCACACCACTTTGTCCGTATTTGACTGGATGAAACCGGAATTAACCGGTTTTGTTTTGGCTAACTCAATCCTAAATATTGTGAAAGCCTCTGTGTTTGTGTTTTCTGGATATTATCGATGGACTTTATTGTTTTGAATGTTTTTATCAAGGAACATTTCATTTTGTAGCGTTGAAACAGTAATGGGTTCATCATGGGGACACCAGCTCTACACATTCGTATTTTCTAGGGAGAAAACTAGAGGAACTGCGGCAACAAACAAACATGATATTTTTGTTTGTATAAAAGACATTTTATGCACTTGCCCAACGAAAAGACTTTGCTTTTATGTAAAACCATTTATACTGTGATTTTCTCGTTCCATTGCATACGAATTCCACACCAGTTTGTCCGGATATGACTGGATGAAAACGGAAGTATCCTGTTGTGTTTTGGCTACCTCAATCCCAGATATTGCTACAGCCTCTGTGTTTGTGTTTTCTGGATATTATCGATGGACTTATTGTTTTGAATATTTTTATCAGGTAAAATTAAATTTTGTACCGTAGAGACACTAATTGGTTCATAATGGGAACACCAGCTCTACACAGTCGTTTTTTCTAAGGAGAAAGCTAGAGGAACTGTGGCAAACAAACATGATATTTCTGTTTGTCTAGATGACATTTTATGCACTTGCCTAACGAAAAGACTTTGCTTTTCTCCAAAACCATATTTATTGTGATTTTATCGGTCCATTGCATATGAATTCCTCACTACTTTGTCAGGATATGACTGGATGAAACCGGAAATATCCGGTTTTGTTTTGGCTAATTCAATCCCATATATTGCTACAGCCTCTGTGTTTATTTATTCCTAATGTTATCCACACACTTTATTGTTCTGAATATTTTTTATCAGGGAACATTTAATTTGGTGCTTGGAATCACTAAATGGTTCCACATGGAGTCACCAGCTCTACATATTCGTATTTTCTAGGGAGAAATCTAGAGGAACTGTGCCAAACAAACATGGAATTTTGTTTGTATAGATGACACTTTATCTACTTGTCTAATGAAAAGACTTTGCTTTTCTCCAAAACCATTTTTACTGTGATTTTCTTGCTCCACTACATACGAATGCCAAACCACTTTGTCCGGATGTGACTGGATGAAACCGGAAATATCCGGTTGTTTTTGGCTAAATGAATTCGAAATATTGTGAAAGCCTCTGTGTTTGTGTTTTCTGGATATTATCAATGGACTTATTGTTTTGAATGTTTTTATCAGGGAACATTTAATTTTGTACCGTTGAAATATTAATTGGTTCATAATGGGAACACCAGCTCTACATATTCGTATTTTCTAGGGAGAAAGCTAAAGGAATTGCGGCAAACAAACCTGATATTTCTATTTGTATAGGTGATATTTTATGCACTTGCCTAACGTAAAGTGTTTGATTTTCTCCAAAACTATTATACAGTGATTATCTCAGTCCATTGCATACAAATTCCACAGCACTTTGTCCAGATATGACTGGATGAAACCGGAAATATCCGGTTTTGTTTTGGCTAACTCAATCCCATATATTGCGACAGCCTCTGTGTTTGTGTTTTCTGGATATTATCAACGGATTTCATGGTTTTGAATGTTTTTTATCGGGAACATTATATTTTGAGCTTGGATACAGTAATTGGTTCCACATGGAGACACCAGCTCTATATATTTGTATTTTTAAAGGGAGAAAGCTAGAGGAAATGGGACAAACAAACATGATATTTCTGTTTGTATAGATGACATTTTATGCACTTGCCTAACGAAAAGACTTTGCTTTTCTCCAAAACCATTTTTACTGTGATTTTCTCGTTCCATTGCATATGAATTCCACACCAGTTTCTCCGGTTATGACTGGATGAAACCAGAAATAACCGGTTTTGTTTTGGCTAACTCAATCCCAGATATTGCTACAGCCTCTGTGTTTGTGTATTCCTGATATTAACCACGGAATTCAATGTTTTGAATGTTTTTTTTCAGGGAACATTTAATTTTTTGCTTGGAAACCCTAATTGGTTCCTAATGGACACACTAGCTCTACACATTCATATTTCCTAGGGAGAAAGGTAGAAGAACTGCGGGAAACAAAATCACATTTCTGTTTGTATAGATGATATTTTAGGCACTTGCCTAACGAAAAGACTTTGCTTTTCTCCAAAATCATTTTTTCTGTGATTTTTTCGGTCCGTTGCATATGAATTCCACACCACTTTGTCCAGATATGACTAGAAGTAACCAGAAATAGACGGTTCTATCTTGGATAATTCAATCCGAAATATTGTGAAAATTTCTGTGTTTGTTTTTTCTGGATATTATCGATGGACTTTATTGTTTTCAATGATTTTATAAGGGAACATTTAATTTTGTACCGTAGAAACACTAATTGGTTCATCATGGGGACACCAGCTCTACACATTCTTATTTTCTAGGGAGAAAGCTAGAGGAACTGCGGCAAACAAACATGATGTTTCTGTTTGTCTAGATGACATTTTATGCACTTGCCTAACGAAAAGAATTTGCTTTTCTCCAAAACCATTTGTACTGTGATTTTCTCGGTCCATTTCCTACAAATTCCACACGACTATGTCCAGATATGACTGGATGCAACCAGAATTAACCGGTTTTGTTTTGGCTAACTCAATCCCAGATATTACTACAGCCTCTGGGTTTGTGTTTTCCTGATATTATAAATGGACTTTATTGTTTTGAATCATTTTATCAGGGAACATTTAATTTTGTGCTTGGAAACACTAATTGGTTCCACATGGAGACACCAGCACTACACATTCGTATTTTCTAGGGAGAAAGCTAGAGGAATTGTGGCAAACAAGCATGATATTTCTGTTTGTATAGATGACATTTTATACACTTGCCTAATGAAAAGACTTTTCTTTTCTCCAAAATCATTTTTTAACTGTGATTTTCTCGGTCAATTGCATGCGAATTCCACACCAGTTTGTCCGGATATGACTGCATGAAACCAGAAATATCCGATTTTGTTTTGGGTAACTCAATCGCAGATATTGCTACATCCTCTTTGTTTGTTTTTTCTGGATATTATCAATGGACTTTATTGATTTGAATGTTTTTTTATCGGGGAACTTTTTATTTTGAACTTGGATACAGTAATTGGTTCCACATGGAGACACCAGCTCTACATATTCGTATTTTCTAGGGAGAAAACTAGAGGAACTGCGGCAAACAAACATGATATTTCTGTTTGTCTAGATGACATTTTATGCATTTGCCTATCGAAAAGACTTTCCTTTTCTCCAAAACCATTTTTACTGTGATTTTCTCGGTCCATTGCATACGAATTCACACCAGTTTGTCCAGGTATGACTGGATGAAACCGGAAATACCCTGGTTTGTTCTGGCTAACTCAATCCCAGATTTTGCTACAGCCTCTGTGTTTGTGTTTTTCAGATATGTTCCATGGACTTTATAGTTTTGAATGTTTTTATCAGGGAACATTTAATTTTGTACCGTAGAAACACTAATTGGTTCATCATGGGAACACCAGCTCTACACTTTCGTATTTTCTAGGGAGATAGCTAGAGGAACTGCGGCAAACAAACATGATATTTCTGTTTGTATAGATGATATTTTATGCACTTTCCTAACGAAAAACTTTGTTCTTCTCCAAAACCATTTTTACTGTGATTTTCTCGGTCCATTGCATACGAATTCCACACTAGTTTGTCCGGATATTACTGGATGAAACCAGAAATATCCGGGTTTGTTTTGGCTAATTCAATCGCAGATATTGCTGCAGCCTCTGTGTTTCTGTTTTCTGGATATTATCAATGGACTTTATTGTTTTGAATTTTTTTTATCAGGGAACTTTTTCTTTTGAGCTTGGATACAGTAATTGGTTCCACATGGAGACACCAGCTCTACACATTCGTATTTTCTAGGGAGAAAGCTAGAGGAACTGTGGCAAACAAACCTGATATTTCTGCTTGTATAGATTACATTTTATGCACTTGCCTAAAGAAAAGACTTTGCTTTTCCCGAAAACCATTTTTACCGTGATTTTCTCTGTCTATTGCATACGAATTCCACAGCAGTTTGTCCGGATATGATTGAATGAAACCAGAAATATCCGTTTGTGTTTTAGGTAACTCAATCCGAAATATTGTGAAAGCCTCTGTGTTTGTGTTTTCTGGATATTATCAATGGACTTTATTGTTTTGAATGTTTTTATCAGTGATCATTTAATTTTTTACCATAGAAGCGCTAGTTGGTTTCTCAAGGGAACACCAGCTCTACATATTCGTATTTTCTAGGGAGAATGCTAGAGGAACTTTTGCAAACAAACATGATATTTCTGTTTGTGTGTTTGTGTAGATGACATTTTATGCAGTTGCCTAATGAAAAGTCTTTGCTTTTCTCCAAAACCATTTGTACTGTGATTTTTTCATTCCATTGTATACGAATTCCAAACCAGTTTGTCCGTATATGACTGGATGAAACCAGAAATATCAGGTTTTGTTTTGGCTAACTCAATCCCAGATATTGCTACAGCCTCTGTGTTTGTGTATTCCTGATATTTTACATGGACCTTACTGCTCTGAATGTTTTTTATCAGGGAACATTTAATTTTGTGCTTGGAAACACTAATTGGTTCCCCATGGAGACACCAGCTCCACACATACGTATTTTCTAGGGTGAAAGCTAGAGGAACTGCGACAAACAAACATGATATTTCTGTTTGTATTGATGACATTTTATGCACTTTCCTAATTAAAAGTCTTTTCTTTTCCCCAACACCATTTTTACTGTAATTTTCTTGGTCCATTGCATATGAATTCCACACAAGTTTTTCCGGATATGACTGGATGAAACCAGAAATATACGGTTGTGTTTTGGCTAACTCAATCCCAAATATTGTGATAGCCTCTGTGTTTGTGTTTTCCTGATATTATCCACGGACTTTATTGTTTTGAAGGTTTTTTATCAGGGAATATTTCATTTTTTAACTTTTATTTAATGAATGTAAATTTCCAGTGTACAGCTTATGGATTACAATGGCTGGCCCCTCCCATAACTTCTCTCCTACCCACTTCCCTCCCCTCTCCCGCTCCCTCTCCTCTTCCATTCACAGCAAGATTCATTTTCAATTCTATTTATATACAGAAGATCAATTTAGTATAAAGATTTCAACAGTTTCCACCCACATAGAAACATAAAGTGAAACATACCGTTTGAGTACTAGTTATAGCATTAAATCAAAATGTACAGTACATTAAGGACAGAGATCCCACATGAGGAGCAAGTGCACAGTGACTCCTGTTGTTAACCCAACATATTGACACTCTAGGTTATGGCGCCAGTAACCACCCTAGGCTGTCGTCATGAGTTGCCAAGGCTATGGAAGCCTTCCAAGTTTGCCGACTCTGATCATATTTAGACAAGGTCATAAAAGACAGAGTGAGGATAATAACCAATGATCCTAAGAGTGGCATTTACCAGGTTTGAACAATTCTACAGCATTAAGTGGGGAAGAGGACCATCAGTACACACAGGTTGGGAGTAGAGCCATTGGTGGTCGAGTAGAGGTTATGATTACAAAGGAATGAGGCCCAAGTGCGCTAGTCAGGGTCTAGAACAAAGGACAGAGTCTTTATTAGAGGAGCTAAGAAAGGTGCTGTCTAAGCTACAATTAAGTTTTCTGATTGAGAGGCAAATAGAACCTGACAGAAGGGGCTTGATTATAATCTGGTGGGCTTTAGGCCTTGTGAGTTAAGAGGCCCAGACCTATCTATCTCTTCACATGGGGTATATCCTAAGGGAGGTGTGAACCTCCTAGGGGAAGGCACTCTGTTGACTTTCATTACTTGGCTGGCCTGGGAGAGAGCGGGCCAGGTAAAGGCAGGTGGCATCTCTAACAAGAAATTTACAGTTCTGCCTGCAATGTTGCTGACCCTACTTGGCCGTCCCCTCAGCTACAGTGGTCACTTTGGAAGTTGGGCTGAGTGAAGGGCTTTTCAGCTTAGAGCCAATAAGATCTGTGGCTCTGACCTGGGAATGCTTCGACTCCAGGGCAGGTGCATTTCCAGTGATCCAACTCTTGGCAGAGCTGCCAGGGCTCTTCACAAGCTGACTTCTGCTGAAGCCCAGGCTTACCACATTGAAAGCCACTGCAGTGGACTGGCCTGTTGGGTCTCCTTGAGGGCAGATCACTGTACAGATCAGCCATTAATAGGCCTGCCACCCATTGCTTCTGATGCCTAGCTTTCTTTTCCTCCTGGTTTGTGTTCAAGCAGACCAGAGGATGCAAGTCAAGGGAGTGCCCATGTCCCATCTCTAATCTTCGGTGGCCTGAACTACAAGTCTATAGTCACAGGAATGTTCTGTAGTAGTTTTTCTAAGGTAGACAATGCCCATGAGGAAAATTATATTCTCACTTAAACACTTTCTTTCCCTTTGGTCTGAAAGGGAGGTTTGTTTTCTACTTACTGTATACTTCGCTGATGGCAAAGTGATTCTAGCTATGAGATTGTTATTTAAGTTCTTATTTTGGCTATGCTATTGCAGAAAAATGTTAGCCATCTCTTTTATAAGGTCTAAAGATTAAATTGCACGTCCTACAGATTCCTTCCTAATAGAATTAGTTTCCTACCTTGAAGAGAATAGAGAAATGAAAGAACAAGTTGGGCTTAGAATAGAGAATTGAGGGAGCAAGTCCTAGACCACTTGCTAACAATAGCAATATTACATGAATACTTAGCAAACCATTTCAACCATTAGATAACAACTTAAGAAAACATTTGCCAGAAGGTCCAATGCCTTCTATAAATTTTAAGAATCACGTATTTGAAAACACCTCTTAAATATCTAACATGGTGTAGTTTGTTTAACCAGTAAACTTAAGCACAAACATACAAAATGTTTTTAGTTTCTTTCTACCCACAAGTTTAAAACATATGATACACAGATTCAGGTCACACAAATTAAAATGTATCTTTGATTGATTTTAGCAGCTTAAATTTATGGACAATCTTATCTATAAGCCATTTAAAATAAAAATCTTAATAAAATTTCCTATGTGGACATACAATATGTACACACATATAACATAGCATAATAGACCAATACAGCAATTTTAATAATAGCTTTTAAAATCTTTAACTCTTTTTGTAGATTGCCAAATGATTTGAATTGCTTTTTGTTTTTAGACTACTTTAACACATTGCTTTAACAGAGCATCACTTTAATTCTATGTCAAAGAGAAATTGAGCTTTCTGTGATCTTTTGCTGTGAGGTTTCCTTCCTTTACCTTCTTTCATATTGGTGACCATGTTTCTGTGTTTCTGTGTGTAACACATCTTTAAGCATCTTTTGCAGGGCAGGATGAGTGGCAACAAATTCTTTCAGTTTCTGTTTGCTATGATAAGTCTTAATTTCACCTTCATTCACAAATGAGAGCTTTGCAGGATATAATATTCAGGGCTGGCAGTTTTCCTCTCTTAGTGCCTGGGCTATGTCTCGCCATTCCCTTCTAGCTTGTAGGGTTTCTGATGAGAAGTCTGCTGTGAGTCTAATTGGAGATCCTCTAAGAGTAATCTGACGTTTCTCTCTTGCACCTTTTAGAATCTTTTCTTTATGTTTCACTGTGGTTAGTTTGATTACAATGTGTCATGGTGAGGATCTCTTTTGGTCATGTTTATTAGGGGTTCTATAAACTTCCTGTGCTAAGATGCCTCTGTCCTTCTCCAAACCTGGGAAGTTTTCTGCTACTATCTCACTGAAAATGCCTTCTAATCCTTTCTCCCTCTCCATGTCTTCAGGAACTCTTAGAACCCGAATGTTGGGTTTTTTAATAGTATCCTATAGATTCCCGACAATATTTTTTAGATTTATAATTTCTTCTTCTTTTCTTTGGTTTGCCTGTTTCCTTTCCTGTTCTCTGTCTTCTAAGTCTGATATTCTCTCTTCTACTTTGCCCATTCTGTTTTTAAGGCTCTCTAATGTGTTTGTCATTTGATCTATTGAGTTCTTCATTTCATTGTGGTTTTTGTCACTATCACAGTTTCATGTTCTACCTGTTGTTTCATTTCATTTTGATTCCTCCTTAATATTTCATTTTCACGAGAGAGATTTTCTATCTTGTCCACTAAGGATTTCTGTAGTTCAAGAATTTGTTTTTGAGAACTACTTAATGTTCTTATCAATTTTTTGAGATCCGCTTCTTGCATTTCTTCTATCTCATCATCTTCATAATCTTGAATTGGGGTGTCTTTTTCATTTGGGGGCGTCATAGTGTCTTCCTTGTTCTTGATACCTCAGTTTTTGCGTTTGTTGTTTGGCATGTTGCAGATATTTGCTTTCTTTAGTGTGGTGTTTTTTCTTGTTACACTATGGCTCTATATTAAGTGGACTGTCTGCTTTCGGTGGAGCCTTAGAGACTTGAGATGAGTGTGGCCTGAGAGCTGTGTTTGATTCCTCAGGGTTGAGGGTGTGTCAAAGATAACACTCCCAGGTTAGGCGTGGTAAATCTCTTTTTTTTTTATTCAAGAGGGAAGTAATTCCGCACAGCTGAACGTAATTGGAGGTAGGAGCCAGAGAGCAGAAGCTCTTTCCCAAGGACCACACAGGGAATCTTTGCTGCCCTCGGTGTGGGCTCCAATTCTCCTGCAGTCTCCCACTGGGTTGCCAAGTTAGATGCTAATCTCCTGTTATTTCACCCCTCCCCCAAGAGTCAGGTTTTTCTGCTAGGCTCAGGGCCGCTACAGACATGAGGTCGCCCTGCTTATGACGTATGTCCAAAATGGTGCCTGATTTTTGTCTTGCTAGACTTTGAGAGGTGAGGGGAGAGAGAGAAACTCGTGTTCGTATTGGTCACTTTTTTTTTTTCCCCTCTCTCTCTTCTAGTTAGTCTGGTGAAATTTTGCCCATGGAGTTTCAAGACTCATTCCCTCTAGTCTCCAATTTCCGCTTGCCCGATGGTTTCTCAGGCTATTAAGGTTCGGCTCACCTCGCATTACAGCGCTGGTGTGTTGAGTCTGCCGCTGGTGTCCCGAACTTGGACTCCCACGCTCTCCACGCAGGTCCACTGTGAATCACTAGTTCCAGAAGAGTTTCCTCTGCTGTCTCTTCGCCTACTCTTCAATGACCCTGCAGTATTTCCACTTTTATGAACCTGTGTCTAGCCGAACTACCAATGTGCTCCTTTCCTATTCCACCATCATGCCACTCTCCAGGGAACATTTAATTTTGTGCTTGGAAACACTAATTGGTTCCACATGGAGACACTAGCTTTAAGCATTCATATTTTCTAGTGAGAAAGCTAGAGGAACTGCCGAAAACAAACATGATATTTCTGTTTGTATAGATGACATTTTATGCACTTCCCTAAGGAAAAGACTTTGCTTTTCTCCAAAAACATTTTTACTCTGATTTTCTCGGTCCATTGCATACGAATTCCACACCAGTTTGTCCGGATATGACTGGATGAAACCGGAAATATCCGGTTGTGTTTTGGCTAACTCAATCCCAGATATTGCTACAGCCTCTTTGTTTGTTTTTTTTTTTTTGGATATTATCAATGGACTTTATTGTTTTGAATGTTTTTTTTTTTATCGGGGAACATTTTATTTTGAGCTTGGATACAGGAATTGGATCTGCATGGAGACAACAGCTCTACACATTCGTATTTTCTAGGGAGAAAGCTTGAGGAACTGCGGCAAACAAACATGATATTTCTGTTAGTATCGATGACATTTTATACACTTGCATAACGAAAAGACTTTGCTTTTCTCCAAAACCATTTTTACTGTGATTTTCTCGGTCCATTGCATACGAATTCCACAGCAGTTTGTCCGGATATGACTGGATGAAACCAGAAATATTGGTTATGTTTTGGCTAATTGAATCCCAGATATTGATACAGACTCTGTGTTTGTGTTTTCTAGATATTATCAATTGACTTTATTGTTTTGAAAATTTTTAAATCGGGGCACATTTTATTTTGAGCTTGGGGACAGTAATTGGTTCCACATGCAGTCACCAGCTCTACACACTCGTATTTTCTAGGGAGAGAGCTAGAGGAACTGCGGCAAACAAACATGATATTTTGTTTGTATCATTGACATTTTATGCACTTGCCTAACGAAAAGACTTTGCTTTTCTCCAAAACCATTTTTACTCTGATTTTCTCGGTCCAATGCATACGAATTCCAAACCAATTTTTCGGGATATGACTGGAAAAAACCAGAACTATCAGGTTGTGTTTTGGCTAGCTCTATCGGAAATATTGTGAAAGCCTGTGTTTCTGTTTATGGATATTATCGATGGACTTTATTGTTTTGAATGTTTTTATCAGGGAACATTAAATTTTGTACCGATGAAACACTAATTGGTTGATCATGGGAAAAGCATCTCTACACATTTGTATTTTCTAGGGAGAAAGCTAGAGGAACTGCGGCAAACAAACATGATATTTCTGTTTGTATAGATGACTTTTATGCACTTCCCTAATGAAAGACTTTGCTTTTCTCCAAAATCATTTTTACTGTGATTTTCTCGGTCCATTGCATATGAATTCCACACCAGTTTGTCCATATATGACTTGATGAAACCAGAAATATCTGGTTGTGTTTTGGCTATATCAATCCGAATATTGTGATAGATTCTGTGTTTGTTTTTTTTCTGATATTATCCACGGACTTTATTGGTTTGAATGTTTTTTATCAGGGAACATTTAATTTTGTGATTGGAAACACTAATTGGTTCATCATGAACACCAGCTCTACACATTCGAATTATCTAGGGAGAAAGGTAGAAGAACTGCGGCTAACAATCATGATATTTCTGTTTGTATAGATGACATTTTATGCACTTCCTTAATGAAAAGACATTCCTTTTCTCCAAAACCATTTTTACTGTGATTTTTTCGGTCCATTGCAGACGAATTCCACACTAGTTTGTCCGGATATGACTGGATGAAATCAGAAATATCCGGTTGTGTTTTGGCTAACTCAACGGAAATATTTTGAAAGTTTCTGTGTTTGTGTTTTCTGGTTATTATCGATGGACTTTATGGTTTTGAATAGTTTTATAAGGGAACATTTAATTTTGTGCTGGGAAATACTAATTGGTTCCACATGCAGACACCAGCTCTACACATTCGTATTTTCTAGGGAGAATGGTAGAGGAACTGCGGCATACACACATGATATTTCTGTTTGTATAGATGACATTTTATGCACTTCCCTAATGAAAAGAATTTCCTTTTCTCCAAATCCATTTTTACTTTGATTTTCTCGGTCCATTGCATCGAATTCCACACCACATTGTCCGGATATGACTGGATGAAACCAGAAATACCCGTTTGTGTATTGGCTATCTCAATATGAAATATTGTGAAAGTTTCTGTGTTTGTGTTTTCTGGATATTATCGATGGACATGAATGTTTTGAATGTTTTTATCAGGGAAAATCTAATTTAGTACCATCGAAACACTAATTGGTTCATCATGGGAACACCAGCTCTACACATTCATATTTTCTAGGGAGAAAGCTAGAGGAACTGTGGCAAACAAACATGATATTTCTGTTTGTATAGATGACATTTGATGTACTTGCCTAACGAAAAGACTTTGCTTTTCTCCAAAACCATTTGTACTGTGATTTTCTCAGTCCATTGCATATGAATTCCAAACCACTTTGTCCGCAAATGACTGGATGAAACCAGAAATATCCGGTTGTGATTAGGCTAAATCAATCTGAAATATTGTGAAAACCTCTGTATTTGTGTTTTCTGGATATTATTGATGGACTTTATTGTTTTGAATTTTTTTTTCACGGAACATTTATTTTTGTGCTTGGAAACACTAATTGTTTCCACATGGAGACACCAGCTCTACACATTCGTATTTTCTAGGGAGAAAGCTGGAGGAACTGGGGCAAACAAACATGATATTTCTGTGTGTATAGATGACATTTTATGCACTTGCCTAACAAAAAGGCTTTGCGTTTCTCCAAAACCATTTTTACTGTGATTATCTCCGTCCATTGCATACGAATTCCACACCTCTTTGTCCGGATATGACTGGATGAAACCGGAAATATCCAGTTTTGTTTTTACTAATTCAATCCCAGATATTGCTACAGCTTCTGTGTTTATTTATTCCTGATTTTATCTACAGACGTTATTGTTCTGAATATTTTTCATCAGGGAACATTTAATTTTGTGCTTGGAAACCCTAATTGGTTCCACATGGAGACACCAGCTCTACATATTTGTATTTTCTAGGGAGAAAGGTAGGGGGACTGCGACAAACAAACATGATATTTCTGTTTGTATAGATGATATTTTATCTACTTGCCTAATAAAAAAGAATTTGCTTTTCTCCAAAATCATTTTTACTGTGATTTTCTTGGTCCACTGCATATGAATTCCCAACCACTTTGTCCGGATGTGACTGGATGAAACCGGAACTATCCGGTTGTGTTTTGGCTAAATGAATCCGAAATATTGAGAAAGCCTCTGTGTTTCTGTTTTCTGGATATTATCAATGGACTTATTTTTTGACTGTTTTTATCAAGGAACATTTAATTTTGTACCGTTGAAATATTAATTGGTTCATAATGGGAACACCAGCTCTACACATTTGTATTTTGTAGGGAGAAAGCTAGAGGAACTACGGCAAACAAACATGATATTTCTGTTTGTATAGATGACATTTTATGCACTTGCATAAAGTAAAGAGTTTGATTTTCTCCAAAACCATTTCACTGTGATTTTCTCGGTCCATTGCATATGAATTCCAGACCACTTTGTCCGGATATGACTGGATGAAACCAGAACTATCCAGTTGTGTTTTGTCTAACTCAATCCGAAATAATGTGAAAGCCTCTGTGTTTGTGTTTTCCGGATATTATCGATGGACTTTATTGTTTTGAATATTTTTATCAGGGAACATTTAATTTTGTACCGTTGAAACACTAATTGTTTCCACCTGAGGACACCAGCTCTACAAATTCATATTTTCTAAGCAGAAAGCTAGAGGAACTGCGGCTCACAAACATCATATTTCTGTCAGTATCGATGACAATTTATGCACTTGCCTAACGAAAAGACTTTGTTTTTCTCCAAAACCATTCTTACTGTGATTTTCTCGGTCCATTGCATACGAATGCCACACCAGTTTGTCTGGAAATGACTGGATGAAACCGGAAATATCAAGTTTTGTTTTGGCTAACTGAATCCCAGATATTGCTACAGCATCTGTGCTTGTGTATTCCTGATATAATCCAAGGACTATATTTTTTTGCATGTTTTTTTTTGGGAACATTAATTTTGTGCTTGGAAACATTAATTGGTTCCACATGGAGACACCAGCTCTACAAATTCGTATTTTCTAGGGAGAAAGCTAGAGGAACTGCGGCAAAGAAACATGATATTTCTGTTTGTCTAGATGACATTTTATGCACTTGCCTAACGAAAAGACTTTGCTTTTCTCCAAAACCATTTTTACTGTGATGTTCTCGGTCCATTGCATACAAATTCCACACCACTTTGTCCGGATATGACTGGATGAAACAGGAAATATCTGGTTGTGTTTTGGCTAACTCAATCCCAGATGTTGCTACAGACTCTGTGTTCATGTATTACTGATATTCTACACAGACTTTATTTTATGAATGTTTTTTACCAGGGAACATTTAATTTTGTGCTTGGAAACACTAATTGGTTTCACATGGAGACACCAGCTGTACATATTTGAATTTTCTAGGGAGAAAGCCAGAGGAACTGTGGCAAACAAACATGTTATCTCTGTTTATATAGATGACATTTTATGCACTTGCCTAATGAAAAGACTTGCTGTTCTCCAAAACCATTTTTACTGTGATTTTCTCGGTCCATTGCATACGAATTCCACACCAGTTGTCCGGGTATGACTGGATGTAACCGGAAATATCCGTTTTTTTTTTTTTTTTTGCTATCACAATCCCAGATATTACTACAGCCTCTGCGTTTGTGTTTTCTGCATATTATCGATGGACTTTATTGTTTTGAATGTTTTTTATCAGGGAACATTTAATTTTGTGCTTGGAAACACTAGTTGGTTCCACATTGAGACACCAGCTCTACATATTTGTATTTTCTAGGGAGAAAGCTAGAGGAACTGCGACAAACAAACATGATATTTCTGTTTGTATAGATGACATTATATCAACTTGCCTAATGAAAGGACCTTGCTTTTCTCCAAAACCAATTTTACTGTGATTTTCTCGGTACACTGCATATGAAATCCAAACCACTTTATCTGGATATGACTGGATGAAACCAGAAATATCAGGTTGGGCTTTGGCTAACTAAACCGAAATATTGCTACAGCCTCTGTGTTGTGTTTTCTGGATATTACCGATGGACTTTATTGTTTTCAATGTTTATATCAGGAAACATTTAATTTTGTGCGGTAGAATCACTTAATGGTTCCACATGGAGACACCAGCTCTACACATTCGTATTTTCTAGGGAGAAAGCTAGAGGAACTGTGGCAAACAAACATGATATTTCTGTTTGTCTAGATGACATTTTATGCACTTGCCTAACGAAAAGACTTTGCTTTTCTCCAATCCATTTTTACTGTGATTTTCTCGGTCCATTGCATATGAATTCCACACCAGTTTCTCCGGATATGACTGGATGAAAACGGAAATATCCAGTTTAGTTTTGGCTGACTCAATCCTAGATATTGCTACAGCCTCTGTGTTTGTGTATTCCTGATATTATCCACGGACTTTATTGGTTTGAATGCTTTTTATCAGGGAACATTTAATTGTGTGCTTGGAAACACTAATTGGTTCCACATGGAGACACCATCTCTACACATTTGTATTTTCTAGGGAGAAAGCTAGAGGAATTGCCGTAGACAAACATGATATTTCTGTTTGTATAGATGACATTTTATGCAATTGCCTAAAAAAAACTTTGCTTTTCTCCAAAACCATTTTCACTGTGATTTTCTCAGTCCCTTGCATACGAATTCCACACCACTTTGTCAGGATGTGGCTGGATGAAACCGGAAATCTCTTTTTTTTTTTTTTGGCTAACTCCATCCCAGATATTGCTACAGCCTCTCTGTTTGTGTTTTCCTGATATTATCCACGGACTTTATTGGTTTGTATGTTTTTTATCAGGGAACATTTAATTTTGTGCTTGTAATACTAACTGGTTCCAGTATTGTGTTTTGGCTAACACAATCCGAAATATTGTGAAAGCCTCTGTGTTTGTGTTTTCCTGATATTATCGATTGACTTTATTGTTTTGAATGTTTGTATCAGGGAACATTTATTTTTGTACCCTTAAAAAACACTAATTAGTTCATCATGTGGGCACCAGCTCTACACAATCCTATGTTCTAGAGAGAATCTAGAGAAACTGCGACAAACAAATATCATATTTCTGTTTGTATAGATGACATTTTATGCACTTGCCTAACGAAAAGACTTTCCTTTTCTAGAAAACCATTTTTACTGTGATTTTTTCGGTCCATTGCAGACGAATTCCACACCAGTTTGTCCAGATATGACTGGATGAAACCGGAAATACCCAGGATTGTTCTGGTTAACTCAATCCCAGATTTTGCTACAGCCTCTTTGTTTGTGTTTTTCGGATATTTTCCATGGACTTTATTGTTTGAATGTTTTTTATCAGGGAACATTAAATTTTGTACCGTAGAAACACTAATTGGTTCATCATGTGGACATCAGCTCTACACATTCGTATTTTCTAGGGAGAAAGCTAGAGAAACTGCGGCAAACAAACATGATATTTCTGTTTGCTTCGATTTCATTTTATGCACTTGCCTAACGAAAAGACTTTGCTTTTCTCCAAAACCATATTTACTGTGATTTTCTCTGTCCCTTGCATATGAATTCCACACCACTTTGTCCGGATATGACTGGATGAAACCGGAAATATCCGGTTTTGTTTTGGCTAAAAACCCAGATATTGCTACAACCTCTGTGTTTGTTTTTTTCTGGATATTCAATGGACTTTATTGTTTTGAAAGTTTTTTTTATCGGGGAACATTTTGTTTTGAGCTTGTATACAGTAATTGGTTCCAAATGGAGACACCAGCACTATATATTTGTATTTTCTAAGGAGAAAGCTAGAGGAATTGCGGCAAACAAACATGATATTTCTGTTAGTATCGATAACATTTTATGCACTTGCCTAACGAAAAGACTTTGCTTTTCTCCAAAACCATTTTTACTCTGATTTTCTCGGTCCAATGCATACGAATTCCAAACCACTCTTTCTGGATATGACTGGATGAAACCAGAAATATCCGGTTGTGTTTTGCCTAACTCATTCCGAAATATTGTGAAAGTTTCTGTGTTTGTGTTTTCTGGATATTATCGATGGTCTTTATTGTTTTGAATGTTTTTATCAGGGAACATTTATATTTCTACCCTTAAAAAACACTAATTGGTTCATCATGGGGACACCAGCTCTACACATTCTTATTTTCTAGGGAGAAAGCTAGAGGAACTGCGGCAAACACACATGATATTTCTGTTTGTGTAGATGACATTTTATGCACTTGCCTAACGAAAAGACTTTGCTTTTCTCCAAAACCATTTTTACTGTGATTTTCTCGGTCCATTGCATACGAATGCCACACCACATTATCCGGATATGACTGGATGAAACCAGAAATATCCAGTTTTGTTTGGGCTAACTCAATCCCAGATATTGCTACAGCATCTGTGTTTGTGTATTCCTGATATTATCCACGGACTATATTTTTTTGCATGTTTTTTTCAGGGAACATTTGATTTTGTGCTTGGAAACATTAATTCGTTCCACATGGAGACACCAGCTCTACACATTCGTATTTTCTAGGGAGAAAGCTAGAGGAACTGTGGCAAACAAACATGATATTTCTGTTTGTCTAGATGACATTTTATGCACTTGCCTAACGAAAAGACTTTGCTTTTCTCCAATCCATTTTTACTGTGATTTTCTCGGTCCATTGCATACGAATTCCACACCAGTTTCTCCGGATATGACTGGATGAAAACGGAAATATCCAGTTTAGTTTTGGCTGACTCAATCCTAGATATTGCTACAGCCTCTGTGTTTGTGTATTCCTGATATTATCCACGGACTTTATTGGTTTGAATGCTTTTTATCAGGGAACATTTAATTTTGTGCTTGGAAACACTAATTGGTTCCACATGGAGACACCATCTCTACACATTTGTATTTTCTAGGGAGAAAGCTAGAGGAATTGCGGTAAACAAACATGATATTTCTGTTTGTATTGATGACATTTTATGCAATTGCCTAAAAAAAACTTTGCTTTTCTCCAAAACCATTTTCACTGTGATTTTCTCAGTCCCTTGCATACGAATTCCACACCACTTTGTCAGGATGTGGCTGGATGAAACCGGAAATCTCATTTTTTTTTTTTTTGGCTAACTCAATCCCAGATTGAGTTTGTGTTTTCCTGATATTATCCACGGACTTTATTGGTTTGTATGTTTTTTATCAGGGAACATTTAATTTTGTGCTTGTAATACTAACTGGTTCCAGTATTGTGTTTTGGCTAACACAATCCGAAATATTGTGAAAGCCTCTGTGTTTGTGTTTTCCTGATATTATCGATTGACTTTATTGTTTTGAATGTTTGTATCAGGGAACATTTATTTTTGTACCCTTAAAAAACACTAATTGGTTCATCATGTGGGCACCAGCTCTACACAATCCTATGTTCTAGAGAGCAATCTAGAGAAACTGCGACAAACAAATATCATATTTCTGTTTGTATAGTTGACATTTTATGCACTTGCCTAACAAAAAGACTTTCCTTTTCTAGAAAACCATTTTTACTGTGATTTTTTCGGTCCATTGCAGACGAATTCCACACCAGTTTGTCCAGATATGACTGGATGAAACCGGAAATACCCAGGATTGTTCTGGTTAACTCAATCCCAGATTTTGCTACAGCCTCTTTGTTTGTGTTTTTCGGATATTTTCCATGGACTTTATTGTTTGAATGTTTTTTATCAGGGAACATTAAATTTTGTACCGTAGAAACACTAATTGGTTCATCATGTGGACATCAGCTCTACACATTCGTATTTTCTAGGGAGAAAGCTAGAGAAACTGCGGCAAACAAACATGATATTTCTGTTTGCTTCAATTTCATTTTATGCACTTGCCTAACGAAAAGACTTTGCTTTTCTCCAAAACCATATTTACTGTGATTTTCTCTGTCCCTTGCATATGAATTCCACACCACTTTGTCCGGATATGACTGGATGAAACCGGAAATATCCGGTTTTGTTTTGGCTAAAAACCCAGATATTGCTACAACCTCTGTGTTTGTTTTTTCTGGATATTCAATGGACTTTATAGTTTTGAAAGTTTTTTTATCGGGGAACATTTTGTTTTGAGCTTGTATACAGTAATTGGTTCCAAATGGAGACACCAGCACTATATATTCGTATTTTCTAAGGAGAAAGCTAGAGGAAATGCGGCAAACAAACATGATATTTCTGTTAGTATCGATAACATTTTATGCACTTGCCTAACGAAAAGACTTTGCTTTTCTCCAAAACCATTTTTACTCTGATTTTCTCGGTCCAATGCATACGAATTCCAAACCACTCTTTCTGGATATGACTGGATGAAACCAGAAATATCCGGTTGTGTTTTGCCTAACTCATTCCGAAATATTGTGAATGTTTCTGTGTTTGTGTTTTCTGGATATTATCGATGGTCTTTATTGTTTTGAATGTTTTTATCAGGGAACATTTATATTTCTACCCTTAAAAAACACTAATTGGTTCATCATGGGGACACCAGCTCTACACATTCTTATTTTCTAGGGAGAAAGCTAGAGGAACTGCGGCAAACACACATGATATTTCTGTTTGTGTAGATGACATTTTATGCACTTGCCTAACGAAAAGACTTTGCTTTTCTCCAAAACCATTTTTAATGTGATTTTCTCGGTCCATTGCATACGAATGCCACACCACATTATCCGGATATGACTGGATGAAACCAGAAATATCCAGTTTTGTTTGGGCTAACTCAATCCCAGATATTGCTACAGCCTCTGTGTTTGTGTATTCCTGATACTATCCACGGACTATATTTTTTGCATGTTTTTTTCAGGGAACATTTGATTTTGTGCTTGGAAACATTAATTCGTTCCACATGGAGACACCAGCTCTACACATTCGTATTTTCTAGGGAGAAGGCTAGAGGAACTGTGGCAAACAAACATGATATTTCTGTTTGTCTAGATGACATTTTATGCACTTGCCTAACGAAAAGACTTTGCTTTTCTCCAATCCATTTTACTGTGATTTTCTCGGTCCATTGCATACGAATTCCACACCAGTTTCTCCGGATATGACTGGATGAAAACGGAAATATCCAGTTTAGTTTTGGCTGACTCAATCCTAGATATTGCTACAGCCTCTGTGTTTGTGTATTCCTGATATTATCCACGGACTTTATTGGTTTGAATGCTTTTTTGAAAGTTTTTTTATCGGGGAACATTTTGTTATGAGCTTGTATACAGTAATTGGTTAAAAATGGAGACACCAGCGCTATATATTCGTATTTTCTAAGGAGAAAGCTAGAGGAACTGTGGCAAACAAACATGATATTTCTGTTAGTATCGATAGCATTTTATGCACTTGCCTAACGAAAAGAATTTGCTTTTCTCCAAAACCATTTGTACTCTGATTTTCTCAGTCCATTGCATATGAATTCCCCACCACTTTGTCCGGACATGACTGGATTAAGCCAGAAATATCCGGTTGTGTTTTGCCTAACTCATTCCGAAATATAGTGAAAGTTTCTGTGATTGTGTTTTCTGGATATTATCGATGGTCTTTATTGTTTTGAATGTTTTTATCAGGGAACATTTATTTTTGTTTCTTGAAACACTAATTGGTTCATCATGGGGACACCAGCTCTACACATTCTTATTTTCTAGGGAGAAAGCTAGAGGAACTGCAGGAAACGAACATGATATTTCTGTTTGCTTCGATGACATTTTATGCACTTGCCTAACGAAAAGACTTTGCTTTTCTCCAAAACCATTTTTACTGTGATTTTCTCGGTCCATTGCATACGAATTCCACACCATTTTGTCCGGATATGACTGGATGAAATCGGAAATATCCAGTTGTGTTTTGGCTAACTCAATCTGAAATATAGTGAAAGCATCTGTGTTTGTGTTTTCTGGATATTATCCATGGATTTTATTGTTTTGAATATTTTTCATCGGGGAACATTTTATTTTGAGCTTTTATACAGTAATTGGTTCCACATAGAGACAGCAGTTCTACATACTCGTATTTTCTAGAGATAAAGCAATAGGAACTGTGGCAAACAAACATGATATTTCTGTTTGTCTAGATGACATTTTATGCACTTGCCTAATGAAAAGACTTTGCCTTTCTCCAAAACCATTTGTACTGTGATTTTCTTGGTCCATTGCATACGAATACCAGACCAGTTTCTCCGGATATTACTGGATGAAACCAGAAATATCCAGTTGTGTTTTGGCTAACTCAATCTGAAATATAGTGAAAGCATCTGTGTTTGTTTTTTATGGAAATTATCGATGAACTTTATTGTTTTGAATATTTTTATCAGAGAACATTTAATTTTGTACCGTTGAAACACTAATTGATTCATCATGTGGAAACCAGCTATACACATACGTATTTTAGGGAGAAATCTAGAAGAAATGTGGCAAACAAACATGATATTTCTGTTTGTATAGATGACATTTTATGCACTTCCCTAACGAAAAGACTTTGCTTTTCTCCAATCCATTTTTACTGTGATTTTCTCGGTCCATTGCATATGAATTCCAAACAACTTTGTCCGGATGTGACTGGATGAAACTTGAAATATCCTGTTTAGTTTTGGCTAACTCAATCCCAGATATTGCTACAGCCTCTGTGTTTGTGTATTCCTGATATTATCCACAGACTTTATTGTTTTGAATATTTTTTATCAGGGAACATTTAATTTTGTGCTTGGAAACATTAATTGGTTCCACATAAAGACACAAGCTCTACACATTTGTATTTTCTAGGGAGAAAGCTAGAGGAACTGTGGCAAACAAACATGATATTTCTGTTTGTATAGATGATATTGTATGCACTTGCCTAATGGAAAGACTTTGCTTTTCTACAATCCATTTTTACTGTGGTTTTCTCGGGCCATTGCAAACCAATTCCACACCACCTTGTCCGGATTTGACTGGATGAAATCAGAAATATCCGGTTGTGTTTTGGCTAACTCAATCCGAAATATTGTGAAAGCCTCTGTGTTTGTGTTTTCTGGATATTATCGATGGACTTTATTGGTTTGAATGTTTTTTCTCAGGAACATTTAATTTTGTGCTTGGAAACACTAATTGGTTCCACATAGAGACAGCAGTTCTACATACTCGTATTTTGTAGGGAGAAAGCTAGAGGAACTGCGGCAAACAAACATGATATTTCTGTTTGTATCAATGACAATTTATGCACTTGCCCAACGAAAAGACTTTGCTTTTCTCCAAAACCATTTTTACTGTGATTTTTTCGGTCCATTGCATACGAATTCCACAACAGTTTCTCCGGATATGACTGCATGAAACTGGAAATATCCGGTTTTTTTTTTTTTTTTGCTAACTCAATTCCAGATATTGCTACAGCCTCTGTGTTTATGTTTTCCTGATATTTTCCACGGACTTTATTATTTTGGATGCTTTTTTATCAGGGAACATTTAATTTTGGGCTTGGAAACAATAATTGGTTCCACATGGAGACACCAGCTCTACACATTCGTATTTTCCAGGGAGAAAGCTAGAGGAACTGAGGAAAAAAACATGATATTTCTGTTTGTATAGATGACATTTTATGCACTTTCCTAACGAAAAGACACTGCTTTTCTCCAAAACCATTTTTACTGTGATTTTCTCGGTCCATTGCATATGAATTCCACAGCACTTTGTTCAGATATGACTGGATGAAAACAGAAATATCCGGTTTTGTTTTGGCTAACTCAATGTGAAATATTGTGATAGATTCTGTGTTTGAATTTTCCTGATATTATCCACAAACTTTATTGTTTTGAAGGTTTTTTATCAGGAAACATTTAATTTTGTGCTTGGAAACACTAATTGGTTCCACATGCAGACACCAGCTCTACACATTCGTATTTTCTAGGGAGAAAGCTAGAGGAACTGCGGCAAAAAAACCTGATATTTCTGTTGGTATTGTTGATATTTTATGCACTTGCCTAACGAAAAGACTTTGCTTTTTTCCAGAACAAATTTTACTGTGATTTTCTCGGTGCATTGCATACGAATTCCACACTACTTTGTCCGGATATGACTGGATGAGACTGCAAATATCCGGTTTTGTTTTGCCTAACTCAATCCGAAATATTGTGAAAGCCTCTGCGTTTATGTTTTCTGGATATTATTTTTTGAATGTTTTTATCAGGGAATATTTAATTTTGTACCATAGAAACAATAATTGGTTCACTTTGGGACACCAGTTCTACACATTCGTATTTTCAAAGGAGAAAGCTAGAGGAACTGTGGGAAATAAACATGATATTTCTGTTTGTATAGATGACATTTTATGCACTTGCCTATTGAAAAGATTTGCTTTTCTCCAAAACCATTTTTACTGTGATTTTCTCGGTCCATTGCAAACGAATTCCACACCACTTTGTCAGGATATGACTGGATGAAACCAGAATTATCCGGTTGTGTTTTGGCTAACTCAATCCGAAATATTGTGAAAGCTTCTGTGTTTGTGTTTTCTGGATATTATCGGTAGACTTTATTGTTTTGAATGTTTTTATCAGGGAACTATTAATTTGGTACCGTTGAAACACTAATTGGTTCATCAAGGGGACACCAGCTCTACACATTCATATTTTCTAGGTAGAAAGCTAGAGGAACTGCGGCAAACAAACGTGATATTTCTGTTTGTATCGATGACATTTTATGCACTTGCCTAACGAGAAGATTTTGCTTTTCTGCTAAACCAGTTGTACTGTGATTTTCCCTGTCCAATGCGTACGAATTCCACACCAGTTTGTCCGGATATGACTGGATCTAACTGGAAATATCCGGTTGTGTTGTGGCTAACTCAATCCCAGTTATTGCTACAGTCTGTGTTTGTGTATTCCTGATATTATCAATGGACTTCATTCAACTGAATGTTTTCTTTGGGGAACATTTTATTTTGAGCTTAGATACACTAATTGGTTCCACAGGGAGACACCAGCTCTACATATTTGTATTTTCTAGGGAGAAAGCTAGAGGAACTGTGACAAATAAGCTTGATATTTCTGTTTGCATCGATGACATTTTATGCACTTGCCTAATGAAAAGACTTTGCTTTTCTCCAAAACCATTTTCACTGTGATTTTCTCGGTCCATTGCATAGAAATTCCACACCACTTTGTCCAGATATGACTGGTTGAAACGAGAAATATCCGGTTGTGTTTTGGCTAACTCAATCTGAAATATCGTGAAAGCCTCTGTGTTTCTGTTTTCTGGATATTATCAAAGCATTTTATTGTTTTGAATGTTTTTATCAGGGAACATTTAATTTTGTACCATAGAAACACTAATTGTTTCCACATGGAGACACCAGCTCTACACATTCGTATTTTCTAGGGAGAAAGCTGGAGAGACTGCGGCAAACAAACATTATATTTCTGTTTGTATCAATGACATTTTATGCACTTGCCTAACGAGAAGACTTTGCTTTTCTGCTAAACCAGTTGTACTGTGATTTTCCCGGTACATTGCATACGAATTCCACAGAAATTTCTCCGGGCAAGGACCGGATGAAACCATAAATATCCGGTTGTGTTTTGGCTAACTCAATCCCAGATATTGCTACAGCCTCTATGTTTGTGTTTTCCGGATATTATCAATGGAATTTATTGTTCTGAATGTTTTTTATCAGGGAACATTTAATTTTGAGCTTAGATACACTAATTGGTTACACATGGAGACACCAGCTCTACACATTCCTATATTCTAGGGAGAAAGCTAGAGGAACTGTGGCAAACTAACATGATATGTCTGTTTGTATCGATGACATTTTATGCACTTGCGTAAAGAAAAGACTTTGCTTTTCTCCAAAACCATTTTTACTCTGATTTTCTTTGTCCATTGCATAAGAATTCCACACCACTTTCTATGGATATGCCTGGATGAAACCAGAAATATCCAGTTGTGTTTTGGCTAAGTCAATCCGAAATATTGTGAAAGCCTCTGTGTTTGTGTTTTCTGGATATTATCGATGGACTTTATTGTGTTGAATGATTTTATCAGGGACATTTAATTTTCTGCCATTGAAACACTAATTGGTTCATCATTGGGACACCAGCTCTACACATTCCTATTTTCTAGGTAGAAAGCTAGAGGAACTGCGGCAAACAAACGTGATATTTCTGTTTGTATCGATGACATTTTATGCACTTGCCTAACGAGAAGACTTTGCTTTTCTGCTAAACAGTTGTACTGTGATTTTCCCGGTCCATTGCATACGAATTCCACACCAGTTTGTCCGGATATGACTAGATCTAACTGGAAATATCCGGTTGTGTTTTGGTTAACTCAATCCCAGATATTGCTACAGCATCTGTGTTTTTGTTTTCCTGATATTATCAACAGACTTTATTGTTTTGAATGTTTTTTATCAGGGAACATTTAATTTTGTGCTGGGAATCACTAACTGTTTCCACATGGAGACACCAGCTAAATACTTTCGTGTTTTCTAGGGAGAAAGCTAGAGGAACTGCGGCAAACAAACGTGATATTTCTGTTTGTATAGATGACATTTTATGCACTTGCCTAACGAGAAGACTTTGCTTTTCTGCTAAACCAGTTGTACTGTGATTTTCCTGGTCCATTGCGTACGAATTCCATAGAAATTTCTCTGGGAAAGGACCGGATGAAACCAGAAATATCTGGTTGTGTTTTGTCTAACTCGATCCCAGATATTGCTACAGCCTCTGTGTTGTGTTTTCCGGATATTATCGATTGAATTTATTGTTTTGAATGTTTTTCATCAGGGACATTTAATATTGTGCAAGGCAATACTTATGGGTTCCACATGGAGACACCAGCGCTACACATTCATATTTTCTAGGGAGAAAGCTAGAGGAGCTGTGGAAAAGAAACATGATATTTCTGTTTGTATCGATGACATTTTATGCACTTGCCTAACGAAAAGGCTTTGCTTTTCTCCAAAACCATTTTTACTGTGATTTTCTCGGTCCATTGCATACGAATTCCACACCAGTTTGTCCGGATATGACAGGATGAAACCAGAGATATCTGGTTGTGCTTTGGTAAACACAATCCGAAATATTTTGAAAGACTCTGTGTTTGTGTTTTGTGGATATTATAGATGGACTTTATTGTTTTGAATGTTTTTATCAGGGAACATTTAATTATTTGCTTGGAAACACTAATTGGTTCCACATGGAGACCAGCTCTACACATTCGTATTTTCTAGGGAGAAAGGTAGAGGAACTGTGGCAAACAAACATGATATTTCTGTTTGTATAGATGACTTTTTATGCACTTGCCTAACAAAAAATTTATTTTTCTTCAAAACCATTTTTACTGTGATTTTCTCGGTGCATTGCATACGAATTCCACACCAGTTTGTCCGAATATGACTGGATGAAACCGGTAATATCCGGTTTTGTTTTGGCTAACTCAATCCCAGATATTGCTACAGGCTCAGTGTTTGTGTATTCCTAATATTATCCACAGACTTTATTGTTGTCAATGATATTTATCAGGGAACATTTATGTTTGTGCTTGGAAACCCTAATTTTTTCCACATGGAGACACCAGCTCCACACATTCGAATGTTCTAGGGAGAGAGCTAGAGGAACTGTGGCAAACAAACATGATATTTCTGTTTGTATAGATGACATTTTATGCACTTGCCTAAGGAAACGTCTTTACTTTTCTCCAAAACCATTTTTACTGTGATTTTCTCGGTCCATTGCATATGAATTCCACACTACTTTGTCAGGATATGACTGGATGGAACCGGAATTATCCGTTTTTTTTTTTTTTTTTGCCTAGTAAAACCCAGATATTGCTATAGCCTCTGTGTTTGTGTATTCCTGATATTATATATGGACCTTATTGCTTGGAATGTTTTTTATCAGGGAACATTTAATTTTGTGCTTGGAAACACTAATTGGTTCCACATGGAGACAGCAGCTCTACGTGTTCGTATTTTCTATGGAGACAGCAGGAGGAACTGCGGCAAACTAACATGATATTTCTGTTGTATAGATGACATTTTATCTACTAGCCTAATGAAAAGACTTTGCTTTTCTCCAAATCCATTTTTACTGTGATTCTATCTGTCCATTGCATACGAATTCCACACCATTTTGTCCGGATATGACTGGATGAAACCAGAAATATGCGGTTTCGTTTTGGCTAACTCAATCTGAAATATGTGAAAGTTTCTGTGTTTGTGTTTTCTGGATATTATTGATGGGCTTTATTGTTTTGAATATTTTTATCAGGGAATATTTAATTTTGTACCGTAAAAACACTAATTGGTTCATCGTGGGGACACCAGTTCTACACATTCGTATTTTCTAGGGAGAAAGCTAGAGGAACTGCAGCAAACAAACACGATATTTCTGTTTCTATAGATGACATTTTATGCACTTGCCTAACAAAAAGACTTTGCTGTTCTCCAAAACCATTTATACTGTGATTTTCTCGGTCCATTGCATGCGAATTTCACTCCACTTTGTCCGGATATGACTGGATGAAAACAGTAATATCCGGTTGTTTTGTCTGACTCAATCAGAAATATTGCGACAGCCTCAGTTTTTCTGTATTCCTGATATTATCCACGAACTTTATTGTGTTGAATGTGTTTTTTATCAAGGAGCATTTAATTTTCTGCTTGGAAACACTAATTGGTTCCACATGGAGACACCAGCTCTACATATTTGTATTTTCTAGGGAGAAAGCTAGAGGAACTGGGACAAACAAACATGATATTTCTGTTTGTATAGATGACATTTTATCTACTTCCCTAATGAAAAGATTTTGCTTTTCTCCAAAACCATTTTTACTGTGATTTTCTCGGTCCACTGCATACGAATTAAACAGAAGTTTGTCCGGATATGACTGGATAAAACCGGAAATATGCGGTTGTGTTTTGGCTAACTCAATCCCAGATATTGCTACCACCTCTGTGTTTGTGTACTCCTGATAGTATCCACAGACCTTATTGTTTTCAATGATTTTTATCAGGGAACATTTATTTTTGTGCTTGGAAACACTAATTGGTTCCACATGAAAACACCAGCTCCACACATTTGAAGATTCTAGGGAGAAAGCTAGAGGAACTCTTGCAAACAAACATGATATTCTGTTTTTATAGATGACATTTTATGCACTTGCCTAACGAAAAGGGTTTACTTTTCTTCAAATTCATTTTTACTGTTATTTTCTCTGTCCATTGCATATGAATTCCACACTGCTTTGTCAGGATATGACTGGATGAAACCGGAATTATCCGTTTTTTTTTTTTTTTTTTTGGCAAACTCAATCCCAGATATTGCTACAGCCTCTGTGTTTGTGTATTCCTGATATTATACATGGACTTTATTGGTTTGAATGTTTTTTATCAGGGAACCTTTAATTTAGTGCTTGGAAACACTAATTGGTTCCACATGGAGACAGAAGCTCTACACATTCATATTTTCTAGGGAGAAAGCTAGAGGAACTGCGACAAACATACATGATATTTCTGTTTGTATAGATGACATTTTATGCACTTGCCTAATGAAAAGACTTTGCTTTTGTCCAAAACCATTTTTACTGTGATTTTATCGGTCAATTCAATATGAATTCCACACCAGTTTGTCCGGATATGACTGGATCAAAACAGAAATATGCGGTTTTGTTTTGGCTAACTCAATCCGAAATAGGCTGAAAGTTTCTGTGTTTGTGTTTTCTGGATATTATTGATGGAGTTTATTGTTTTGAATATTTTTTCAGGGAACATTTAATTTTGTACCATAGAAACACTAATTAGTTTCCCATGGAAACACCAGCTCCACACATTCGTATTTTCTAGGGAGAAAGCTAGAGGAACTGCGGCAAACATACATGATATTTCTGTTTGTATCGATGACGTTTTATGCACTTGCCTAATGAAAAGACTTTGCTTTTCTCCAAAACCATTTTTACTGTGATTTTTTCGGTCCATTGCATACGAATTCCTCCCCAGTTTGTCCGGATATGACTGGATTATACCGGAAATATCCGGGTGTGTTTTGGCTAACTCAATCCCAGATATTGCTACAGCTTCTTTGTTTGTGTATTCTTGATATTATCCACGAACTTTATTATTTTGGATGCTTTTTTTATCAGGGAACATTTAATTTTGTACTGTTGAAACACTAATTGGTTCATAATGGGAACACCAGCTCTACACATTCGTATTTTCTAGGGAGAAACCTAGAGGAACTGCGGCAAACAAACATGATATTTCTGTTTGTATCGATGACATTTTATGCACTTGCCTAACAAAAAACTTTGTTTTTCTCCAAAACCATTTTTACTGTGATTTTCTCGGTCCATTGCATATGAATTCCACACCGGTTTGTCCGGATATGACTGGATGAACCCGGAAATATCTGGTTTTGTTTTGGCTAACTCAATCCCAGCTATTGCTACCACCTCTGTGTTCGTGTATTCCTGATATTATCCACAGACTTTATTGTTTTCAATTATTTTTATCAGGGAACATGTATTTTTTTGCTTGGAAACACTAATTTTTTCACTTGGAGACACCAGCTCCACACATTCGAATATTCTAGGGAGAAAGCTAGAGGAACTGTGGCAAACAAACATGATATTGCTGTTTGTATCGATGACATTTTACCTAATTGCCTAACAAAAAGAATTTTCTTTTCTCCAAAACCATTTTTACTGTGATTTTCTTGGTCCATTGCATACGAATTCCTCACCACTTTTTCCGGATATGACTGGATGAAACCACAAATATCCGTTTGTGTATTGGCGAACTCAATGTGAAAGATTGTGAAAGTTTCTGTGTTTGTTTTTTTCTGGATATTATCAATGGACTTGAATGTTTTGAATATTTTAATAAGGGAACATCTAATTTTGTACCATTGAAACACTAATTGGTTCATCATGGCAACACCAGCTCTACACATTCGTATTTTCTAGGGAGAAAGCTAGAGTAACTGCGGCAAACAAACATGATATTTCATTTGTATCGATGACAGTTTATGCACTAGCCTAACAAAAAGAATTTGCTTTTCTCCAAAACCAACTTTACTGTGATTTTCTCGGTCCATTGCTTACGAATTCCACACAATTTTGTCCGGATATCACTGGATGAAACCAGAAATATCCGTTTGTCTATTGGCTAACTCAATGCGAAATATTGTGAAAGTTTCTGTGTTTGTGTATTCTGGATATTATCGATGGACTTTATCGTTTGAATGTTTTTATCAGGGAACCTTTAATTGTGTACCGTAGAAACACTAATTGCTTCATCATGGGGACACCAACTTAAACATTCGTATTTTCTAAGGAGAAAGCTAGAGGAACTGCGGCAAACAAACATGATATTTCTGCTTGTATAGATTACATTTTATGAACATGCCTAACGAAAAGATAATGCTTTTCCCGAAAACCATTTTTACTGTGATTTTCCCGGTCCATTGCATACAAATTCCACAACAGTTTCTCCAGATATGACTGGATGAAACCGTAAATATCCGTTTTTTTTTTTTTTTGGCTAACTCAATCCCACATATTGCTACAGCCTCTTTGTTTATGATTTCTAGATATTATGGATGGACTTTATTGTATTGAATATTTTTATCAGGAAACATTTAATTTTGTACCGTAGAAACACTAATTGGTTCATCGTGGGGACAGCAGCGCTACACTTTCGTATATTATAAGGAGAAAGCTAGAGGAACTGCGCGAAAGAAACATGACATTTCTGTGTGTATAGATGACATTTTATGCACTTGCCTAACGAAAAGCCTTTGCTTTTCTACTAAACTATTTTTACTGTGATTTTCTCGGTCCATTGCATACGAATTCCACACCAGTTTGTCCGGATATGACTGGATGAAACCGGAAATATCCGCTTTTGTTTTGGCTAACTCAATGCCAGATATTGCTACAGACTCTGTGTTTGTGTATTCCTGATATTATACATGGACCTTATTGCTTTGAATGTTTTTTATCAGGGAACATTTAATTTTGTACTTGGAAACACTAATTGGTTCCACATGGAGATCCAGCTTTACACATTTATATTTTCTAAGGAGAAAACTAGAGGAACTGCATTAAACAAACATGATATTTCTGTTTGTATAGATGACATTTTATGCACTTGACTAAGGAAAAGACTTTGCTTTTCTCCAAAACCATTTTTACTTTGATATTATCGGTCCATTACATACAAATTCCACACCAGTTTGTCCGGATATGACTGGATGAAACCGGAAATACCCGGGATTGTTCTGGCTAACTCAATCCCAGGTTTTGCTACAGCCACCTTGTTGGTGTTTTTCGGATATTTTCCATGGACTTTATTGTTTGAATATTTTTTATCAGGGAACATTAAATTTTGTACCGTAGAAACACTAATTGGTTCATCATGTGGACATCAGCTCTACACATTCGTATTTTCTAGGGAGAAAGCTAGAGAAACTGGGGCAAACAAACACGATATTTCTGTTTGTATAGATGACATTTTATGTACTTGCCTAACGAAAAGACTTTGCTTTTCTCCAAAACCATTTGTACTGTGATTTTCTCTGTCCATTGCATACGAATTCCACAGCACTTTGTCCCGATATGACTGGATGAAACCAGAAATATCCGGTTTTGTTTTGGCTAAAAAACCCCAGATATTGCTACAACCTCTGTGTTTGTGTTTTCCTGATATTATCCATGGACTTTATTGGTTTGAATATTTTTTTTATCAAGGAACATTTAATTTTGTGCTGCAAAACACTAATTGTTTCCACATGGAGACACCGGCTCTACACATTCCTATTTTCTAGGCAGAAAGCTAGAGGAACTGCGGCAAATAAACATGATATTTCTGTTTGTATAGATGACATTTTATGCACTTGCCCAATGAGAAGACTTTGCTTTTCTCCAAAACCATTTGTACTGTGATTTTCTCGGTCCATTGCATACGAATTCCTCACCACTATGTCCGGTTATGACAGGATGAAATGGGAAATGTCCAGTTTTGTTTTGCCTAAGTCAACCACAGATATTGCTACAGCCTCTGTGTTTGTTTTTTCTGGATATTATCAATGGACTTTATTGTTTTAATGCTTTTAATCGGGGAACATTTTATTTTGAGCTTGTATACAGTAATTGGTTCCACATAGAGACAGCAGCTCTACATACTCGTATTTTCTAGGGAGAAAGCTAGGGGAACTGTGGCAAACAAACATGATATTTCTGTTTGTATACATGACATTTTATGCACTTGCCTAAAGAAAAGACTTTGCTTTTCTCCAAAACCATTTTTACTCTGATTTTCTCAGTCCATTGCATATGAATTCCTCACCACTTTGTCCGGACATGACTGGATGAAACCGGAAATATCCGGTTTTGTTCTGGCTAACTCAATCCCAGATATTGCTACAGCCTCTTTGTTTGTGTTTTTCGGATATTTTCCATGGACTTTATTGTTTGAATGTTTTTTATCAGGGAACATTAAATTTTGTACCGTAGAAACACAAATTGGTTCATCATGTGGACATCAGCTCTACACATTCGTATTTTCTAGGGAGAAAGCTAGAGAAACTGCGGCAAACAAACATGATATTTCTGTTTGCTTCGATGAAATTTTATGCACTTGCCTAACGAAAAGACTGCTTTTCTCCAAAACCATATTTACTGTGATTTTCTCTGTCCATTGCATATGAATTCCACACCACTTTGTCCGGATATGACTGGATGAAACCGGAAATATCCGGTTTTGTTTTGGCTAAAAACCCAGATATTGCTACAACCTCTGTGTTTGTTTTTTCTGGATATTCAATGGACTTTATTGTTTTGAAAGTTTTTTTATCGGGGAACATTTTGTTATGAGCTTGTATACAGTAATTGGTTAAAAATGGAGACACCAGCGCTATATATTCGTATTTTCTAAGGAGAAAGCTAGAGGAACTGTGGCAAACAAACATGATATTTCTGTTAGTATCGATAGCATTTTATGCACTTGCCTAACGAAAAGAATTTGCTTTTCTCCAAAACCATTTGTACTCTGATTTTCTCAGTCCATTGCATATGAATTCCCCACCACTTTGTCCGGACATGACTGGATTAAGCCAGAAATATCCGGTTGTGTTTTGCCTAACTCATTCCGAAATATAGTGAAAGTTTCTGTGATTGTGTTTTCTGGATATTATCGATGGTCTTTATTGTTTTGAATGTTTTTATCAGGGAACATTTATTTTTGTTTCTTGAAACACTAATTGGTTCATCATGGGGACACCAGCTCTACACATTCTTATTTTCTAGGGAGAAAGCTAGAGGAACTGCAGGAAACGAACATGATATTTCTGTTTGCTTCGATGACATTTTATGCACTTGCCTAACGAAAAGACTTTGCTTTTCTCCAAAACCATTTTTACTGTGATTTTCTCGGTCCATTGCATACGAATTCCACACCATTTTGTCCGGATATGACTGGATGAAATCGGAAATATCCAGTTGTGTTTTGGCTAACTCAATCTGAAATATAGTGAAAGCATCTGTGTTTGTGTTTTCTGGATATTATCCATGGATTTTATTGTTTTGAATATTTTTCATCGGGGAACATTTTATTTTGAGCTTTTATACAGTAATTGGTTCCACATAGAGACAGCAGTTCTACATACTCGTATTTTCTAGAGATAAAGCAATAAGAACTGTGGCAAACAAACATGATATTTCTGTTTGTATAGATGACATTTTATGCACTTGCCTAATGAAAAGACTTTGCCTTTCTCCAAAACCATTTTTACTGTGATTTTCTTGGTCCATTGCATACGAATACCAGACCAGTTTCTCCGGATATTACTGGATGAAACCAGAAATATCCAGTTGTGTTTTGGCTAACTCAATCTGAAATATAGTGAAAGCATCTGTGTTTGTTTTTTATGGAAATTATCGATGAACTTTATTGTTTTGAATATTTTTATCAGAGAACATTTAATTTTGTACCGTTGAAACACTAATTGATTCATCATGTGGAAACCAGCTATACACATACGTATTTTAGGGAGAAAGCTAGAAGAAATGTGGCAAACAAACATGATATTTCTGTTTGTATAGATGACATTTTATGCACTTCCCTAACGAAAAGACTTTGCTTTTCTCCAATCCATTTTTACTGTGATTTTCTCGGTCCATTGCATATGAATTCCAAACAACTTTGTCCGGATGTGACTGGATGAAACTTGAAATATCCTGTTTAGTTTTGGCTAACTCAATCCCAGATATTGCTACAGCCTCTGTGTTTGTGTATTCCTGATATTATCCACAGACTTTATTGTTTTGAATATTTTTTATCAGGGAACATTTAATTTTGTGCTTGGAAACATTAATTGGTTCCACATAAAGACACAAGCTCTACACATTTGTATTTTCTAGGGAGAAAGCTAGAGGAACTGCGGCAAACAAACATGATATTTCTGTTTGTATAGATGATATTGTATGCACTTGCCTAATGGAAAGACTTTGCTTTTCTACAATCCATTTTTACTGTGGTTTTCTCGGGCCATTGCAAACCAATTCCACACCACCTTGTCCGGATTTGACTGGATGAAATCAGAAATATCCGGTTGTGTTTTGGCTAACTCAATCCGAAATATTGTGAAAGCCTCTGTGTTTGTGTTTTCTGGATATTATCGATGGACTTTATTGGTTTGAATGTTTTTTCTCAGGAACATTTAATTTTGTGCTTGGAAACACTAATTGGTTCCACATAGAGACAGCAGTTCTACATACTCGTATTTTGTAGGGAGAAAGCTAGAGGAACTGCGGCAAACAAACATGATATTTCTGTTTGTATCAATGACAATTTATGCACTTGCCCAACGAAAAGACTTTGCTTTTCTCCAAAACCATTTTTACTGTGATTTTTTCGGTCCATTGCATACGAATTCCACAACAGTTTCTCCGGATATGACTGCATGAAACTGGAAATATCCGGTTTTTTTTTTTTTTTGCTAACTCAATTCCAGATATTGCTACAGCCTCTGTGTTTATGTTTTCCTGATATTTTCCACGGACTTTATTATTTTGGATGCTTTTTTATCAGGGAACATTTAATTTTGGGCTTGGAAACAATAATTGGTTCCACATGGAGACACAAGCTCTACACATTCGTATTTTCCAGGGAGAAAGCTAGAGGAACTGAGGAAAAAAACATGATATTTCTGTTTGTATAGATGACATTTTATGCACTTTCCTAACGAAAAGACACTGCTTTTCTCCAAAACCATTTTTACTGTGATTTTCTCGGTCCATTGCATATGAATTCCACAGCAATTTGTTCAGATATGACTGGATGAAACCAGAAATATCCGGTTTTGTTTTGGCTAACTCAATGTGAAATATTGTGATAGATTCTGTGTTTGAATTTTCCTGATATTATCCACGAACTTTATTGTTTTGAAGGTTTTTTATCAGGAAACATTTAATTTTGTGCTTGGAAACACTAATTGGTTCCACATGCAGACACCAGCTCTACACATTCGTATTTTCTAGGGAGAAAGCTAGAGGAACTGCGGCAAAAAAACCTGATATTTCTGTTGGTATTGTTGATATTTTATGCACTTGCCTAACGAAAAGACTTTGCTTTTTTCCAGAACAAATTTTACTGTGATTTTCTCGGTGCATTGCATACGAATTCCACACTACTTTGTCCGGATATGACTGGATGAGACTGCAAATATCCGGTTTTGTTTTGCCTAACTCAATCCGAAATATTGTGAAAGCCTCTGCGTTTATGTTTTCTGGATATTATTTTTTGAATGTTTTTATCAGGGAATATTTAATTTTGTACCATAGAAACAATAATTGGTTCACTTTGGGACACCAGTTCTACACATTCGTATTTTCAAAGGAGAAAGCTAGAGGAACTGTGGGAAATAAACATGATATTTCTGTTTGTATAGATGACATTTTATGCACTTGCCTATTGAAAAGATTTGCTTTTCTCCAAAACCATTTTTACTGTGATTTTCTCGGTCCATTGCAAACGAATTCCACACCACTTTGTCAGGATATGACTGGATGAAACCAGAATTATCCGGTTGTGTTTTGGCTAACTCAATCCGAAATATTGTGAAAGCTTCTGTGTTTGTGTTTTCTGGATATTATCGGTAGACTTTATTGTTTTGAATGTTTTTATCAGGGAACATTTAATTTGGTACCGTTGAAACACTAATTGGTTCATCATGGGAACACCCGCTCTACACATTCGTATTTTCTAGGGAGAAAGCTAGAGGAACTGCGGTAAAGAAACATGATATTTCTGTTTGTATAGATGACATTTTATGCACTTGCCTAATGAAAAGACTTTGCTTTTCTCCAAAACCATCTTTACTGTGATTTTCTCGGTCCATTGCATACGAATTCCACACCAGTTTGTCCAGATATGCCTGGATGAAACCAGAAATATCCAGTTTTGTGTTGGCTAATGTAATCCCAGATATTGCTACAGCCTCTGTGTTTGTGTATTCCTGATATTATCCATGGATTTTATTGTTTTGAATTTTTTTATCAGGGAATATTTAATTTCATTCTTGGAAACACTAATTGGTTCCACATGGCGACACCAGCTCTACATTTTCATATTTTCTAGGGAGAAAGCTAGAGGAACTGCGGCAAACAAACATGATATTTCTGTTTGTATAGATGACATTTCATGCACTTGCCTAACGAAAAGACTTTTCTTTTCTCCAAAACAATTTTCCTGTGATTTTCTCGGTCCATTGCATACGAATTCCACTCAACTTTGTCCGGATATGACTGGATGAAACCAGAATTATCCGGTTGTGTTTTGGCTAACTCAATCTGAAATATTGTGAAACCCTCTGTGTTTGTGTTTTCTGGATATTATCGATGGAATTTATTGTTTTGAATGTTTTTATCAGGGAACATTTCAATTTTTACCGTTGAAACACTAATTGGTTCATCATGGGGACACCAGCTCTACACATTTGTATTTTCTAGGGAGAAAGCTAGAGGAACTGCGGCAAACAAACATGATATTTCTGTTTGTCTAGATGACATTTTATGCACTTGCCTAATGAAAATACTTTTGTTTTCTATAAAACCATTTTTACTGTGATTTTTTGGTTCATTGCATATGAATTCCCAACCACTTTGTCCGAATATGACTGGATTAAACCAGGAATATCCAGCTGTGTTTTGGCTAACTCAATCTGAAATATTGTGAAAGCCTCTGTGTTTGTGTTTTCTGGATATTGTCGAAGGACTTTATTGTTTTGCATGTTTTCATTAGAAACATTTAATTTTGTACCGCAGAAACACTAATTGGTTTATCATGGGGACACCAGTTCTACACATTCGTATTTTCTACGTAGAAATCTAGAGGAACTGCCGCAAACAAACATGATATTTCTGTTCGTCTAGATGACATTTTATGCGCTTGCCTAACGAAAAGACTTTGCTTTTCTCCAAAACCCTTTTTACTGTGATTTTCTCGGTCCATTGCATATGAAATCCACACCAGTTTGTCCGGATATGACTGGATGAAACCGGAAATATCCAATTTTGTTTTGGCTAACTCAATCGCAGATATTGCTACAGCCTCTCTGTTTGTGTTTTTGGATATTATCCATGGACTTTATTCTTTTGAATGTTTTTTATCGGGAACATTTTATTTTGTGCTTGGTTCCACATGGTGAAACCAGCTCTACACATTCGTATTTTCTAGGGAGAATGCTAGAGGTACTGCAGCAAACAAACATGATATTTCTGTTTGTATACATGATATTTTATGCACTTGCCTAATGAAAAGACTTTGCTTTTCTCCAAAACTACTTTTACTGTGATTTTCTCGGTCCACTGCATACTGATTACACACCAGTTTGTCTAGATATGACTGGATGAAACCGGAAATATCCAGTTTTTTCTGGCTAACTCAATCCCAGATATTGCTACAGCCTCTGTGTTCATTTATTCCTGATATTATCCACGGACTTTATTGTTGTGAATGTTTTTTATCGGAGAAAAATTTATTTTGTTCTTGGTTACACAAATTGGTTCCACATGGAGACACAGGCTCTACGTATTTCTATTTTCTGGGGAGAAAACTAGAGGAACTTCGACAACAATCTTGATATTTCTGTTTGTTATTGTAGGACCCTAAAAATTGGTGTCCTATAGAGAGAGACCCCCAGAAGCACGAATTCCAGTCCAACCGATGCAAAAAAAGCAAGAGGAAGTTTATTACATCTGCGCAGATGGGCCAACTCTAAGCACAACAACACTCTCTGGTGCAGTGTGAGAAGAGAGGTGGCGATCATCAACCGCACAGCGTATTTAAGATTGAAAACCACAATATTAGCATATCTCCATAGCATGACACAAAGGATCACAAGATAAACCGCAGCATGACGAACCATCATAAGATCCAGGGTGAGGGGACAAAAAACCTTGAGCAAGCATAAACACGGGGTCATCATGACCAAAAACTTAACATAGCTCCTAAAATAATAGTCCTATGCTCAATTATCTCATAAAAGCATTAGCACAATCATCACATGCTACAAGGTCAGCTAGCACAATCATCACATGTTACAAGGTCAGCTAAAATCTAGTTATCTTAAAAAAAATGCATTTTGCAAGCCAAAGCATTTTGTACAAAAGCAGAACAATATGCAGTCAGCTCAGCAGCTCCATTTTAACCCTTCCTATCTTAATTTCACTCTCCCCCTTTTCTTTTGGTCAAATTTTAATCTTAAAATTTAGGAATAGCTGTATTTTAAAATCTATTTTCTATGTCTTGTGATTTTAAACTTTGATGTTGTTGTGTTAGAATTAAGGCATGGGTGACAGACAATCTATCGTTAACAAACTGAACAAGCCTATTTAGTATGCAGGGTCCGATGGTTAAAATTAAGAGTAATATTACTAAGGGTCCTGCAATAGAGGAGATTAAAGTCGTAAGCCAAGGGGATGAATTAAACCAGCTCTGAAACCATGATTGCCCTGCCTCAAATTGGCTCTGCCGTTGTTTTAATCTTTCTCTGAGTTTTGCCATGCTATCTCTGACCACCCCAGTGTGATCCGCATAGAAACAACATTCTTCCTTTAAGGCTGCACAAAGTCCTCCTTCCTTTAGAAATAATAAATCTAGCCCTCGTCTGTTTTGTAATACTACCTCCAAGAGTGAGGTTAAGGATTTTTCTAATGCACTGACCGATTCTTCCAGAGCTTGTAAGTCTAAATGCATGGCTTGCTGTAACTGATGATGATGATTTGCCTTTGAAAGGGCAGTGGCTCCGGTACCTATGCCTGCTCCGATGCCTCCGACTGTGAGTCCTCCCAATATGAGGGCTAGTGTTATGGATACGGGTTCCCTAGGGAGCCGGAGATTTCCCTCATAGTGTCGGTAGACTTCCTCAGAGTTGTGTATCGTAACTCGAGGCCATACTTCAACCATGATGCACCATTCATGTGTTTGATTATGAGCTTGTCCTGCCAGGCAGGGGGTTAGGCCAGTATTGCATGCCCAATATACCCCATCTGGCCCTGTTAAATAATAGGCGCCCGGTTTGAGGGTCATGGTTTTGTTACAGAGGCCCTGATATTGAGGGGGAACGGAGCCTACACAAAGCCCCCGTCCTGATACTTCGGTAAGAGTTAGCCAGTGAGATGGCAGATTAGAGCACTGGGGAGGGACGGTAGTATGGTTGGTCCAATTTCCAATGACAGCCACTCCCTCATAATAAGGGGGAGGTGAGGCAAGGCACATCCAGCAATCCTGGGTCCTATCGGGATCAGAATTATTTAGTGCTTGGTAGGCCCCATGTATTAAGCTGAGGAGCCTATTCTCCGTTTTGGGTAAAGAGGGAAAAGGGGGCGTGGTTACTACGTGCTTATTTGGAAATGCGGGTGTCGGGGAAACCAATCTAGACTGATTGTTAGCGGACATCTGACTGGGCTGATTCCTGACAAGTACTTGCCCGTGGGGTTTTCCCTTTTTAAACTGTCGGGAGGTTGGGCTCTTATGTTTTGTTAATATCTTATTTGGCCCAACCGATACGGACGCGACAGTAATCGTCCGGCTCAAGGCGAATAGGGCAAAGGGATCTTTAGCCGGTCTATACAAGTAGATGCCCCATGATTTAGGCCCCACCCATTTGTCCTGTTTGCTCTTATCAGTGAAGCGAAGGACCTGGAGGTGGCACCTACCCATCGTCCCATCCAGGCAATTACTACAATCCCTGCCCCCGCATTCGGTAAACGTTATGCCTGGAGCCGCTCCGATAGTAATCATGTCCCATGAAGAGGAGGGTTTCCAGTATGCACTTCCAGTGGTTTCACATCCCCATGCCCCACAGTACCCCACCTCAGGGCCCCCGCAACCTGGGATAGATTTTCCATTCTTTCCCCCGGGACAGGCATAGGTTCCTCCCTTCCACACACATATATCTTCAGCATCAAAAAGTTGGCAGAGATCAAAATACAAGTCTGGAAAGAAATCACTAAGAACATTAAAACTGGAGGAGCTGTTAACAGTCACTCCGTTTCTTAAATTAATAAGTCGCCAAGTAATTTGATAAGGAGTATGAGGGCTTGAGCTTCCTATAACCATGCTAGAAAAGAACACTAAGAGCAAAATGGGCAAAATAGTCTTATCTCTAGGGGTTTTTGAGTGCGTTGTGGTGGTGACAACAACCGGGCGCGGTCGGCGGCACATCTTGTACAGACAGCAGCAGGAGCGGGTGAAGCAGATGATAATGGAGACAGAGGGCACGAAGACGGCCAAGGCGATGGCCACCGTCACGCCGATCCTTAGGTCCGGTGCCTTACATAAAACGCGTGGACCCAGGTGATGAATCCGTTGACTTTTACTGTTGGTGAGGTGGTCCGGCGCAGCTTCGTGGTTTGGTGCCTGCGAATGTAGACGGTGTCCCCAGCCTGGAACGAGTGTGGGAGCACAGGGCACTTGGACTGGTATACGGCAGCCAGCTGCTTCCCTATATGCTCATAAGTCAGCTACAAGGTAGAAAGCAAATCAGCAGGATAGGGAAAGTTGCAAAAGGGTGGCAGTATAAAAATGTAGTGTTATATAAAAATTGTGTAAAGGCATCAAAATTTTCCCTGAAGAAGTCATACAAATTTGGGTTGATACCTGGTGCCTGTCCAGCTGAATTGGCCCAAATACTTTTTGTGACTTTCACACACCCTCTTCGACTTTCACACACCCTCTTCGACTTACTGTAAACATTTTACCATTTTCATTCCAGTCTAGAGTAAACTAGCCATCCGGATTTACAAACCATGTCCTTTCCTTATATAAAAAGCTCTTTTCTCTTTAGCCCTTCTTACCAACGATACTCTTTTCTCTTATGTCCTTAACTTTTAACTTTGGTACTGCTGGGTCAGCGGTACTCTCTTAGCAATGACAGTATCCCAAATCTGTACGGTAACTCCCAAGTGGCTGCGCAGGACGGCCAGCTCCTCTGTGAGCTGCTTCACGCATTCGCGCAGCCGCTCGTTCTCCAGCCTGTACTCCAACACCTTCTCTTGCAGCTCCCGAATGTGTTTGGCCCTGTCCCTGCTCTTGCGCACGGCGATGGAGTTGCGCTCCCGCCTCAGCTGATACTCCTGGCTGTCCCTATGCGAGGAGCCAGCCGGGGAGGGCTCCTCAAGGAGAGGGCTGCGGGGGGGCACGGTGGTGGCCAAGGGGGCCCCAAAGACGCGTGGGGTGTCCAGCTGCTGTAGATGCCAGGTCCCAGCGCCTTCCTCTGAGGGCCGAAGGTCAGGCGACAAGTAGCAGGGGAAGGCAGAGCTTCCCGGTCCCTCAAGGCCCCGTGTCTCAGGCGCCGGCTCCATGGCAAAGAGATCGAAGAGTAGAGTCAGGGACTGCTTCTTCCAAAAGTTTTTTTTTAAAATCCTGGGAGGTGAGCATTTAAGCAAAGCCTTAGCCAAATTAATAAAAAGTTGCAAGCCTTAAACAAAACTACCGGCAGCAATCTGACCCAGTCTCTAGTGCCAGTCTCCACTATTAATTTAGTCAAGGTCTCTTTACAGAAGCTTGAATGCAGCGCAAGTCAGCACTGCCCAGTTTGTTATAGTGCTGTGCCTGTCGCTGCATCCACGCCCCCGCATCCAGCCCAGACCAGATCAATCAGCAACATCTCGACCCAGTCCCTAGTGCCAGCTCTCCGTTATGGTTAAAGCTTCCCCTAGCTGAATAAAGCTTTCTTTAGCTAACCCCCCTGCACCCTGACCACCTCTGGCTTGCCCGGGAGACAAAGCTGGGTCCATTATCTGACCCCAGTACCTTTGGTTGTCCAAATCGGGGAAACATTGGCGCTTCGTCGGAAAAGCCTTTGTCTGTTCTGAGTTCCCCATGGGTAGTGGCGAAAGCGTACCTGCTGTCCTTGTGCATTTTCACCCACTCCTTTTTCTTGGCTGCACGGTGTGCTTGGTCCATAGCGATCAGCTCTGCCCGCCGAGCAAAGTTCTCGGGAAGGGGGGGTTGGAGATAGAAACCCAGACCACTGACCTCGTTCGACCGCCTCTCACTGTTGTCCCCGTTGTTCTCCGGAAGCTAGGGGGATGTCAGCTCACGTGGGCCCGTCCCGGACACCGCAGGAGGTGATAGAGTATCCCCAGCCGTGTGACGGACCACACATATCCCAGCGAGGGAGGAGCCGCTGTCGCCCAGCCTCACCACTCCGCTGCTGCCGTCTTTCCTCTCGCTGGCTTGCAGAGGCCGTTTTTGGTCAGTTCAGTCCCGTGTGGCAGACGTGCACCACTGGATTTCCGTTGTTAGTCGGATCTTAAGCAGACCTGTCCTTCTGGGCACTTCTCTGTGCTTTTGTCGGTCTCCCGGGGTCCCTGCCTATTCTGATTTTCCCTTACTCTGCTTCCCTTGAACTGTGGTGGCCAGGATCCTAATTAGTTTCTGTTTCTTAGCCCATCTTAAACTTCCCCTTTTGTTTTTAACTAAATAACTTTAACCCCTTCAGCTAATCTCTTCAGGAGAGTCTGGCAGTAGAGTCTGAGTCTCCTAAGTATAGTAAAATTAATGTTAGTAAAACAGGCCCTGCAAGTCCTGTCAGGGCTTGTGATCCCAGTTATAAGGTGGAGAAGGGCGGCCAGTTAGAACGGGCCGGGGGTCCTCCCTCCTCTATTTCATCTTCCTCTGTTTCATCGGATTCTTCCTCCTCCATTTCTCTTCTGGTTTCCAAAAAGGGCACCGCGGGCCTCTTTGGGAAGCGGGGGATATAAGGTGCCCTCCTAAGGAGGCGAGGGGAATAGGGTGGTGGAACATCAAAAAGGTCTTCCTGCCTGCCTGGAGGAGTTGAGGGTGTTTCAGGTTTGAGGGTGTCCAATTCCTGTAATGGATTTGCAATTTCCGATACTAGGGGTGTTGCGGGTAGGATCGGAGGGGGTTTGGGGCTCGACGCCACCCCCAGAGCAACTGCTGACAATTCAGAACTGGGCTTCATCCTCAGGGCGGTGGTGGGTGTAGTAGGATCGAGCTCTGCCACCGCCCTGTTAGAAAGGAGGAAAGGTTTTACCCAGTCTGGGGGGTTTTTCGCCAGGTCCTCCCACACAAAGATGTAGGGCACTTGTTTCGGGCGCCCTTCTTTACCTCCCTTGCAGACCTGGCTCTTCACCTGTAAGATAATTTGAGAGTCAAAAGTCCCATCCCGTGGCCACCCGATGTTTAAGGCTGGCCACTCGGACGTACAAAAACTTGTCCAGTTCTTCTTCTGCACTCTTATAGACAAGTTTTGGGCCCGTTCCCGGACCTCTTTCCAATGATCTAAAGTAAGACTCAAAGGTGTAGTCAATTCCTGTCCCATGTTGGGGGGGAAAGGCAAGTAAGGTTAGTATATTAAAACACAGAAAACAACCACAAGACTCACAGATCACAAAACTCACAAAGACACTGCGCGCAAAACCAAGACAAAACCGAAACCACAACTTCCGACGGGAGTGGCTGCTGCCACCAGCCCTTCTCCCGGGGAAGAAGACCGAGACAAAACTGAACTGAATCCTAACCAGAGCTTCCGATAAGAGCGAAGCGGCTGCCACCCGCCATGCTCCCCTAGTAAGCTTAATGATGGGAGCGAAGCGGCTGCCACCCGCCAGGCCCCCCCAGAATCCTAACCAGAGCTTCCGATAAGAGCGAAGTGGCTGCCACCCGCCACGCTCCCCTGGTAAGCTTAATGATGGGAGCGAAGCGGCTGCCACCCGCCAGGCCCCCCCCAGAATCCTAACCAGAATACCGCCTCTGGAGCGTCCTCCAGGGCTGAGCCAGGGGCGCCGGGCACGTCTGCCCCTACCCACTATCGGCTCAATACAGATACAGGTCCTGCAGGCACAATTTCAGTAAAACATAAACCTCCGGTACGTCAAGCGCTCCGGGAAAAAAATAAAAAAATCAACCAGACACACAAAAACACTTAAAACAGCAAAAAAAAAAACTTACCTCCGATTGGAAAATGGAGCGTGGGTCTGGGGTCTCCAATCCCGGACGAGCCCCCAATGTAGGACCCTAAAAATTGGTGTCCTATAGAGAGAGACCCCCAGAAGCACGAATTCCAGTCCAACCGATGCAAAAAAAGCAAGAGGAAGTTTATTACATCTGCGCAGATGGGCCAACTCTAAGCACAACAACACTCTCTGGTGCAGTGTGAGAAGAGAGGCGGCGATCATCAACCGCACAGCGTATTTAAGATTGAAAACCACAATATTAGCATATCTCCATAGCATGACACAAAGGATCACAAGATAAACCGCAGCATGACGAACCATCATAAGATCCAGGGTGAGGGGACAAAAAACCTTGAGCAAGCATAAACACGGGGTCATCATGACCAAAAACTTAACATAGCTCCTAAAATAATAGTCATATGCTCAATTATCTCATAAAAGCATTAGCACAATCATCACATGCTACAAGGTCAGCTAGCACAATCATCACATGTTACAAGGTCAGCTAAAATCTAGTTATCTTAAAAAAATGCATTTTGCAAGCCAAAGCATTTTGTACAAAAGCAGAACAATATGCAGTCAGCTCAGCAGCTCCATTTTAACCCTTCCTATCTTAATTTCACATTATGATGACACTTTATCTACTTGCCTAAGGAAAAGATTTTGCTTTTCTACAAAACCATTTTTACTGTGATTTTCTCGGTCCATTGCACAGGAATTCCACACCAGTTTGTCCGGATATGACTGTATGAAACCGGAAAATCCGGTTGTGTTTTGGCTTACTCAATCCTAGATATTGCTACAGCCTCTGTGTTAGTGTTTTCTGGATATTATCGATGGACTTATTGTTTTGAATATTTTATCAGGGAACGTTTAATTTTTTACCATAGAATCACTAATTGATTCCACATGGGGACACCAGCTCTACACAGTCATATCTTTTAAGGAGAAAGCTAGAGGAACTGTGGCAAACAAACATGATATTTCTGTTTTATACATAGCATTTTATGCACTTGCCCTACGAAAAGACTTTGCTCTTCTCCAACACAATTTTTACTGTGCTTTTCTTGGTCCATTGCATATGAATTCCACAGAAGTTTCTCCGGATATGACTGGATGAATACAGAAATATCCGGTTTTGTTTTGGCTAACTCAATCCCAGATATTGGTACAGCCTATTTGTTTGTGTATTCCTGATATTATCCACGGAATTTATTGTTTTGAAAGTTTTTATCAGTGATCATTTAATTTTGTGCTGCGAAACACTAATTGTTTCCACATGGAGACACCAGCCCTACACATTCGTATTTTCTAGGGAGAAAGCTAGAGGAACTGCGGCAAACAAACATGATATTTCTGTTTGTATAGATGACATTTTATGCACTTGCCTAACGAAGACTTTGCTTTTCTCCAAAACCAATTTTACTGTGATTTTCTCGGTCCATTGCATACGAATTCCACACCACTTTGTCCGGATATGACTGGATGAAACCAGAAAAATCTAGATGTGTTTTGCTAACTCATTCCGAAATATTGCTACAGCCTTTGTGTTGGTGTATGACTGATATTATCCACAGAATTTATTGTTTTGAATGTTTTTATCAAGGAACATTTAATTGTGTACCATTGAAACACTAATTGGTTCATCATGGGAACACCAGCTCTACACATTCGTATTTTCTAGGGAGAAAGCTAGAGGAACTGCAGCAAACAAACATGATATTTCTATTTGTGTATATGACATTTTATGCACTTGCCTAATGAAAATACTTTGTTTTTCTCCAAAACCATTTTTGCTGATTTTCTCAGTCCATTGCATACGAATTCCACACCAGTTTGTCCGGATATGACTGGATGAAACTGGAAATAATCGGTTGTGTTTTGGCTAATTCAGTCCCAGATATTGCTAAAGCCTCAGTGTTTGTGTATTCCTGATATTATCCAAGGATTTTATTTTTTGAATGTTTTTTTTTTCAGGGAACATTTAATTTTGTGCTTGGAAACACTAATTGGTTCCACATGGAGACACCAGCTCTACATATTCATATCTTCTAGGGAGAAATCTAGAGGACCTGTGGCAAACAAACATGATATGTCTCTTTGTATAGATGACATTTTATGCACTTGCCTAACGAAAAGACTTTGCTTTTCTAGAAAACCATTTTACTGTGATTTTCTCGGTCCATTGCATATGAATTCCACACCAGTTTGTCCGCATATAACTGGATAAACCGGAAATATCCGGTTTTTTTTTTTTGGCTAACTCAATCCCAGATATTGCTACAGTGTCTATGTTTGTTTTTTCTGGATATTATCAATGGACTTTATTGTTTTGAATGGTTTTTTTAGTGGGAAACATTTTATTTTGAGCTTGGATACAGTAATTGGTTCCACATGGAGACACCAGCTCTACATATTCATATTTTCTAGGGAGAAAGCTAGAGGAACTGTCGCAAACAAACATGATATTTTTGTTAGTATCGATGACATTTTATGCACTTGCCTAACGAAAAGACTTTGCACTCTCCAAAACCATTTTTACTCTGATTTTCGATCCACTGCATACGAATTCCACACCAGTTTGTCCGGATATAACTGGATGAAACCAGAAATATCCGGTTTTGTTTTGGCTAACTAAACCCCAGATATTCCTACAGCTTCTGTGATTGTGTTTTCTGGATTTTATCAAAGGAATTCATTGTTTAGAATGTTTTCTATCGGGGAACATTTCATTTTCTACCATTGATACACTAATTGGTTCAACATGGGGACACCAGCTCTACATATTCGTATTTTCTAGGGAGAAAGCTAGAGGAACTGCGGAAAACAAAGATGATATTTCTGTTTGTATCGATGACAGTTTATGCATTTGCCTAACGAAAAGTCTTTGCTTTTCTCCAAAAACATTTATACAGTGACTTTCTTGGACCATTGCATACGAATTCCACACCAGTTTGTCCGGATATGACTGGATGAAATCGGCAATATCCGGATTTCTTTTGGCTAACTCAATCCCAGATATTGCTACAGCCTCTGTGTTTGTGTTTTCTGGATATTATTGATGGACTTATTGTTTTGAATGTTTATTCAGGGAACATTTAATTTTGTACCTTTGAACCATTATTTGGTTCATAATGGGAACACCAATCTACACATTTGTATTTTCTAGGGAGAAAGCTAGAGGAACTGCGGCAAAAAGCATGAAATTTCTGTTTGTATAGATGACATTTTATGCACTTGCCTAACGAAAATGCTTTGCTTTTCTCCAAAACCAATTTTACTGTATTTTTCTCGGTCCATCGCATACGAATTCCACACCACTTTGTCCGGATATGACTGGATGAAACCAGAAAAATCTAGATGTGTTTTGCTAACTCATTCCAAAATATTGCTACAGCCTTTGTGTTGGTGTATGACTGATATTATCCACAGAATTTATTGTTTTGAATGTTTTTATCAAGGAACATTTAATTGTGTACCATTGAAACACTAATTGGTTCATCATGGGAACACCAGCTCTACACATTCGTATTTTCTAGGGAGAAAGCTAGAGGAACTGCAGCAAACAAACATGATATTTCTATTTGTGTATATGACATTTTATGCACTTGCCTAATGAAAATACTTTGTTTTTCTCCAAAACCATTTTTGCTGATTTTCTCAGTCCATTGCATACGAATTCCACACCAGTTTGTCTGGATATGACTGTATGAAACTGGAAAGAATAGGTTATGTTTTCGCAAATTCAGTCCCAGATATTGCTAAAGCCTCAGTGTTTGTGTATTCCTGATATTTTCCAAGGATTTTATTTTTTTGAAATTTTTTTTTTCAGGGAACATTTAATTTTGTGCTTGGAAACACTAATTGGTTCCACATGGCGACACCAGCTCTACATATTCGTATTTTCTAGGGAGAAATCTAGAGGACCTGTGGCAAACAAACATGATATTTCTGTTTGTCTAGATGACATTTTATGCACTTGCCTAACGAAAAGACTTTGCCTTTCTCCAAAACCATTTGTACTGTGATTTTCTCGGTCCATTGCATACGAATTCCACACCACTTTTCCGGATATTACTGTATGAAACCAGAAATATCCGGTTGGGTTTTGGCTAACTCAATCCAAAATATAGTGAAAGCATCTGTGTTTGTTTTTTTCTGGAAATTATCGATGGACTTTATTGTTTTGAATATTTTTATTAGATAACATTTAATTTTGACCGTTGAAACACTAATTGATTCATCATATGGACACCAGCTCTACACATTCGTATTTTCTAGGGAGAAAGCTAGAAGAACTGCGGCAAACAAACATGATATTTCTGTTTGTATAGATGACATTTTATGCACTTCCCTAACGAAAAGACTTTGCTTTTCTCCAATCCATTTTACTGTGATTTCTCGGTCCACTGCATACGAATTAAACAGAAGTTTGTCCGGATATGACTGGATGAAACTGGAAATAATCAGTTGTGTTTTGGCTAACTCAATCCCAGTTATTGCTACAGCCTCTGGGTTTCCGTTTTCCTGATATTATCCACAGACTTTATTGGTTTGAATGTTTTTTATCAGGGAACATTTAATTTTGTGCTTGGAAACATTAATTTGTTCCATATGGAGACACCAGCTCTTCACATTCCTATTTTCTAGGGTGAAAGCTAGAGGAACTGCGGCAAACAAACATGATATTTCTGTTTGTATAGATGACATTTTATGCTATTGCCCAATGAAAAGCCTTTGCTTTTCTACAAAACCATTTTGCTGTGATTTTTTCGGTCCATTGCATACGAATTCCACACCAGTTTGTCCGGATATGACTGATGAAACCGGAAATATCTGTTTTTGTTCTTGCTAACTCAATCCCAGATATTGCTACAGCTTCTGTGTTTGTGTTTTCTGGATATTATCCATGGATTTTATTGTTTTGAATGTTTTTCATCGGGGAACATTTTATTTTGAGCTTGTATACAGTAATTGGTTCTACATAGAGACAGCAGTTCTGCATACTCGTATTTTCTAGAGATAAAGCTAGAGGAACTGGGGCAAACAAACATGATATTTCTGTTTGTATAGATGACATTTTATGCACTTCCCTAATGAAAAGACTTTGCCTTTCTCCAAAACCATTTTTACTGTGATTTTCTCCATCCATTGCATACGAATTAAACAGAAGTTTGTCCGGATATGACTGGATGAAACCGGAAATATCCGGTTTTGTTTTGGCTAACTCAATCCCAGTTATTGCTACAGCCTCTGGGTTACTATTTTCCTGATATTATCCACGGACTTTATTGGTTTGAATGTTTTTTATCAGGGAACATTTAATTTTGTGCTTGGAAACACTAATTGGTTCATCATGGGGACACCAGCTCTACACATTCGTATTTTCTAGGGAGAAAGCTAGAGGAACTGCGGCAAACAAACATGATATTTCTGTTTGTATAGATGACATTTTATGCACTTGCCTAATGAAAAGACTTTGCTTTTCTACAAAACCATTTTTACTGTGATATTCTCAGTCCATTGGATATGAATTCCACAGAAGTTTGTCCGGATATGACTTGTTGAATACAGAAATATCCGGTTTTGTTTTGGCTAACTCAATCTGAAATATTGCTACAGCCTCTGTGTTAGTGTTTTCCTGATATTATTGATGGACTTTATTGTTCTGAATATATTTATCAGGGAACATTTAATTTTGTACCGTTGAAACACTAATTCGTTCATCATGTGGACACCAGCTCCAGACATTCGTATTTTCTAGAGAGAAATCTAGAGGAACTGTGGCAAACAAACATGATATTGCTGTTTATGTCAATGACATTTTATGCACTTGCCCAACGAAAAGACTTTGCTTTTCTCCAAAACCATATTTACTGTTAATTTCTCGGTCCATTGCATATGAATTCCACACCAGTTTTTCGGATATGACTGGATGAAACCGAAATTATTCGGTTTTGTTTTGGCTAACTCAATCCCAGATATTGCTACAGCCTCTGTGTTTGTATTTTCCTGATATTATCCACGGACTTTATTGGTTTGAATGGTTTTTTATCAAGGAACATGTAATTTTGTGCTGCGAAACACTAATTCCTTCTACATGGAGACACCAGCTCTACACATTCGTATTTTCTAGGGAGAAAGCTAGAGGAACTGCGGCAAACAAACATGATATTTCTGTTTGTATAGATGACATTTTATGTAATTGCCCAATGAAAAGCCTTTGCTTTTCTCCTAAACCAGTTTTACTGTGATTTTCTCGGTCCATTGCATACGAATTCAACACCAGTTTGTCCGGATATGACTGGATGAAACCGGAAATATCTGTTTTTGTTCTTGCTAACTCCATCCCAGATATTGCTACAGCCTCTGTGTTTGTGTTTTCTGGATATTATCCATGGATTTTATTGTTTTGAATGTTTTTCATCGGGGAACATTTTATTTTGAGCTTGTATACAGTAATTGGTTCCACATAGAGACAGCAGTTCTACATACTCGTATTTTCTAGAGATAAAGCTAGAGGAACTGGGGCAAACAAACATGATATTTCTGTTTGTATAGATGACATTTTATGCACTTCCCTAACGAAAAGACTTTGCCTTTCTCCAAAACCATTTATACTGTGATTTTCTCAGTCCATTGCATACGAATACCACACCACTTTTCCGGATATTACTGGATGAAACCAGAAATATCTGGTTGTGATTTGGCTAACTCAATCCGAAATATAGTGAAAGCATCTGTGTTTGTTTTTTTCTGGAAATTATCGATGGACTTTATTGTTTTGAATATTTTTATCAGAGAACATTTAATTTTGTACCGTTGAAACACTAATTGATTCATCATGTGGACACCAGCTCTACACATTCGTATTTTTTGGGAGAAATCTAGAGGAACTTCGGCAAACAAACATGATATTTCTGTTTGTATAGATGACATTTTATGCACTTCCCTAATGAAAAGACTTTGCTTTTCTCCAATTGATTTTTACTGTGATTTTCTCCGTCCATTGCATACGAATTAAACAGAAGTTTGTCCGGATATGACTGGATGAAACCGGAAATATCCGGTTGTGTTTTGGCTAACTCAATCCCAGTTATTGCTACAGCCTCTGGGTTTCTGTTTTCCTGATATTATCCACGGACTTTATTAGTTTGAATGTTTTTTATCAGGGAACATTTAATTTTGTGCTTGGAAACACTAATTGGTTCCACATGGAGACACCAGCTCTACACATTCGTATTTTCTAGGGAGAAAGCTAGAGGAACTGCGGCAAACAAACATGATATTTCTGTTTGTATAGATGACATTTTATGCACTTGCCTAATGAAAAGACTTTGCTTTTCTACAAAAACATTTTTACTGTGATATTCTCAGTCCATTTAATATGAATTCCACAGAAGTTTGTCCGGATATGACTTGTTGAATACAGAAATATCCGGTTTTGTTTTGGCTAACTCAATCTGAAATATTGCTACAGCCTCTGTGTTAGTGTTTTCCTGATATTATTGATGGACTTTATTGTTCTGAATATATTTATCAGGGAACATTTAATTTTGTACCGTTGAAACACTAATTGATTCATCATGTGGACACCAGCTCTACACATTCGTATTTTCTAGGGAGAAAGCTAGAGAAACTGCGGCAAACAAACATGATATTTCTGTTTGTATAGATGACATTTTATGCACTTCCCTAACGAAAAGACTTTGCTCTTCTCCAAAACCATATTTACTGTTAATTTCTCGGTCCATTGCATACGAATTCCACACCAGTTTCTCCGGATATGACTGGATGAAACCGAAATTATCCGGTTTTGTTTTGGCTAACTCAATCCCAGATATTGCTACAGCCTCTGTGTTTGTGTTTTCCTGATATTATACACAGACCTTATTGGTTTGAATGGTTTTTTATCAAGGAACATGTAATTTTGCTGCGAAACACTAATTCCTTCCACATAGAGACACCAGCTCTACACATTCCTATTTTCTAGGGTGAAAGCTAGAGGAACTGCGGCAAACAAACATGATATTTCTGTTTGTATAGATGACATTTTATGTAATTGCCCAATGAAAAGCCTTTGCTTTTCTCCAAAACCATTTTTACTGTGATTTTCTCGGTCCATTGCATACGAATTCCACACCAGTTTGTCCGGATATGACTGGATGAAACCGGAAATATCTGTTTTTGTTCTTGCTAACTCCATCCCAGATATTGCTACAGCCTCTGTGTTTGTGTTTTCTGGATATTATCCATGGATTTTATTGTTTTGAATGTTTTTATCGGGGAACATTTTATTTTGAGCTTGTATACAGTAATTGGTTCCACATAGAGACAGCAGTTCTACATACTCGTATTTTCTAGAGATAAAGCTAGAGGAACTGGGGCAAACAAACATGATATTTCTGTTTGTATAGATGACATTTTATGCACTTGCCTAATGAAAAGACTTTGCCTTTCTCCAAAACCATTTGTACTGTGATTTTCTCGGTCCATTGCATACGAATTCCACACCACTTTTCCGGATATTACTGGATGAAACCAGAAATATCCGGTTGTGTTTTGGCTAACTCAATCCGAAATATAGTGAAAGCATCTGTGTTTGTTTTTTCTGGAAATTATCGATGGACTTTATTGTTTTGAATATTTTTATCAGAGAACATTTAATTTTGTACCGTTGAAACACTAATTGATTCATCATGTGGACACCAGCTCTACACATTCGTATTTTCTAGGGAGAAAGCTAGAGGAACTTCGGCAAAGAAACATGATATTTCTGTTTGTATAGATGACATTTTATGCACTTCCCTAATGAAAAGACTTTGCTTTTCTCCAATCCATTTTTACTGTGATTTTCTTGGTCCATTGGATACGAATTAAACAGAAGTTTGTCCGGATATGACTGGATGAAACCGGAAATATCCGGTTGTGTTTTGGCTAACTCAATCCCAGTTATTGCTACAGCCTCTGGGTTTCTGTTTTCCTGATATTATCCACGGACTTTATTAGTTTGCATGTTTTTTATCAGGGAACATTTAATTTTGTGCTTGGAAACACTAATAGGTTCCACATGGAGACACCAATCTACACATTCCTATTTTCTAGGGAGAAAGCTAGAGGTATTGTGGCAAACAAACATGATATTTCTGTTTGTATATATGACATTTTATGCACTTGCCTAACGAAAAGAGTTTGCTTTTCTACAAACCATTTTTCCTGTGATTTTCTCGGTGCATTGCATACGAATTCCACACCAATTTTTCCGGATATGACTGGATGAAACCAGAAATATCCAGTTGTGTTTTGGGAAACTCAATCCAAAATACTGTGAAAGCCTCTGTGATTGTGTTTTCTGGATATTATCCATGGACTTTATATTCTGAATGTTTTTATCAGGGAACATTTAATTCTATACCGTAGAAACAGTAATTGGTTCATCATGGGGACACCAACTATACGCATTCGTATTATCTAAGGAGAAAGCTAGAGGAACTGTGGCAAACAAACATGATATTTCTGTTTATATAGATGACATTTTATGCACTTGCCTAACGAAGACTTTGCTTTTCTCCAAAACCATTTGTACTGTGATTTTCTGGGTCCATTGCATACGAATTCCACACCAGTTTGTCCGGATATGACTGGATGAAACCGGAAATATCCGGGTTTGTTTTGGCTAACTCAATCCCATATATTGCTACAGCCTCTGTGTTTGTGTTTTCTGGATATTATCCACGGACTTTATTGTTTTCAATGATTTTTATCGGTGAACATTTAATTTTGTGCTTGGATACAATAATTGGTTCCACATGGAGACACTGGTCTACACATTTGTATTTTCTAGGGAGAAAGCAAGAGGAACTGGGGCAAACAAACATGATATTTCTCTTTGTATAGATGACATTTTATGCACTTGCCTAATGAAAAGACTTTGCTTTTCTCCAAAACCATTTTCACAGTGATTTACTCTGTCCATTGCATACGAATTCCACACCACTTTGTCCGGATATGACTGGATGAAACCGGAAATATCCAGTTGTGTTTTGGCTTACTCAATCCAAAATATTGTGAAAGCCTCTGTGTTTGTGTTTTCTGGATATTATCAATGGACTTTATTGTTTTGAATGTTTCTTATCGGGGAACATTTTATTTTCAGCTTAGATACAGTAATTGGTTCCACATGGAGACACCAGCTCTACACATTCTTATTTTCTAAGGAGAAACTAGAGGAACTGTGCCAAACAAACATGATATTTCTGTTTGTATAGATGACATTTTATGCAGTTGCATAATGAAAAGACTTTGCTTTTCTCCAAAACCTTTTTTACTGTGATTTTCTTGGTCCATTGCATACGAATTCCACACCACTTTGTCAGGATATGACTGGATGAAACCGGAAATATATGGTTTTGTTTTGGCTAACTCAATCCCATTTTGCTATAGCCTCTGTGTTTGTTTTTTCTGGATATTATCCATGGAATTAATTGCTTTGAACATTTTTATCAGGATTCATTTAATTCTATACCGTGGAAACAGTAATTCGTTCATCATGGGAACACCAGCTCTACACATTCTTATTTTCTAGGGAGAAGGCTAGAGGAACTGCGGCAAACAAACATGATATTTCTGTTTGTCTAGATTACATTTTATGCACTTGCCTAACGAAAACACTTTGCTTTTCTCCAAAACCATTTTTACTCTGATTTTATCGATCCATGGATACGAATTCCACAACAGTTTGTCCAGATATGACAGGATGAAACCGGAAATATCCGGTTTTGTTTTGGCTAACTCAATCCCAGATATTGCTACAGCTTCTGTGTTTGTGTTTTCCTACTATTATCCACGAACTTTATTGGTTTGAATGCTTTTTATCAGGGAACATTTAATTTTGTGCTTGGAAACACTAATTGGTTCCACAGGGAGACACCAGCTCTACACATTCGTATTTTCTAGGGAGAAATCTAGGGGAACTGCGGCAAACAAACATGATATTTCAGTTTGTCTAGATGACATTTTTTGCACTTGCATAAAGAAAAGACTTTGCTTTTCTCCAAAAAAAAATTTTACTGTGATTTTCTTTGTCCATTGCATTCGAATTCCAAACCACTTTTTCCGGATATGACTGGATGAAACCCCAAATATCCGGTTGTGTTTTGGCTAACTATTTCAGAAATATTGCCACCGCATCTGTGTTTGTGTTTTTCTGATATTATTAATGGACTTTATTTTTTTGAATATATTTATCAGGGAACATTTAATTTTGTACCGTTGAAACACTAATTGGTTCATCATGTGGACACCAGCTCCAGACATTCGTACTTTCTAGGGAGAAAGCTAGAGGAACTGCGGCAAACAAACATGATATTTCTGTTTGTATCGATGACATTTTATGAACTTGCCTGACGAAAAGACTTTGCTTTTCTCCAAAACCATTTTTACTGTGATTTTCTGGTTCCATTGCATAAGAATTCCACACCAGTTTGTCCGGATATGACTGGATGAAACCAGAAAAATCCGGTTGTGCTTTGGCTAACTCAATCGGAAATATGGTGAAAGCATCTGTGTTTGTGTTTTCTGGATAGTATCGATGGACTTTATTGTTTTGAATATTTTTATCAAGGAACATTTAATTTTGTACCGTTGAAACACTAATTGGTTCATCATGGGAACACCAGCTCTACATATTAGTATGTGGACACCATGTTAAATATGACACTCCCAGTTTAGGCGTGGTAAATCTCTCTCTTTTTTTTTTTTGATTCAAAGGGGAAGTAATTCCGCACAGCTGAACATAATTGGAGGTAGTTAGCAGGCGAATGATATACCCTCAGGAGCCAGAGATCGGAAGCTCTTTCCCGAGGACAACACAGGGAATCTCTGCTGCCCTCAGTGTGGGCTCCAATTCTCCTGCAGTCTCCCACTGGGTTGCCAAGTTAGATGCTAATCTCCTGTTATTTCACCCCTCCCCCCAGAGTCAGGTTTTTCTGCTAGGTTCAGGGCCGGTGCAGACCTGAGGTTGCCCTGCTTATGATGTATGTCCAAAATGGTGCCTGCTCTTTGTCTTGCTAGCCTTTGAGAGGTGAGGGGAGAGAGAGAAACTCGTGTCCGTATCGGTCACGTTTTGTTTTTTTCCTCTCTCTCTTCTAGTTAGCCTGGTGAACTTTTCCCCACGGAGTTTCAAGCCTCATTCCCTCTAGTCTCCTCTTTCCACTTGCCCGCTGGTTTCTCTAGCTAGTAAGGTTCGGCTCACCTCGCGTTCCAGCGCTGGTGTGTTGAGTCTGCCGCTGGTGTCCCGAACTTGGACTCCCATGCTCTCCACGCAGGTCCACTGTGAATCACAAGTTCCAGAAAAGTTTCCTCTGCTGTCTCTTCGTCTACTATTCAATGACCCTGCAGTATCTCCACTTGTATAAACCTCTGTCTTCCCGAAGTACCAATGTGCTCCTTTCCATTTCCGCCATCTTGCCGCTCTCTAGGGAACATTTAATTTTGTGCTTGGAAACACTAATCGGTTCCACATGGAGACACAAGCTCTACACATTCGTATCTTATAGGGAGAAAGCTAGAGGAACTGCGGCAAACAAACATGATATTTCTGTTTGTATAGATGACATTTTATGCACTGGGCTAACGAAAAGACTTTGCTTTCCTCCAAAAGCATTTTTACTGTGATTTTCTCGGTCCATTGCATACGAATTCCACACCAGTTTGTCCGGATATGACTGCATGAAACCAGAAATATCCGGTTGTGTTTTGGCTAACTCAATCCCAGATATTGCTACAGACTCTTTGTTTTTTCTGGATATTATCAATGGACTTTATTGTTTTGAATGTTTTTTTATAGGATAACATTTTATTTTGAGCTTGGATACATTAATTGGTTCCACATGGAGACACCAGCTCTACACATTCGTATTTTCAAGGGAGAAAGCTAGAGGAACTGCGGCAAACAAACATGATATTTCTGTTTGTATAGATGACATTTTATGCACTTGCCTAACGAAAAGACTTTGCTTTTCTCCAAAACCATTTCACTGTGATTTTCTTGGTCCATTGCATACGAAATCCACACCACTTTGTCCCGAAATGACTGGATGAAACCAGAAATATCCGGGTTTGTTTTGGCTAACTCAATCCCAGATATTGCTAAAGCCTCTGTGTTTGTGTTTTCCTAATAATATTGATGGACTTTATTGCTTTGAATGTTTTATCAGTGGACATTTAATTTTGTTCCATAGAAACACTAATTGGTTCATTATAGGTACAACAGCTCTACACATTCGTATTTTCTAGGGAGAAAGCTAGAGGTACTGCGGCAAACAAACATGATATTTCTGTTTCTATAGATGACATTTTATGCACTTGCCTAACGAAAATACTTTGCTTTTCTCCAAAACCACATTTACTGTGATTTTTTCGGTCCATTGCATATGAATTCCACACCAGTTTGTCAAGATAAGCCTGGATGAAACCAGAAATACCTGGTTGTGTTCTGGCTAACTCAATCCGAAATAATATGAAAGAATCTGTGTTTGTGTTTTCTGGATATTATCAATGGATGTTATTGTTTTCAATATTTTTATAAGGGGACATTTAATTTTGTTCCATAGAAACACTAATTGGTTCATCATGGGGACACCAGCTCTACACATTCGTATTTTCTAGGGAGAAAGCTAGAGGAACTGCGGCAAACAAACATGATATTTCTGTTTGTCTAGATGATATTTTATGCACTTCCCTAATGAAAAGACTTTGCTTTTCTCAAAAACAAATTTTACTGTGATTTTCTCGGTCCACTGCAAACGAATTCCACAGCAGTTTGTCTAGATATGACTGGATGAAGCTAACTCAATCCCAGAGATTGCTACAGCCTCTGTGTTTGTTTATTCTTGATATTATCCACGGACTTTATTGTTTTGAATATTTTTTATCGGGGAACAATTAATTTTGTGCTTGGTAACACTAATTGGTTCCACATGGAGACATCAGCTCTACATATTCATATTTTCTAGGGAGAAAGCTAGAGGAACTGTGGCAAACAAACATGATATTTCTGTTTGTATAGATGACATTTTATGCAATTGCCTAATGAAAAGACTTTGCTTTTCTCCAAAACCATTTTTACTGTGATTTTCTCGGTCCATTGCATACGAATTCCACACCAGTTTGTCCGGATATTACTGGAAGAAACCAGAAATATCCGGTTTTTTTTGGCTAACTCAGTCCGAAGTATTTTGAAAGTTTCTGTCTTTGTGTTTTCTGGATATTATCGATGGAATTTATTTTTTTCAATATTTTTATCAGGGAACATTTATTTTTGTACCGTAGAAACACTAATTGGTTCATCATGGGGACAGCAGCTCTACACATTCGTATTTTCTAGGGAGAAAGGTAGAGGAACTGCAGCAAACAAACATGACATTTATGTTTGTGTAGATGACATTTTATGCACTTCCCTAACGAAAAGACTTTGCTTTTCTCCAAAACCATTTTTACTGTGATTTTCTCGGTCCATTGCATACGAATTCCACACCAGTTTGTCCGGATATGACTGGATGAAACCAGAAATACCCTAGTTTATTTTTGGCTAACTCAATCCCAGATATTGCTATAGCCTCTCTGTTCATCTATTCCTGATATTAACCCAAGACTTTATTTTTTGAATGTTTTTTATCAGAGAACATTTAATTTTGGGATTAGAAACACTAATTGGTTCCACATGAGGACACCAGCTCTACATATTCATATTTTCTAGGGAGAAAGCTAGAGGAACTGTGGCAAACAAACATGATATTTCTGTTTGTATAGATGACATTTTATGCAATTGCCTAAGGAAAAGACTTTGCTTTTCTCCAAAACCATTTTTACTGTGATTTTCTCGGTCCATTGCATACGAATTCCACACCAGTTTGTCCGGATATTACTGGAAGAAACCAGAAATATCCGGTTTTGTTTTGGCTAACTCAGTCCGAATCTTTTTGAAAGTTTCTGTGTTTGTGTTTTCTGGATATTATCGATGGAATTTATTGTTTTCAATATTTTTTTCAGGGAACATTTATTTTTGTACCGTAGAAACACTAATTGGTTCATCATGGGGACAGCAGCTCTACACATTCGTATTTTCTAGGGAGAAAGCTAGAGGAACTGCGGCAAACAAACATGACATTTATGTTTGTGTAGATGACAGTTTATGCACTTTCCTAACGAAAAGACTTTGCTTTTCTCCAAAACCATTTTTACTGTGATTTTCTCGGTCCATTGCATACGAATTCCACACCAGTTTGTCCGGATATGACTGGATGAAACCAGAAATACCCTAGTTTATTTTTGGCTAACTCAATCCCAGATATTGCTATAGCCTCTCTGTTCATCTATTCCGGATATTAACCCAAGACTTTATTTTTTGAATGTTTTTTATCAGAGAACATTTAATTTTGGGATTAGAAACACTAATTGGTTCCACATGAGGACACCAGCTCTACATATTCATATTTTCTAGGGAGAAAGCTAGAGGAACTGTGGCAAACAAACATGATATTTCTGTTTGTGTAGATGACATTTTATGCAATTGCCTAAGGAAAAGACTTTGCTTTTCTCCAAAACCATTTTTACTGTGATTTTCTCGGTCCATTGCATACGAATTCCACACCAGTTTGTCCGGATATTACTGGAAGAAACCAGAAATATCCGGTTTTTTTTGGCTAACTCAGTCCGAAGTATTTTGAAAGTTTCTGTGTTTGTGTTTTCTGGATATTATCGAAGGAATTTATTGTTTTCAATATTTTTATCAGGGAACATTTATTTTTGTACCGTAGAAACACTAATTGGTTCATCATGGGGACAGCAGCTCTACACATTCGTATTTTCTAGGGAGAAAGGTAGAGGGACTGCGGCAAACAAACATGACATTTATGTTTGTGTAGATGACATTTTATGCACTTCCCTAACAAAAAGACTTTGCTTTTCTCCAAAACCATTTTTACTGTGATTTTCTCGGTCCATTGCATACGAATTCCACACCAGTTTGTCCGGATATGACTGGATGAAACCAGAAATACCCTAGTTTTTTTTGGCTAACTCAATCCCAGATATTGCTATAGCCTCTCTGTTCATCTATTCCTGATATTAACCCAAGACTTTATTTTTTGAATGTTTTTTATCAGAGAACATTTAATTTTGGGATTAGAAACACTAATTGGTTCCACATGGAGACACCAGCTCTATATATTCATATTTTCTAGGGAGAAAGCTAGAGGAACTGCGGCAAACAAACATGATATTTCTGTTTGTATCGATGACATTTTATGCAATTGCCTAAGGAAAAGACTTTGCTTTTCTCCAAAACCATTTTTACTGCGATTTTCTCTGTCCAATTCATACGAATTCCACATTATTTTGTCCAGATATGATTGGATGAAACAGGAAATATCCGCTTGTATATTGGCTAACTTAAGCCAAAATATTTTGAAAGCCTCTGTATTTGTGTTTTCTGGATACTATAGACAGACTTTATTGTTTTGAATATTTTTATCAGGAACATTTATTTTTGTGCCTCTGTGTTTGTGTTTTCCTAATATTATCGATGGACTTTATTGCTTTGAATCATTTTTATCAGGTAACATTTAATTTTGTGCTTGGAAACACTAATTGGTTCCACATGGAGACACCAGCTCTACACATTCGTATTTTCTAGGGAGAAAGCTAGAGGAACTGCGGCAAACAAACATGATATTTCTGTTTGTATCGATGACATTTTATGCACTTGCCTAAAAAAAAACTTTGCTTTGCTCCAAAACCATTTTTTAACTGTGATTTTCTCGTTCCATTGCATACGGATTCCACGCCACTTTGTCAGCATATGACTGGATGAAACCGGAAATATCCGGTTGTGTTTTGGCGAAATCAATCCCAGATATTGCTACAGCCTCTGTGTTTGTGTTTTTCGGATATTTTCCATGGACTTCATAGTTTTGAATGTTTTTTATCAGGGAACATTTAATTTTGGGCTTGGAAAAACTAATTTGTTCATCATGGGGACACCAGATCTACGTATTCGTGTTTTCTAGGGAGAAAATTAGAGGAACTGCAGCAAATAAGCATGATATTTCTGTTTGTATAGATGACATCTTATGCACTTCCCTAACAAAAAGACTTTGCTTTTCTCCAAAACCATTTTTACTCTGATTTTCTCTGTCCTTTGCATACGAATTCCACACCACTTTGTCCGTATTTGACTGGATGAAACCGGAATTAACCGGTTTTGTTTTGGCTAACTCAATCCTAAATATTGTGAAAGCCTCTGTGTTTGTGTTTTCTGGATATTATCGATGGACTTTATTGTTTTGAATGTTTTTATCAAGGAACATTTCATTTTGTAGCGTTGAAACAGTAATGGGTTCATCATGGGGACACCAGCTCTACACATTCGTATTTTCTAGGGAGAAAACTAGAGGAACTGCGGCAACAAACAAACATGATATTTTTGTTTGTATAAAAGACATTTTATGCACTTGCCCAACGAAAAGACTTTGCTTTTATGTAAAACCATTTATACTGTGATTTTCTCGTTCCATTGCATACGAATTCCACACCAGTTTGTCCGGATATGACTGGATGAAAACGGAAGTATCCTGTTGTGTTTTGGCTACCTCAATCCCAGATATTGCTACAGCCTCTGTGTTTGTGTTTTCTGGATATTATCGATGGACTTATTGTTTTGAATATTTTTATCAGGTAAAATTAAATTTTGTACCGTAGAGACACTAATTGGTTCATAATGGGAACACCAGCTCTACACAGTCGTTTTTTCTAAGGAGAAAGCTAGAGGAACTGTGGCAAACAAACATGATATTTCTGTTTGTCTAGATGACATTTTATGCACTTGCCTAACGAAAAGACTTTGCTTTTCTCCAAAACCATATTTATTGTGATTTTATCGGTCCATTGCATATGAATTCCTCACTACTTTGTCAGGATATGACTGGATGAAACCGGAAATATCCGGTTTTGTTTTGGCTAATTCAATCCCATATATTGCTACAGCCTCTGTGTTTATTTATTCCTAATGTTATCCACACACTTTATTGTTCTGAATATTTTTTATCAGGGAACATTTAATTTGGTGCTTGGAATCACTAAATGGTTCCACATGGAGTCACCAGCTCTACATATTCGTATTTTCTAGGGAGAAATCTAGAGGAACTGTGCCAAACAAACATGGAATTTTGTTTGTATAGATGACACTTTATCTACTTGTCTAATGAAAAGACTTTGCTTTTCTCCAAAACCATTTTTACTGTGATTTTCTTGCTCCACTACATACGAATGCCAAACCACTTTGTCCGGATGTGACTGGATGAAACCGGAAATATCCGGTTGTTTTTGGCTAAATGAATTCGAAATATTGTGAAAGCCTCTGTGTTTGTGTTTTCTGGATATTATCAATGGACTTATTGTTTTGAATGTTTTTATCAGGGAACATTTAATTTTGTACCGTTGAAATATTAATTGGTTCATAATGGGAACACCAGCTCTACATATTCGTATTTTCTAGGGAGAAAGCTAAAGGAATTGCGGCAAACAAACCTGATATTTCTATTTGTATAGGTGATATTTTATGCACTTGCCTAACGTAAAGTGTTTGATTTTCTCCAAAACTATTATACAGTGATTATCTCAGTCCATTGCATACAAATTCCACAGCACTTTGTCCAGATATGACTGGATGAAACCGGAAATATCCGGTTTTGTTTTGGCTAACTCAATCCCATATATTGCGACAGCCTCTGTGTTTGTGTTTTCTGGATATTATCAACGGATTTCATGGTTTTGAATGTTTTTTATCGGGAACATTATATTTTGAGCTTGGATACAGTAATTGGTTCCACATGGAGACACCAGCTCTATATATTTGTATTTTTAAAGGGAGAAAGCTAGAGGAAATGGGACAAACAAACATGATATTTCTGTTTGTATAGATGACATTTTATGCACTTGCCTAACGAAAAGACTTTGCTTTTCTCCAAAACCATTTTTACTGTGATTTTCTCGTTCCATTGCATATGAATTCCACACCAGTTTCTCCGGTTATGACTGGATGAAACCAGAAATAACCGGTTTTGTTTTGGCTAACTCAATCCCAGATATTGCTACAGCCTCTGTGTTTGTGTATTCCTGATATTAACCACGGAATTCAATGTTTTGAATGTTTTTTTTCAGGGAACATTTAATTTTTTGCTTGGAAACCCTAATTGGTTCCTAATGGACACACTAGCTCTACACATTCATATTTCCTAGGGAGAAAGGTAGAAGAACTGCGGGAAACAAAATCACATTTCTGTTTGTATAGATGATATTTTAGGCACTTGCCTAACGAAAAGACTTTGCTTTTCTCCAAAATCATTTTTTCTGTGATTTTTTCGGTCCGTTGCATATGAATTCCACACCACTTTGTCCAGATATGACTAGAAGTAACCAGAAATAGACGGTTCTATCTTGGATAATTCAATCCGAAATATTGTGAAAATTTCTGTGTTTGTTTTTTCTGGATATTATCGATGGACTTTATTGTTTTCAATGATTTTATAAGGGAACATTTAATTTTGTACCGTAGAAACACTAATTGGTTCATCATGGGGACACCAGCTCTACACATTCTTATTTTCTAGGGAGAAAGCTAGAGGAACTGCGGCAAACAAACATGATGTTTCTGTTTGTCTAGATGACATTTTATGCACTTGCCTAACGAAAAGAATTTGCTTTTCTCCAAAACCATTTGTACTGTGATTTTCTCGGTCCATTCCTACAAATTCCACACGACTATGTCCAGATATGACTGGATGCAACCAGAATTAACCGGTTTTGTTTTGGCTAACTCAATCCCAGATATTACTACAGCCTCTGGGTTTGTGTTTTCCTGATATTATAGATGGACTTTATTGTTTTGAATCATTTTATCAGGGAACATTTAATTTTGTGCTTGGAAACACTAATTGGTTCCACATGGAGACACCAGCACTACACATTCGTATTTTCTAGGGAGAAAGCTAGAGGAATTGTGGCAAACAAGCATGATATTTCTGTTTGTATAGATGACATTTTATACACTTGCCTAATGAAAAGACTTTTCTTTTCTCCAAAATCATTTTTTAACTGTGATTTTCTCGGTCAATTGCATGCGAATTCCACACCAGTTTGTCCGGATATGACTGCATGAAACCAGAAATATCCGATTTTGTTTTGGGTAACTCAATCGCAGATATTGCTACATCCTCTTTGTTTGTTTTTTCTGGATATTATCAATGGACTTTATTGATTTGAATGTTTTTTTATCGGGGAACTTTTTATTTTGAACTTGGATACAGTAATTGGTTCCACATGGAGACACCAGCTCTACATATTCGTATTTTCTAGGGAGAAAACTAGAGGAACTGCGGCAAACAAACATGATATTTCTGTTTGTCTAGATGACATTTTATGCATTTGCCTATCGAAAAGACTTTCCTTTTCTCCAAAACCATTTTTACTGTGATTTTCTCGGTCCATTGCATACGAATTCACACCAGTTTGTCCAGGTATGACTGGATGAAACCGGAAATACCCTGGTTTGTTCTGGCTAACTCAATCCCAGATTTTGCTACAGCCTCTGTGTTTGTGTTTTTCAGATATGTTCCATGGACTTTATAGTTTTGAATGTTTTTATCAGGGAACATTTAATTTTGTACCGTAGAAACACTAATTGGTTCATCATGGGAACACCAGCTCTACACTTTCGTATTTTCTAGGGAGATAGCTAGAGGAACTGCGGCAAACAAACATGATATTTCTGTTTGTATAGATGATATTTTATGCACTTTCCTAACGAAAAACTTTGTTCTTCTCCAAAACCATTTTTACTGTGATTTTCTCGGTCCATTGCATACGAATTCCACACTAGTTTGTCCGGATATTACTGGATGAAACCAGAAATATCCGGGTTTGTTTTGGCTAATTCAATCGCAGATATTGCTGCAGCCTCTGTGTTTCTGTTTTCTGGATATTATCAATGGACTTTATTGTTTTGAATTTTTTTTATCAGGGAACTTTTTCTTTTGAGCTTGGATACAGTAATTGGTTCCACATGGAGACACCAGCTCTACACATTCGTATTTTCTAGGGAGAAAGCTAGAGGAACTGTGGCAAACAAACCTGATATTTCTGCTTGTATAGATTACATTTTATGCACTTGCCTAAAGAAAAGACTTTGCTTTTCCCGAAAACCATTTTTACCGTGATTTTCTCTGTCTATTGCATACGAATTCCACAGCAGTTTGTCCGGATATGATTGAATGAAACCAGAAATATCCGTTTGTGTTTTAGGTAACTCAATCCGAAATATTGTGAAAGCCTCTGTGTTTGTGTTTTCTGGATATTATCAATGGACTTTATTGTTTTGAATGTTTTTATCAGTGATCATTTAATTTTTTACCATAGAAGCGCTAGTTGGTTTCTCAAGGGAACACCAGCTCTACATATTCGTATTTTCTAGGGAGAATGCTAGAGGAACTTTTGCAAACAAACATGATATTTCTGTTTGTGTGTTTGTGTAGATGACATTTTATGCAGTTGCCTAATGAAAAGTCTTTGCTTTTCTCCAAAACCATTTGTACTGTGATTTTTTCATTCCATTGTATACGAATTCCAAACCAGTTTGTCCGTATATGACTGGATGAAACCAGAAATATCAGGTTTTGTTTTGGCTAACTCAATCCCAGATATTGCTACAGCCTCTGTGTTTGTGTATTCCTGATATTTTACATGGACCTTACTGCTCTGAATGTTTTTTATCAGGGAACATTTAATTTTGTGCTTGGAAACACTAATTGGTTCCCCATGGAGACACCAGCTCCACACATACGTATTTTCTAGGGTGAAAGCTAGAGGAACTGCGACAAACAAACATGATATTTCTGTTTGTATTGATGACATTTTATGCACTTTCCTAATTAAAAGTCTTTTCTTTTCCCCAACACCATTTTTACTGTAATTTTCTTGGTCCATTGCATATGAATTCCACACAAGTTTTTCCGGATATGACTGGATGAAACCAGAAATATACGGTTGTGTTTTGGCTAACTCAATCCCAAATATTGTGATAGCCTCTGTGTTTGTGTTTTCCTGATATTATCCACGGACTTTATTGTTTTGAAGGTTTTTTATCAGGGAATATTTCATTTTTTAACTTTTATTTAATGAATGTAAATTTCCAGTGTACAGCTTATGGATTACAATGGCTGGCCCCTCCCATAACTTCTCTCCTACCCACTTCCCTCCCCTCTCCCGCTCCCTCTCCTCTTCCATTCACAGCAAGATTCATTTTCAATTCTATTTATATACAGAAGATCAATTTAGTATAAAGATTTCAACAGTTTCCACCCACATAGAAACATAAAGTGAAACATACCGTTTGAGTACTAGTTATAGCATTAAATCAAAATGTACAGTACATTAAGGACAGAGATCCCACATGAGGAGCAAGTGCACAGTGACTCCTGTTGTTAACCCAACATATTGACACTCTAGGTTATGGCGCCAGTAACCACCCTAGGCTGTCGTCATGAGTTGCCAAGGCTATGGAAGCCTTCCAAGTTTGCCGACTCTGATCATATTTAGACAAGGTCATAAAAGACAGAGTGAGGATAATAACCAATGATCCTAAGAGTGGCATTTACCAGGTTTGAACAATTCTACAGCATTAAGTGGGGAAGAGGACCATCAGTACACACAGGTTGGGAGTAGAGCCATTGGTGGTCGAGTAGAGGTTATGATTACAAAGGAATGAGGCCCAAGTGCGCTAGTCAGGGTCTAGAACAAAGGACAGAGTCTTTATTAGAGGAGCTAAGAAAGGTGCTGTCTAAGCTACAATTAAGTTTTCTGATTGAGAGGCAAATAGAACCTGACAGAAGGGGCTTGATTATAATCTGGTGGGCTTTAGGCCTTGTGAGTTAAGAGGCCCAGACCTATCTATCTCTTCACATGGGGTATATCCTAAGGGAGGTGTGAACCTCCTAGGGGAAGGCACTCTGTTGACTTTCATTACTTGGCTGGCCTGGGAGAGAGCGGGCCAGGTAAAGGCAGGTGGCATCTCTAACAAGAAATTTACAGTTCTGCCTGCAATGTTGCTGACCCTACTTGGCCGTCCCCTCAGCTACAGTGGTCACTTTGGAAGTTGGGCTGAGTGAAGGGCTTTTCAGCTTAGAGCCAATAAGATCTGTGGCTCTGACCTGGGAATGCTTCGACTCCAGGGCAGGTGCATTTCCAGTGATCCAACTCTTGGCAGAGCTGCCAGGGCTCTTCACAAGCTGACTTCTGCTGAAGCCCAGGCTTACCACATTGAAAGCCACTGCAGTGGACTGGCCTGTTGGGTCTCCTTGAGGGCAGATCACTGTACAGATCAGCCATTAATAGGCCTGCCACCCATTGCTTCTGATGCCTAGCTTTCTTTTCCTCCTGGTTTGTGTTCAAGCAGACCAGAGGATGCAAGTCAAGGGAGTGCCCATGTCCCATCTCTAATCTTCGGTGGCCTGAACTACAAGTCTATAGTCACAGGAATGTTCTGTAGTAGTTTTTCTAAGGTAGACAATGCCCATGAGGAAAATTATATTCTCACTTAAACACTTTCTTTCCCTTTGGTCTGAAAGGGAGGTTTTTTTTCTACTTACTGTATACTTCGCTGATGGCAAAGTGATTCTAGCTATGAGATTGTTATTTAAGTTCTTATTTTGGCTATGCTATTGCAGAAAAATGTTAGCCATCTCTTTTATAAGGTCTAAAGATTAAATTGCACATCCTACAGATTCCTTCCTAATAGAATTAGTTTCCTACCTTGAAGAGAATAGAGAAATGAAAGAACAAGTTGGGCTTAGAATAGAGAATTGAGGGAGCAAGTCCTAGACCACTTGCTAACAATAGCAATATTACATGAATACTTAGCAAACCATTTCAACCATTAGATAACAACTTAAGAAAACATTTGCCAGAAGGTCCAATGCCTTCTATAAATTTTAAGAATCACGTATTTGAAAACACCTCTTAAATATCTAACATGGTGTAGTTTGTTTAACCAGTAAACTTAAGCACAAACATACAAAATGTTTTTAGTTTCTTTCTACCCACAAGTTTAAAACATATGATACACAGATTCAGGTCACACAAATTAAAATGTATCTTTGATTGATTTTAGCAGCTTAAATTTATGGACAATCTTATCTATAAGCCATTTAAAATAAAAATCTTAATAAAATTTCCTATGTGGACATACAATATGTACACACATATAACATAGCATAATAGACCAATACAGCAATTTTAATAATAGCTTTTAAAATCTTTAACTCTTTTTGTAGATTGCCAAATGATTTGAATTGCTTTTTGTTTTTAGACTACTTTAACACATTGCTTTAACAGAGCATCACTTTAATTCTATGTCAAAGAGAAATTGAGCTTTCTGTGATCTTTTGCTGTGAGGTTTCCTTCCTTTACCTTCTTTCATATTGGTGACCATGTTTCTGTGTTTCTGTGTGTAACACATCTTTAAGCATCTTTTGCAGGGCAGGATGAGTGGCAACAAATTCTTTCAGTTTCTGTTTGCTATGATAAGTCTTAATTTCACCTTCATTCACAAATGAGAGCTTTGCAGGATATAATATTCAGGGCTGGCAGTTTTCCTCTCTTAGTGCCTGGGCTATGTCTCGCCATTCCCTTCTAGCTTGTAGGGTTTCTGATGAGAAGTCTGCTGTGAGTCTAATTGGAGATCCTCTAAGAGTAATCTGACGTTTCTCTCTTGCACCTTTTAGAATCTTTTCTTTATGTTTCACTGTGGTTAGTTTGATTACAATGTGTCATGGTGAGGATCTCTTTTGGTCATGTTTATTAGGGGTTCTATAAACTTCCTGTGCTAAGATGCCTCTGTCCTTCTCCAAACCTGGGAAGTTTTCTGCTACTATCTCACTGAAAATGCCTTCTAATCCTTTCTCCCTCTCCATGTCTTCAGGAACTCTTAGAACCCGAATGTTGGGTTTTTTAATAGTATCCTATAGATTCCCGACAATATTTTTTAGATTTATAATTTCTTCTTCTTTTCTTTGGTTTGCCTGTTTCCTTTCCTGTTCTCTGTCTTCTAAGTCTGATATTCTCTCTTCTACTTTGCCCATTCTGTTTTTAAGGCTCTCTAATGTGTTTGTCATTTGATCTATTGAGTTCTTCATTTCATTGTGGTTTTTGTCACTATCACAGTTTCATGTTCTACCTGTTGTTTCATTTCATTTTGATTCCTCCTTAATATTTCATTTTCACGAGAGAGATTTTCTATCTTGTCCACTAAGGATTTCTGTAGTTCAAGAATTTGTTTTTGAGAACTACTTAATGTTCTTATCAATTTTTTGAGATCCGCTTCTTGCATTTCTTCTATCTCATCATCTTCATAATCTTGAATTGGGGTGTCTTTTTCATTTGGGGGCGTCATAGTGTCTTCCTTGTTCTTGATACCTCAGTTTTTGCGTTTGTTGTTTGGCATGTTGCAGATATTTGCTTTCTTTAGTGTGGTGTTTTTTCTTGTTACACTATGGCTCTATATTAAGTGGACTGTCTGCTTTCGGTGGAGCCTTAGAGACTTGAGATGAGTGTGGCCTGAGAGCTGTGTTTGATTCCTCAGGGTTGAGGGTGTGTCAAAGATAACACTCCCAGGTTAGGCGTGGTAAATCTCTTTTTTTTTTATTCAAGAGGGAAGTAATTCCGCACAGCTGAACGTAATTGGAGGTAGGAGCCAGAGAGCAGAAGCTCTTTCCCAAGGACCACACAGGGAATCTTTGCTGCCCTCGGTGTGGGCTCCAATTCTCCTGCAGTCTCCCACTGGGTTGCCAAGTTAGATGCTAATCTCCTGTTATTTCACCCCTCCCCCAAGAGTCAGGTTTTTCTGCTAGGCTCAGGGCCGCTACAGACATGAGGTCGCCCTGCTTATGACGTATGTCCAAAATGGTGCCTGATTTTTGTCTTGCTAGACTTTGAGAGGTGAGGGGAGAGAGAGAAACTCGTGTTCGTATTGGTCACTTTTTTTTTTTCCCCTCTCTCTCTTCTAGTTAGTCTGGTGAAATTTTGCCCATGGAGTTTCAAGACTCATTCCCTCTAGTCTCCAATTTCCGCTTGCCCGATGGTTTCTCAGGCTATTAAGGTTCGGCTCACCTCGCATTACAGCGCTGGTGTGTTGAGTCTGCCGCTGGTGTCCCGAACTTGGACTCCCACGCTCTCCACGCAGGTCCACTGTGAATCACTAGTTCCAGAAGAGTTTCCTCTGCTGTCTCTTCGCCTACTCTTCAATGACCCTGCAGTATTTCCACTTTTATGAACCTGTGTCTAGCCGAACTACCAATGTGCTCCTTTCCTATTCCACCATCATGCCACTCTCCAGGGAACATTTAATTTTGTGCTTGGAAACACTAATTGGTTCCACATGGAGACACTAGCTTTAAGCATTCATATTTTCTAGTGAGAAAGCTAGAGGAACTGCCGAAAACAAACATGATATTTCTGTTTGTATAGATGACATTTTATGCACTTCCCTAAGGAAAAGACTTTGCTTTTCTCCAAAAACATTTTTACTCTGATTTTCTCGGTCCATTGCATACGAATTCCACACCAGTTTGTCCGGATATGACTGGATGAAACCGGAAATATCCGGTTGTGTTTTGGCTAACTCAATCCCAGATATTGCTACAGCCTCTTTGTTTGTTTTTTTTTTTTTGGATATTATCAATGGACTTTATTGTTTTGAATGTTTTTTTTTTTATCGGGGAACATTTTATTTTGAGCTTGGATACAGGAATTGGATCTGCATGGAGACAACAGCTCTACACATTCGTATTTTCTAGGGAGAAAGCTTGAGGAACTGCGGCAAACAAACATGATATTTCTGTTAGTATCGATGACATTTTATACACTTGCATAACGAAAAGACTTTGCTTTTCTCCAAAACCATTTTTACTGTGATTTTCTCGGTCCATTGCATACGAATTCCACAGCAGTTTGTCCGGATATGACTGGATGAAACCAGAAATATTGGTTATGTTTTGGCTAATTGAATCCCAGATATTGATACAGACTCTGTGTTTGTGTTTTCTAGATATTATCAATTGACTTTATTGTTTTGAAAATTTTTAAATCGGGGCACATTTTATTTTGAGCTTGGGGACAGTAATTGGTTCCACATGCAGTCACCAGCTCTACACACTCGTATTTTCTAGGGAGAGAGCTAGAGGAACTGCGGCAAACAAACATGATATTTTGTTTGTATCATTGACATTTTATGCACTTGCCTAACGAAAAGACTTTGCTTTTCTCCAAAACCATTTTTACTCTGATTTTCTCGGTCCAATGCATACGAATTCCAAACCAATTTTTCGGGATATGACTGGAAAAAACCAGAACTATCAGGTTGTGTTTTGGCTAGCTCTATCGGAAATATTGTGAAAGCCTGTGTTTCTGTTTATGGATATTATCGATGGACTTTATTGTTTTGAATGTTTTTATCAGGGAACATTAAATTTTGTACCGATGAAACACTAATTGGTTGATCATGGGAAAAGCATCTCTACACATTTGTATTTTCTAGGGAGAAAGCTAGAGGAACTGCGGCAAACAAACATGATATTTCTGTTTGTATAGATGACTTTTATGCACTTCCCTAATGAAAGACTTTGCTTTTCTCCAAAATCATTTTTACTGTGATTTTCTCGGTCCATTGCATATGAATTCCACACCAGTTTGTCCATATATGACTTGATGAAACCAGAAATATCTGGTTGTGTTTTGGCTATATCAATCCGAATATTGTGATAGATTCTGTGTTTGTTTTTTTTCTGATATTATCCACGGACTTTATTGGTTTGAATGTTTTTTATCAGGGAACATTTAATTTTGTGATTGGAAACACTAATTGGTTCATCATGAACACCAGCTCTACACATTCGAATTATCTAGGGAGAAAGGTAGAAGAACTGCGGCTAACAATCATGATATTTCTGTTTGTATAGATGACATTTTATGCACTTCCTTAATGAAAAGACATTCCTTTTCTCCAAAACCATTTTTACTGTGATTTTTTCGGTCCATTGCAGACGAATTCCACACTAGTTTGTCCGGATATGACTGGATGAAATCAGAAATATCCGGTTGTGTTTTGGCTAACTCAACGGAAATATTTTGAAAGTTTCTGTGTTTGTGTTTTCTGGTTATTATCGATGGACTTTATGGTTTTGAATAGTTTTATAAGGGAACATTTAATTTTGTGCTGGGAAATACTAATTGGTTCCACATGCAGACACCAGCTCTACACATTCGTATTTTCTAGGGAGAATGGTAGAGGAACTGCGGCATACACACATGATATTTCTGTTTGTATAGATGACATTTTATGCACTTCCCTAATGAAAAGAATTTCCTTTTCTCCAAATCCATTTTTACTTTGATTTTCTCGGTCCATTGCATCGAATTCCACACCACATTGTCCGGATATGACTGGATGAAACCAGAAATACCCGTTTGTGTATTGGCTATCTCAATATGAAATATTGTGAAAGTTTCTGTGTTTGTGTTTTCTGGATATTATCGATGGACATGAATGTTTTGAATGTTTTTATCAGGGAAAATCTAATTTAGTACCATCGAAACACTAATTGGTTCATCATGGGAACACCAGCTCTACACATTCATATTTTCTAGGGAGAAAGCTAGAGGAACTGTGGCAAACAAACATGATATTTCTGTTTGTATAGATGACATTTGATGTACTTGCCTAACGAAAAGACTTTGCTTTTCTCCAAAACCATTTGTACTGTGATTTTCTCAGTCCATTGCATATGAATTCCAAACCACTTTGTCCGCAAATGACTGGATGAAACCAGAAATATCCGGTTGTGATTAGGCTAAATCAATCTGAAATATTGTGAAAACCTCTGTATTTGTGTTTTCTGGATATTATTGATGGACTTTATTGTTTTGAATTTTTTTTTCACGGAACATTTATTTTTGTGCTTGGAAACACTAATTGTTTCCACATGGAGACACCAGCTCTACACATTCGTATTTTCTAGGGAGAAAGCTGGAGGAACTGGGGCAAACAAACATGATATTTCTGTGTGTATAGATGACATTTTATGCACTTGCCTAACAAAAAGGCTTTGCGTTTCTCCAAAACCATTTTTACTGTGATTATCTCCGTCCATTGCATACGAATTCCACACCTCTTTGTCCGGATATGACTGGATGAAACCGGAAATATCCAGTTTTGTTTTTACTAATTCAATCCCAGATATTGCTACAGCTTCTGTGTTTATTTATTCCTGATTTTATCTACAGACGTTATTGTTCTGAATATTTTTCATCAGGGAACATTTAATTTTGTGCTTGGAAACCCTAATTGGTTCCACATGGAGACACCAGCTCTACATATTTGTATTTTCTAGGGAGAAAGGTAGGGGGACTGCGACAAACAAACATGATATTTCTGTTTGTATAGATGATATTTTATCTACTTGCCTAATAAAAAAGAATTTGCTTTTCTCCAAAATCATTTTTACTGTGATTTTCTTGGTCCACTGCATATGAATTCCCAACCACTTTGTCCGGATGTGACTGGATGAAACCGGAACTATCCGGTTGTGTTTTGGCTAAATGAATCCGAAATATTGAGAAAGCCTCTGTGTTTCTGTTTTCTGGATATTATCAATGGACTTATTTTTTGACTGTTTTTATCAAGGAACATTTAATTTTGTACCGTTGAAATATTAATTGGTTCATAATGGGAACACCAGCTCTACACATTTGTATTTTGTAGGGAGAAAGCTAGAGGAACTACGGCAAACAAACATGATATTTCTGTTTGTATAGATGACATTTTATGCACTTGCATAAAGTAAAGAGTTTGATTTTCTCCAAAACCATTTCACTGTGATTTTCTCGGTCCATTGCATATGAATTCCAGACCACTTTGTCCGGATATGACTGGATGAAACCAGAACTATCCAGTTGTGTTTTGTCTAACTCAATCCGAAATAATGTGAAAGCCTCTGTGTTTGTGTTTTCCGGATATTATCGATGGACTTTATTGTTTTGAATATTTTTATCAGGGAACATTTAATTTTGTACCGTTGAAACACTAATTGTTTCCACCTGAGGACACCAGCTCTACAAATTCATATTTTCTAAGCAGAAAGCTAGAGGAACTGCGGCTCACAAACATCATATTTCTGTCAGTATCGATGACAATTTATGCACTTGCCTAACGAAAAGACTTTGTTTTTCTCCAAAACCATTCTTACTGTGATTTTCTCGGTCCATTGCATACGAATGCCACACCAGTTTGTCTGGAAATGACTGGATGAAACCGGAAATATCAAGTTTTGTTTTGGCTAACTGAATCCCAGATATTGCTACAGAATCTGTGCTTGTGTATTCCTGATATAATCCAAGGACTATATTTTTTTGCATGTTTTTTTTTTGGGAACATTAATTTTGTGCTTGGAAACATTAATTGGTTCCACATGGAGACACCAGCTCTACAAATTCGTATTTTCTAGGGAGAAAGCTAGAGGAACTGCGGCAAAGAAACATGATATTTCTGTTTGTCTAGATGACATTTTATGCACTTGCCTAACGAAAAGACTTTGCTTTTCTCCAAAACCATTTTTACTGTGATGTTCTCGGTCCATTGCATACAAATTCCACACCACTTTGTCCGGATATGACTGGATGAAACAGGAAATATCTGGTTGTGTTTTGGCTAACTCAATCCCAGATGTTGCTACAGACTCTGTGTTCATGTATTACTGATATTCTACACAGACTTTATTTTATGAATGTTTTTTACCAGGGAACATTTAATTTTGTGCTTGGAAACACTAATTGGTTTCACATGGAGACACCAGCTGTACATATTTGAATTTTCTAGGGAGAAAGCCAGAGGAACTGTGGCAAACAAACATGTTATCTCTGTTTATATAGATGACATTTTATGCACTTGCCTAATGAAAAGACTTGCTGTTCTCCAAAACCATTTTTACTGTGATTTTCTCGGTCCATTGCATACGAATTCCACACCAGTTGTCCGGGTATGACTGGATGTAACCGGAAATATCCGTTTTTTTTTTTTTTTTGCTATCACAATCCCAGATATTACTACAGCCTCTGCGTTTGTGTTTTCTGCATATTATCGATGGACTTTATTGTTTTGAATGTTTTTTATCAGGGAACATTTAATTTTGTGCTTGGAAACACTAGTTGGTTCCACATTGAGACACCAGCTCTACATATTTGTATTTTCTAGGGAGAAAGCTAGAGGAACTGCGACAAACAAACATGATATTTCTGTTTGTATAGATGACATTATATCAACTTGCCTAATGAAAGGACCTTGCTTTTCTCCAAAACCAATTTTACTGTGATTTTCTCGGTACACTGCATATGAAATCCAAACCACTTTATCTGGATATGACTGGATGAAACCAGAAATATCAGGTTGGGCTTTGGCTAACTAAACCGAAATATTGCTACAGCCTCTGTGTTGTGTTTTCTGGATATTACCGATGGACTTTATTGTTTTCAATGTTTATATCAGGAAACATTTAATTTTGTGCGGTAGAATCACTTAATGGTTCCACATGGAGACACCAGCTCTACACATTCGTATTTTCTAGGGAGAAAGCTAGAGGAACTGTGGCAAACAAACATGATATTTCTGTTTGTCTAGATGACATTTTATGCACTTGCCTAACGAAAAGACTTTGCTTTTCTCCAATCCATTTTTACTGTGATTTTCTCGGTCCATTGCATATGAATTCCACACCAGTTTCTCCGGATATGACTGGATGAAAACGGAAATATCCAGTTTAGTTTTGGCTGACTCAATCCTAGATATTGCTACAGCCTCTGTGTTTGTGTATTCCTGATATTATCCACGGACTTTATTGGTTTGAATGCTTTTTATCAGGGAACATTTAATTGTGTGCTTGGAAACACTAATTGGTTCCACATGGAGACACCATCTCTACACATTTGTATTTTCTAGGGAGAAAGCTAGAGGAATTGCGGTAGACAAACATGATATTTCTGTTTGTATAGATGACATTTTATGCAATTGCCTAAAAAAAACTTTGCTTTTCTCCAAAACCATTTTCACTGTGATTTTCTCAGTCCCTTGCATACGAATTCCACACCACTTTGTCAGGATGTGGCTGGATGAAACCGGAAATCTCTTTTTTTTTTTTTTTGGCTAACTCCATCCCAGATATTGCTACAGCCTCTCTGTTTGTGTTTTCCTGATATTATCCACGGACTTTATTGGTTTGTATGTTTTTTATCAGGGAACATTTAATTTTGTGCTTGTAATACTAACTGGTTCCAGTATTGTGTTTTGGCTAACACAATCCGAAATATTGTGAAAGCCTCTGTGTTTGTGTTTTCCTGATATTATCGATTGACTTTATTGTTTTGAATGTTTGTATCAGGGAACATTTATTTTTGTACCCTTAAAAAACACTAATTAGTTCATCATGTGGGCACCAGCTCTACACAATCCTATGTTCTAGAGAGAATCTAGAGAAACTGCGACAAACAAATATCATATTTCTGTTTGTATAGATGACATTTTATGCACTTGCCTAACAAAAAGACTTTCCTTTTCTAGAAAACCATTTTTACTGTGATTTTTTCGGTCCATTGCAGACGAATTCCACACCAGTTTGTCCAGATATGACTGGATGAAACCGGAAATACCCAGGATTGTTCTGGTTAACTCAATCCCAGATTTTGCTACAGCCTCTTTGTTTGTGTTTTTCGGATATTTTCCATGGACTTTATTGTTTGAATGATTTTATCAGGGAACATTAAATTTTGTACCGTAGAAACACTAATTGGTTCATCATGTGGACATCAGCTCTACACATTCGTATTTTCTAGGGAGAAAGCTAGAGAAACTGCGGCAAACAAACATGATATTTCTGTTTGCTTCGATTTCATTTTATGCACTTGCCTAACGAAAAGACTTTGCTTTTCTCCAAAACCATATTTACTGTGATTTTCTCTGTCCCTTGCATATGAATTCCACACCACTTTGTCCGGATATGACTGGATGAAACCGGAAATATCCGGTTTTGTTTTGGCTAAAAACCCAGATATTGCTACAACCTCTGTGTTTGTTTTTTTCTGGATATTCAATGGACTTTATTGTTTTGAAAGTTTTTTTTATCGGGGAACATTTTGTTTTGAGCTTGTATACAGTAATTGGTTCCAAATGGAGACACCAGCACTATATATTTGTATTTTCTAAGGAGAAAGCTAGAGGAATTGCGGCAAACAAACATGATATTTCTGTTAGTATCGATAACATTTTATGCACTTGCCTAACGAAAAGACTTTGCTTTTCTCCAAAACCATTTTTACTCTGATTTTCTCGGTCCAATGCATACGAATTCCAAACCACTCTTTCTGGATATGACTGGATGAAACCAGAAATATCCGGTTGTGTTTTGCCTAACTCATTCCGAAATATTGTGAAAGTTTCTGTGTTTGTGTTTTCTGGATATTATCGATGGTCTTTATTGTTTTGAATGTTTTTATCAGGGAACATTTATATTTCTACCCTTAAAAAACACTAATTGGTTCATCATGGGGACACCAGCTCTACACATTCTTATTTTCTAGGGAGAAAGCTAGAGGAACTGCGGCAAACACACATGATATTTCTGTTTGTGTAGATGACATTTTATGCACTTGCCTAACGAAAAGACTTTGCTTTTCTCCAAAACCATTTTTACTGTGATTTTCTCGGTCCATTGCATACGAATGCCACACCACATTATCCGGATATGACTGGATGAAACCAGAAATATCCAGTTTTGTTTGGGCTAGCTCAATCCCAGATATTGCTACAGCATCTGTGTTTGTGTATTCCTGATATTATCCACGGACTATATTTTTTTGCATGTTTTTTTCAGGGAACATTTGATTTTGTGCTTGGAAACATTAATTCGTTCCACATGGAGACACCAGCTCTACACATTCGTATTTTCTAGGGAGAAAGCTAGAGGAACTGTGGCAAACAAACATGATATTTCTGTTTGTCTAGATGACATTTTATGCACTTGCCTAACGAAAAGACTTTGCTTTTCTCCAATCCATTTTTACTGTGATTTTCTCGGTCCATTGCATACGAATTCCACACCAGTTTCTCCGGATATGACTGGATGAAAACGGAAATATCCAGTTTAGTTTTGGCTGACTCAATCCTAGATATTGCTACAGCCTCTGTGTTTGTGTATTCCTGATATTATCCACGGACTTTATTGGTTTGAATGCTTTTTATCAGGGAACATTTAATTTTGTGCTTGGAAACACTAATTGGTTCCACATGGAGACACCATCTCTACACATTTGTATTTTCTAGGGAGAAAGCTAGAGGAATTGCGGTAAACAAACATGATATTTCTGTTTGTATTGATGACATTTTATGCAATTGCCTAAAAAAAACTTTGCTTTTCTCCAAAACCATTTTCACTGTGATTTTCTCAGTCCCTTGCATACGAATTCCACACCACTTTGTCAGGATGTGGCTGGATGAAACCGGAAATCTCATTTTTTTTTTTTTGGCTAACTCAATCCCAGATTGAGTTTGTGTTTTCCTGATATTATCCACGGACTTTATTGGTTTGTATGTTTTTTATCAGGGAACATTTAATTTTGTGCTTGTAATACTAACTGGTTCCAGTATTGTGTTTTGGCTAACACAATCCGAAATATTGTGAAAGCCTCTGTGTTTGTGTTTTCCTGATATTATCGATTGACTTTATTGTTTTGAATGTTTGTATCAGGGAACATTTATTTTTGTACCCTTAAAAAACACTAATTGGTTCATCATGTGGGCACCAGCTCTACACAATCCTATGTTCTAGAGAGCAATCTAGAGAAACTGCGACAAACAAATATCATATTTCTGTTTGTATAGTTGACATTTTATGCACTTGCCTAACAAAAAGACTTTCCTTTTCTAGAAAACCATTTTTACTGTGATTTTTTCGGTCCATTGCAGACGAATTCCACACCAGTTTGTCCAGATATGACTGGATGAAACCGGAAATACCCAGGATTGTTCTGGTTAACTCAATCCCAGATTTTGCTACAGCCTCTTTGTTTGTGTTTTTCGGATATTTTCCATGGACTTTATTGTTTGAATGTTTTTTATCAGGGAACATTAAATTTTGTACCGTAGAAACACTAATTGGTTCATCATGTGGACATCAGCTCTACACATTCGTATTTTCTAGGGAGAAAGCTAGAGAAACTGCGGCAAACAAACATGATATTTCTGTTTGCTTCAATTTCATTTTATGCACTTGCCTAACGAAAAGACTTTGCTTTTCTCCAAAACCATATTTACTGTGATTTTCTCTGTCCCTTGCATATGAATTCCACACCACTTTGTCCGGATATGACTGGATGAAACCGGAAATATCCGGTTTTGTTTTGGCTAAAAACCCAGATATTGCTACAACCTCTGTGTTTGTTTTTTCTGGATATTCAATGGACTTTATAGTTTTGAAAGTTTTTTTATCGGGGAACATTTTGTTTTGAGCTTGTATACAGTAATTGGTTCCAAATGGAGACACCAGCACTATATATTCGTATTTTCTAAGGAGAAAGCTAGAGGAAATGCGGCAAACTAACATGATATTTCTGTTAGTATCGATAACATTTTATGCACTTGCCTAACGAAAAGACTTTGCTTTTCTCCAAAACCATTTTTACTCTGATTTTCTCGGTCCAATGCATACGAATTCCAAACCACTCTTTCTGGATATGACTGGATGAAACCAGAAATATCCGGTTGTGTTTTGCCTAACTCATTCCGAAATATTGTGAATGTTTCTGTGTTTGTGTTTTCTGGATATTATCGATGGTCTTTATTGTTTTGAATGTTTTTATCAGGGAACATTTATATTTCTACCCTTAAAAAACACTAATTGGTTCATCATGGGGACACCAGCTCTACACATTCTTATTTTCTAGGGAGAAAGCTAGAGGAACTGCGGCAAACACACATGATATTTCTGTTTGTGTAGATGACATTTTATGCACTTGCCTAACGAAAAGACTTTGCTTTTCTCCAAAACCATTTTTAATGTGATTTTCTCGGTCCATTGCATACGAATGCCACACCACATTATCCGGATATGACTGGATGAAACCAGAAATATCCAGTTTTGTTTGGGCTAACTCAATCCCAGATATTGCTACAGCCTCTGTGTTTGTGTATTCCTGATATTATCCACGGACTATATTTTTTGCATGTTTTTTTCAGGGAACATTTGATTTTGTGCTTGGAAACATTAATTCGTTCCACATGGAGACACCAGCTCTACACATTCGTATTTTCTAGGGAGAAGGCTAGAGGAACTGTGGCAAACAAACATGATATTTCTGTTTGTCTAGATGACATTTTATGCACTTGCCTAACGAAAAGACTTTGCTTTTCTCCAATCCATTTTTACTGTGATTTTCTCGGTCCATTGCATACGAATTCCACACCAGTTTCTCCGGATATGACTGGATGAAAACGGAAATATCCAGTTTAGTTTTGGCTGACTCAATCCTAGATATTGCTACAGCCTCTGTGTTTGTGTATTCCTGATATTATCCACGGACTTTATTGGTTTGAATGCTTTTTATCAGGGAACATTTAATTTTGTGCTTGGAAACACTAATTGGTTCCACATGGAGACACCATCTCTACACATTTGTATTTTCTAGGGAGAAAGCTAGAGGAATTGCGGTAAAAAAACATGATATTTCTGTTTGTATTGATGACATTTTATGCAATTGCCTAAAAAAAACTTTGCTTTTCTCCAAAACCATTTTCACTGTGATTTTCTCAGTCCCTTGCATACGAATTCCACACCACTTTGTCAGGATGTGGCTGGATGAAACCGGAAATCTCATTTTTTTTTTTTTGGCTAACTCAATCCCAGATTGAGTTTGTGTTTTCCTGATATTATCCACGGACTTTATTGGTTTGTATGTTTTTTATCAGGGAACATTTAATTTTGTGCTTGTAATACTAACTGGTTCCAGTATTGTGTTTTGGCTAACACAATCCGAAATATTGTGAAAGCCTCTGTGTTTGTGTTTTCCTGATATTATCGATTGACTTTATTGTTTTGAATGTTTGTATCAGGGAACATTTATTTTTGTACCCTTAAAAAACACTAATTGGTTCATCATGTGGGCACCAGCTCTACACAATCCTATGTTCTAGAGAGCAATCTAGAGAAACTGCGACAAACAAATATCATATTTCTGTTTGTATAGTTGACATTTTATGCACTTGCCTAACAAAAAGACTTTCCTTTTCTAGAAAACCATTTTTACTGTGATTTTTTCGGTCCATTGCAGACGAATTCCACACCAGTTTGTCCAGATATGACTGGATGAAACCGGAAATACCCAGGATTGTTCTGGTTAACTCAATCCCAGATTTTGCTACAGCCTCTTTGTTTGTGTTTTTTGGATATTTTCCATGGACTTTATTGTTTGAATGTTTTTTATCAGGGAACATTAAATTTTGTACCGTAGAAACACTAATTGGTTCATCATGTGGACATCAGCTCTACACATTCGTATTTTCTAGGGAGAAAGCTAGAGAAACTGCGGCAAACAAACATGATATTTCTGTTTGCTTCAATTTCATTTTATGCACTTGCCTAACGAAAAGACTTTGCTTTTCTCCAAAACAATATTTACTGTGATTTTCTCTGTCCCTTGCATATGAATTCCACACCACTTTGTCCGGATATGACTGGATGAAACCGGAAATATCCGGTTTTGTTTTGGCTAAAAACCCAGATATTGCTACAACCTCTGTGTTTGTTTTTTCTGGATATTCAATGGACTTTATAGTTTTGAAAGTTTTTTTATCGGGGAACATTTTGTTTTGAGCTTGTATACAGTAATTGGTTCCAAATGGAGACACCAGCACTATATATTCGTATTTTCTAAGGAGAAAGCTAGAGGAAATGCGGCAAACAAACATGATATTTCTGTTAGTATCGATAACATTTTATGCACTTGCCTAACGAAAAGACTTTGCTTTTCTCCAAAACCATTTTTACTCTGATTTTCTCGGTCCAATGCATACGAATTCCAAACCACTCTTTCTGGATATGACTGGATGAAACCAGAAATATCCGGTTGTGTTTTGCCTAACTCATTCCGAAATATTGTGAATGTTTCTGTGTTTGTGTTTTCTGGATATTATCGATGGTCTTTATTGTTTTGAATGTTTTTATCAGGGAACATTTATATTTCTACCCTTAAAAAACACTAATTGGTTCATCATGGGGACACCAGCTCTACACATTCTTATTTTCTAGGGAGAAAGCTAGAGGAACTGCGGCAAACACACATGATATTTCTGTTTGTGTAGATGACATTTTATGCACTTGCCTAACGAAAAGACTTTGCTTTTCTCCAAAACCATTTTTAATGTGATTTTCTCGGTCCATTGCATACGAATGCCACACCACATTATCCGGATATGACTGGATGAAACCAGAAATATCCAGTTTTGTTTGGGCTAACTCAATCCCAGATATTGCTACAGCATCTGTGTTTGTGTATTCCTGATATTATCCAAGGACTATATTTTTTTTGCATGTTTTTTTCAGGGAACATTTGATTTTGTGCTTGGAAACATTAATTCGTTCCACATGGAGACACCAGCTCTACACATTCGTATTTTCTAGGGAGAAAGCTAGAGGAACTGCGGCAAAAAAACATGATATTTCTGTTTGTCTAGATGACATTTTATGCACTTGCCTAACGAAAAGACTTTGCTTTTCTCCAATCCATTTTTACTGTGGTTTTCTCGGTCCATTGCATACGAATTCCACACCCGTTTCTCCGGATATGACTGGATGAAAACGGAAATATCCAGTTTAGTTTTGGCTGACTCAATCCTAGATATTGCTACAGCCTCTGTGTTTGTGTATTCCTGATATTATCCACGGACTTTATTGGTTTGAATGCTTTTTATCAGGGAACATTTAATTTTGTGCTTGGAAACACTAATTGGTTCCACATGGAGACACCATCTCTACACATTTGTATTTTCTAGGGAGAAAGCTAGAGGAATTGCGGTAAACAAACATGATATTTCTGCTTGTATAGATGACATTTTATGCAATTGCCTAAAAAAAACTTTGCTTTTCTCCAAAACCATTTTCACTGTGATTTTCTCAGTCCCTTGCATATGAATTCCACACCACTTTGTCAGGATGTGGCTGGATGAAACCGGAAATCTCTTTTTTTTTTTTTGGCTAACTCAATCCCAGATTGAGTTTGTGTTTTCCTGATATTATCCACGGACTTTATTGGTTTGTATGTTTTTATCAGGGAACATTTAATTTTGTGCTTGTAATACTAACTGGTTCCAGTATTGTGTTTTGGCTAACACAATCCGAAATATTGTGAAAGCCTCTGTGTTTGTGTTTTCCTGATATTATCGATTGACTTTATTGTTTTGAATGTTTGTATCAGGGAACATTTAATTTTGTACCTTTGAAACACTAATTGGTTCATCATGTGGGCACCAGCTCTACACAATCCTATGTTCTAGAGAGCAATCTAGAGAAACTGCGACAAACAAATATCATATTTCTGTTTGTATAGTTGACATTTTATGCACTTGCCTAACAAAAAGACTTTCCTTTTCTAGCAAACCATTTTTACTGTGATTTTTTCGGTCCATTGCAGACGAATTCCACACCAGTTTGTCCAGATATGACTGGATGAAACCGGAAATACCCAGGATTGTTCTGGATAACTCAATCCCAGATTTTGCTACAGCCTCTTTGTTTGTATTTTTCGGATATTTTCCATGGACTTTATTGTTTGAATGTTTTTTATCAGGGAACATTAAATTTTGTACCGTAGAAACACTAATTGGTTCATCATGTGGACATCAGCTCTACACATTTGTATTTTCTAGGGAGAAAGCTAGAGAAACTGCGGCAAACAAACATGATATTTCTGTTTGCTTCGATGACATTTTATGCACTTGCCTAACGAAAAGACTGCTTTTCTCCAAAACCATATTTACTGTGATTTTCTCTGTCCATTGCATATGAATTCCACACCACTTTGTCCGGATATGACTGGATGAAACCGGAAATATCCGGTTTTGTTTTGGCTAAAAACCCAGATATTGCTACAAACTCTGTGTTTGTTTTTTCTGGATATTCAATGGACTTTATTGTTTTGAAAGTTTTTTTATCGGGGAACATTTTGCTTTGAGCTTGTATACAGTAATTGGTTCCAAACGGAGACACCAGCACTATATATTCATATTTTCAAAGGAGAAAGCTAGAGGAACTGCGGCAAACAAACATGATATTTCTGTTAGTATCGATAACATTTTATGCACTTGCCTAACGAAAAGACTTTGCTTTTCTCCAAAACCATTTTTACTCTGATTTTCTCGGTCCAATGCATACGAATTCCAAACCACTCTTTCTGGATATGACTGGATGAAACCAGAAATATCCGGTTGTGTTTTGCCTAACTCATTCCGAAATATTGTGAAAGTTTCTGTGTTTGTGTTTTCTGGATATTATCGATGGTCTTTATTGTTTTGAATGTTTTTATCAGGGAACATTTATTTTTGTACCCTTAAAAAACACTAATTGGTTCATCATGGGGACACCAGCTCTACACATTCTTATTTTCTAGGGAGAAAGCTAGAGGAACTGTGGCAAACACACATGATATTTCTGTTTGTGTAGATGACATTTTATGCACTTGCCTAACGAAAAGACTTTGCTTTTCTCCAAAACCATTTTTACTGTGATTTTCTCGGTCCATTGCATACGAATTCCACACCACATTATCCGGATATGACTGGATGAAACCAGAAATATCCAGTTTTGTTTGGGCTAACTCAATCCCAGATATTGCTACAGCATCTGTGTTTGTGTATTCCTGATATTATCCACGGACTATATTTTTTTGCATGTTTTTTTCAGGGAACATTTGATTTTGTGCTTGGAAACATTAATTCGTTCCACATGGAGACACCAGCTCTACACATTCGTATTTTCTAGGGAGAAAGCTAGAGGAACTGCGGCAAACAAACATGATATTTCTGTTTGTCTAGATGACATTTTATGCACTTGCCTAACGAAAAGACTTTGCTTTTCTCCAATCCATTTTTACTGTGATTTTCTCGGTCCATTGCATACGAATTCCACACCAGTTTCTCCGGATATGACTGGATGAAAACGGAAATATCCAGTTTAGTTTTGGCTGACTCAATCCTAGATATTGCTACAGCCTCTGTGTTTGTGTATTCCTGATATTATCCACGGACTTTATTGGTTTGAATGCTTTTTATCAGGGAACATTTAATTTTGTGCTTGGAAACACTAATTGGTTCCACATGGAGACACCATCTCTACACATTTGTATTTTCTAGGGAGAAAGCTAGAGGAATTGCGGTAAACAAACATGATATTTCTGTTTGTATAGATGACATTTTATGCAATTGCCTAAAAAAAACTTTGCTTTTCTCCAAAACCATTTTCACTGTGATTTTCTCAGTCCCTTGCATATGAATTCCACACCACTTTGTCAGGATGTGGCTGGATGAAACCGGAAATCTCTTTTTTTTTTTTTGACTAACTCAATCCCAGATATTGCTACAGCCTCTCTGTTTGTGTTTTCCTGATATTATCCACGGACTTTATTGGTTTGTATGTTTTTTATCAGGGAACATTTAATTTTGTGCTTGTAATACTAACTGGTTCCAGTATTGTGTTTTGGCTAACACAATCCGAAATATTGTGAAAGCCTCTGTGTTTGTGTTTTCCTGATATTATCGATTGACTTTATTGTTTTGAATGTTTGTATCAGGGAACATTTAATTTTGTACCGTTGAAACACTAATTGGTTCATCATGTGGGCACCAGCTCTACACAATCCTATGTTCTAGAGAGCAATCTAGAGAAACTGCGACAAACAAATATCATATTTCTGTTTGTATAGATGACATTTTATGCACTTGCCTAACGAAAAGACTTTGCTTTTCTCCAAAACCATTTTTACTCTGATTTTCTCGGTCCAATGCATACAAATTCCAAACCACTCTTTCTGGATATGACTGGATGAAACCAGAAATATCCGGTTGTGTTTTGCCTAACTCATTCCGAAATATTGTGAAAGTTTCTGTGTTTGTGTTTTCTGTATATTATCGATGGTCTTTATTGTTTTGAATGTTTTTATCAGGGAACATTTATTTTTGTACCCTTAAAAAACACTAATTGGTTCATCATGGGGACACCAGCTCTACACATTCGTATTTTCTAGGGAGAAAGCTAGAGGAACTGCGGCAAACACACATGATATTTCTGTTTCTATCGTTGACATTTTATGCACTTGCCTAACGAAAAGACTTTGCTTTTCTCCAAAACCATTTTTACTGTGATTTTCTCGGTCCATTGCATACGAATTCCACACCACATTATCCGGATATGACTGGATGAAACCAGAAATATCCAGTTTTGTTTGGGCTAACTCAATCCCAGATATTGCTACAGCATCTGTGTTTGTGTATTCCTGATATTATCCACGGACTATATTTTTTTGCATGTTTTTTTGAGGGAACATTTGATTTTGTGCTTGGAAACATTAATTCGTTCCACATGGAGACACCAGCTCTACACATTCGTATTTTCTAGGGAGAAAGCTAGAGGAACTGCGGCAAACAAACATGATATTTCTGTTTGTCTAGATGACATTTTATGCACTTGCCTAACGAAAAAACTTTGCTTTTCTCCAATCCATTTTTACTGTGATTTTCTCGGTCCATTGCATACGAATTCCACACCAGTTTCTCCGGATATGACTGGATGAAAACGGAAATATCCAGTTTAGTTTTGGCTGACTCAATCCTAGATATTGCTACAGCCTCTGTGTTTGTGTATTCCTGATATTATCCACGGACTTTATTGGTTTGAATGCTTTTTATCAGGGAACATTTAATTTTGTGCTTGGAAACACTAATTGGTTCCACATGGAGACACCATCTCTACACATTTGTATTTTCTAGGGAGAAAGCTAGAGGAATTGCGGTAAACAAACATGATATTTCTGTTTGTATAGATGACATTTTATGCAATTGCCTAAAAAAAACTTTGCTTTTCTCCAAAACTATTTTCACTGTGATTTTCTCAGTCCCTTGCATACGAATTCCACACCACTTTGTCAGGATGTGGCTGGATGAAACCGGAAATCTCATTTTTTTTTTTTGCCTAACTCAATCCCAGATATTGCTACAGCCTCTCTGTTTGTGTTTTCCTGATATTATCCACGGACTTTACTGGTTTGTATGTTTTTTATCAGGGAACATTTAATTTTTTGCTTGTAATACTAACTGGTTCCAGTATTGTGTTTTGGCTAACACAATCCGAAATATTGTGAAAGCCTCTGTGTTTGTGTTTTCCTGATATTATCGATTGACTTTATTGTTTTGAATGTTTGTATCAGGGAACATTTAATTTTGTACCGTTGAAACACTAATTGGTTCATCATGTGGGCACCAGCTCTACACAATCCTATGTTCTAGAGAGCAATCTAGAGAAACTGCGACAAACAAATATCATATTTCTGTTTGTATAGATGACATTTTATGCACTTGCCTAACGAAAAGACTTTGCTTTTCTCCAAAACCATTTTTACTCTGATTTTCTCGGTCCAATGCATACAAATTCCAAACAACTCTTTCTGGATATGACTGGATCAAACCAGAAATATCCGGTTGTGTTTTGCCTAACTCATTCCGAAATATTGTGAAAGTTTCTGTGTTTGTGTTTTCTGTATATTATCGATGGTCTTTATTGTTTTGAATGTTTTTATCAGGGAACATTTATTTTTGTACCCTTAAAAAACACTAATTGGTTCATCATGGGGACACCAGCTCTACACATTCTTATTTTCTAGGGAGAAAGCTAGAGGAACTGCGGCAAACACACATGATATTTCTGTTTCTATCGTTGACATTTTATGCACTTGCCTAACGAAAAGACTTTGCTTTTCTCCAAAACCATTTTTACTGTGATTTTCTCGGTCCATTGCATACGAACTCCACACCACATTATCCGGATATGACTGGATGAAACCAGAAATATCCAGTTTTGTTTGGGCTAACTCAATCCCAGATATTGCTACAGCATCTGTGTTTGTGTATTCCTGATATTATCCACGGACTATATTTTTTTGCCTGTTTTTTTCAGGGAACATTTGATTTTGTGCTTGGAAACATTAATTCGTTCCACATGGAGACACCAGCTCTACACATTCGTATTTTCTAGGGAGAAAGCTAGAGGAACTGCGGCAAACAAACATGATATTTCTGTTTGTCTAGATGACATTTTATGCACTTGCCTAACGAAAAGACTTTGCTTTTCTCCAATCCATTTTTACTGTGATTTTCTCGGTCCATTGCATACGAATTCCACACCAGTTTCTCCGGATATGACTGGATGAAAACGGAAATATCCAGTTTAGTTTTGGCTGACTCAATCCTAGATATTGCTACAGCCTCTGTGTTTGTGTATTCCTGATATTATCCACGGACTTTATTGGTTTGAATGCTTTTTATCAGGGAACATTTAATTTTGTGCTTGGAAACACTAATTGGTTCCACATGGAGACACCATCTCTACACATTTGTATTTTCTAGGGAGAAAGCTAGAGGAATTGCGGTAAACAAACATGATATTTCTGTTTGTATAGATGACATTTTATGCAATTGCCTAAAAAAAAACTTTGCTTTTCTCCAAAACCATTTTCACTGTGATTTTCTCAGTCCCTTGCATATGAATTCCACACCACTTTGTCAGGATGTGGCTGGATGAAACCGGAAATCTCTTTTTTTTTTTTTTTGGCTAACTCAATCCCAGATATTGCTACAGCCTCTCTGTTTGTGTTTTCCTGATATTATCCACGGACTTTATTGGTTTGTATGTTTTTTATCAGGGAACATTTAATTTTGTGCTTGTAATACTAACTGGTTCCAGTATTGTGTTTTGGCTAACACAATCCGAAATATTGTGAAAGCCTCTGTGTTTGTGTTTTCCTGATATTATCGATTGACTTTATTGTTTTGAATGTTTGTATCAGGGAACATTTAATTTTGTACCGTTGAAACACTAATTGGTTCATCATGTGGGCACCAGCTCTACACAATCCTATGTTCTAGAGAGCAATCTAGAGAAACTGCGACAAACAAATATCATATTTCTGTTTGTATAGATGACATTTTATGCACTTGCCTAACGAAAAGACTTTGCTTTTCTCCAAAACCATTTTTACTCTGATTTTCTCGGTCCAATGCATACGAATTCCAAACCACTCTTTCTGGATATGACTGGATGAAACCAGAAATACCCAGGATTGTTCTGGATAACTCAATCCCAGATTTTGCTACAGCCTCTTTGTTTGTGTTTTTTGGATATTTTCCATGGACTTTATTGTTTGAATGTTTTTTATCAGGGAACATTAAATTTTGTACCGTAGAAACACTAATTGGTTCATCATGTGGACATCAGCTCTACACATTCGTATTTTCTAGGGAGAAAGCTAGAGAAACTGCGGCAAACAAACATGATATTTCTGTTTGCTTCGATGACATTTTATGCACTTGCCTAACGAAAAGACTTTGCTTTTCTCCAAAACCATATTTACTGTGATTTTCTCTGTCCCTTGCATATGAATTCCACACCACTTTGTCCGGATATGATTGGATGAAACCGGAAATATCCGGTTTTGTTTTGGCTAAAAACCCAGATATTGCTACAACCTCTGTGTTTGTTTTTTCTGGATATTCAATGGACTTTATTGTTTTGAAAGTTTTTTTATCGGGGAACATTTTGTTTTGAGCTTGTATACAGTAATTGGTTCCAAATGGAGACACCAGCACTATATATTTGTATTTTCTAAGGAGAAAGCTAGAGGAACTGCGGCAAACAAACATGATATTTGTGTTAGTATCGATAACATTTTATGCACTTGCCTAACGAAAAGACTTTGCTTTTCTCCAAAACCATTTTTACTCTGATTTTCTCGGTCCAATGCATACGAATTCCAAACCACTCTTTCTGGATATGACTGGATGAAACCAGAAATATCCGGTTGTGTTTTGCCTAACTCATTCCGAAATATTGTGAAAGTTTCTGTGTTTGTGTTTTCTGGATATTATCGATGGTCTTTATTGTTTTGAATGTTTTTATCAGGGAACATTTATTTTTGTACCCTTAAAAAACACTAATTGGTTCATCATGGGGACACCAGCTCTACACATTCTTATTTTCTAGGGAGAAAGCTAGAGGAACTGCGGCAAACACACATGATATTTCTGTTTCTATCGTTGACATTTTATGCACTTGCCTAACGAAAAGACTTTGCTTTTCTCCAAAACCATTTTTACTGTGATTTACTCGGTCCATTGCATACGAATTCCACACCACATTATCCGGATATGACTGGATGAAACCAGAAATATCCAGTTTTGTTTGGGCTAACTCAATCCCAGATATTGCTACAGCATCTGTGTTTGTGTATTCCTGATATTATCCACGGACTATATTTTTTTGCATGTTTTTTTCAGGGAACATTTGATTTTGTGCTTGGAAACATTAATTCGTTCCACATGGAGACACCAGCTCTACACATTCGTATTTTCTAGGGAGAAAGCTAGAGGAACTGTGGCAAACAAACATGATATTTCTGTTTGTCTAGATGACATTTTATGCACTTGCCTAACGAAAAGACTTTGCTTTTCTCCAATCCATTTTTACTGTGATTTTCTCGGTCCATTGCATACGAATTCCACACCAGTTTCTCCGGATATGACTGGATGAAAACGGAAATATCCAGTTTAGTTTTGGCTGACTCAATCCTAGATATTGCCACAGCCTCTGTGTTTGTGTATTCCTGATATTATCCACGGACTTTATTGGTTTGAATGCTTTTTATCAGGGAACATTTAATTTTGTGCTTGGAAACACTAACTGGTTCCACATGGAGACACCATCTCTACACATTTGTATTTTCTAGGGAGAAAGCTAGAGGAATTGCGGTAAACAAACATGATATTTCTGTTTGTATAGATGACATTTTATGCAATTGCCTAAAAAAAACTTTGCTTTTCTCCAAAACCATTTTCACTGTGATTTTCTCAGTCCCTTGCATATGAATTCCACACCACTTTGTCAGGATGTGGCTGGATGAAACTGGAAATCTCTCTTTTTTTTTTTTTGGCTAACTCAATCCCAGATATTGCTACAGCCTCTCTGTTTGTGTTTTCCTGATATTATCCATGGACTTTATTGGTTTGTATGTTTTTTATCAGGGAACATTTAATTTTGTGCTTGTAATACTAACTGGTTCCAGTATTGTGTTTTGGCTAACACAATCCGAAATATTGTGAAAGCCTCTGTGTTTGTGTTTTCCTGATATTATCGATTGACTTTATTGTTTTGAATGTTTGTATCAGGGAACATTTAATTTTGTACCGTTGAAACACTAATTGGTTCATCATGTGGGCACCAGCTCTACACAATCCTATGTTCTAGAGAGCAATCTAGAGAAACTGCGACAAACAAATATCATATTTCTGTTTGTATAGATGACATTTTATGCACTTGCCTAACGAAAAGACTTTGCTTTTCTCCAAAACCATTTTTACTCTGATTTTCTCGGTCCAATGCATACGAATTCCAAACCACTCTTTCTGGATATGACTGGATGAAACCAGAAATACCCAGGATTGTTCTGGATAACTCAATCCCAGATTTTGCTACAGCCTCTTTGTTTGTGTTTTTCGGATATTTTCCATGGACTTTATTGTTTGAATGTTTTTTATCAGGGAACATTAAATTTTGTACCGTAGAAACACTAATTGGTTCATCATGTGGACATCAGCTCTACACATTCGTATTTTCTAGGGAGAAAGCTAGAGAAACTGCGGCAAACAAACATGATATTTCTGTTTGCTTCGATGACATTTTATGCACTTGCCTAACGAAAAGACTTTGCTTTTCTCCAAAACCATATTTACTGTGATTTTCTCTGTCCCTTGCATATGAATTCCACACCACTTTGTCCGGATATGATTGGATGAAACCGGAAATATCCGGTTTTGTTTTGGCTAAAAACCCAGATATTGCTACAACCTCTGTGTTTGTTTTTTCTGGATATTCAATGGACTTTATTGTTTTGAAAGTTTTTTTATCGGGGAACATTTTGTTTTGAGCTTGTATACAGTAATTGGTTCCAAATCGAGACACCAGCACTATATATTTGTATTTTCTAAGGAGAAAGCTAGAGGAACTGCGGCAAACAAACATGATATTTGTGTTAGTATCGATAACATTTTATGCACTTGCCTAACGAAAAGACTTTGCTTTTCTCCAAAACCATTTTTACTCTGATTTTCTCGGTCCAATGCATACGAATTCCAAACCACTCTTTCTGGATATGACTGGATGAAACCAGAAATATCCGGTTGTGTTTTGCCTAACTCATTCCGAAATATTGTGAAAGTTTCTGTGTTTGTGTTTTCTGGATATTATCGATGGTCTTTATTGTTTTGAATGTTTTTATCAGGGAACATTTATTTTTGTACCCTTAAAAAACACTAATTGGTTCATCATGGGGACACCAGCTCTACACATTCTTATTTTCTAGGGAGAAAGCTAGAGGAACTGCGGCAAACACACATGATATTTCTGTTTCTATCGTTGACATTTTATGCACTTGCCTAACGAAAAGACTTTGCTTTTCTCCAAAACCATTTTTACTGTGATTTTCTCGGTCCATTGCATACGAATTCCACACCACATTATCCGGATATGACTGGATGAAACCAGAAATATCCAGTTTTGTTTGGGCTAACTCAATCCCAGATATTGCTACAGCATCTGTGTTTGTGTATTCCTGATATTATCCACGGACTATATTTTTTTGCATGTTTTTTTCAGGGAACATTTGATTTTGTGCTTGGAAACATTAATTCGTTCCACATGGAGACACCAGCTCTACACATTCGTATTTTCTAGGGAGAAAGCTAGAGGAACTGTGGCAAACAAACATGATATTTCTGTTTGTCTAGATGACATTTTATGCACTTGCCTAACGAAAAGACTTTGCTTTTCTCCAATCCATTTTTACTGTGATTTTCTCGGTCCATTGCATACGAATTCCACACCAGTTTCTCCGGATATGACTGGATGAAAACGGAAATATCCAGTTTAGTTTTGGCTGACTCAATCCTAGATATTGCCACAGCCTCTGTGTTTGTGTATTCCTGATATTATCCACGGACTTTATTGGTTTGAATGCTTTTTATCAGGGAACATTTAATTTTGTGCTTGGAAACACTAATTGGTTCCACATGGAGACACCATCTCTACACATTTGTATTTTCTAGGGAGAAAGCTAGAGGAATTGCGGTAAACAAACATGATATTTCTGTTTGTATAGATGACATTTTATGCAATTGCCTAAAAAAAACTTTGCTTTTCTCCAAAACCATTTTCACTGTGATTTTCTCAGTCCCTTGCATACGAATTCCACACCACTTTGTCAGGATGTGGCTGGATGAAACTGGAAATCTATTTTTTTTTTTTTTGGCTAACTCAATCCCAGATATTGCTACAGCCTCTCTGTTTGTGTTTTCCTGATATTATCCATGGACTTTATTGGTTTGTATGTTTTTTATCAGGGAACATTTAATTTTGTGCTTGTAATACTAACTGGTTCCAGTATTGTGTTTTGGCTAACACAATCCGAAATATTGTGAAAGCCTCTGTGTTTGTGTTTTCCTGATATTATCGATTGACTTTATTGTTTTGAATGTTTGTATCAGGGAACATTTAATTTTGTACCGTTGAAACACTAATTGGTTCATCATGTGGGCACCAGCTCTACACAATCCTATGTTCTAGAGAGCAATCTAGAGAAACTGCGACAAACAAATATCATATTTCTGTTTGTATAGATGACATTTTATGCACTTGCCTAACGAAAAGACTTTGCTTTTCTCCAAAACCATTTTTACTCTGATTTTCTCGGTCCAATGCATACGAATTCCAAACCACTCTTTCTGGATATGACTGGATGAAACCAGAAATACCCAGGATTGTTCTGGATAACTCAATCCCAGATTTTGCTACAGCCTCTTTGTTTGTGTTTTTCGGATATTTTCCATGGACTTTATTGTTTGAATGTTTTTTATCAGGGAACATTAAATTTTGTACCGTAGAAACACTAATTGGTTCATCATGTGGACATCAGCTCTACACATTCGTATTTTCTAGGGAGAAAGCTAGAGAAACTGCGGCAAACAAACATGATATTTCTGTTTGCTTCGATGACATTTTATGCACTTGCCTAACGAAAAGACTTTGCTTTTCTCCAAAACCATATTTACTGTGATTTTCTCTGTCCCTTGCATATGAATTCCACACCACTTTGTCCGGATATGATTGGATGAAACCGGAAATATCCGGTTTTGTTTTGGCTAAAAACCCAGATATTGCTACAACCTCTGTGTTTGTTTTTTCTGGATATTCAATGGACTTTATTGTTTTGAAAGTTTTTTTATCGGGGAACATTTTGTTTTGAGCTTGTATACAGTAATTGGTTCCAAATCGAGACACCAGCACTATATATTTGTATTTTCTAAGGAGAAAGCTAGAGGAACTGCGGCAAACAAACATGATATTTGTGTTAGTATCGATAACATTTTATGCACTTGCCTAACGAAAAGACTTTGCTTTTCTCCAAAACCATTTTTACTCTGATTTTCTCGGTCCAATGCATACGAATTCCAAACCACTCTTTCTGGATATGACTGGATGAAACCAGAAATATCCGGTTGTGTTTTGCCTAACTCATTCCGAAATATTGTGAAAGTTTCTGTGTTTGTGTTTTCTGGATATTATCGATGGTCTTTATTGTTTTGAATGTTTTTATCAGGGAACATTTATTTTTGTACCCTTAAAAAACACTAATTGGTTCATCATGGGGACACCAGCTCTACACATTCTTATTTTCTAGGGAGAAAGCTAGAGGAACTGCGGCAAACACACATGATATTTCTGTTTCTATCGTTGACATTTTATGCACTTGCCTAACGAAAAGACTTTGCTTTTCTCCAAAACCATTTTTACTGTGATTTTCTCGGTCCATTGCATACGAATTCCACACCACATTATCCGGATATGACTGGATGAAACCAGAAATATCCAGTTTTGTTTGGGCTAACTCAATCCCAGATATTGCTACAGCATCTGTGTTTGTGTATTCCTGATATTATCCACGGACTATATTTTTTTGCATGTTTTTTTCAGGGAACATTTGATTTTGTGCTTGGAAACATTAATTCGTTCCACATGGAGACACCAGCTCTACACATTCGTATTTTCTAGGGAGAAAGCTAGAGGAACTGTGGCAAACAAACATGATATTTCTGTTTGTCTAGATGACATTTTATGCACTTGCCTAACGAAAAGACTTTGCTTTTCTCCAATCCATTTTTACTGTGATTTTCTCGGTCCATTGCATACGAATTCCACACCAGTTTCTCCGGATATGACTGGATGAAAACGGAAATATCCAGTTTAGTTTTGGCTGACTCAATCCTAGATATTGCCACAGCCTCTGTGTTTGTGTATTCCTGATATTATCCACGGACTTTATTGGTTTGAATGCTTTTTATCAGGGAACATTTAATTTTGTGCTTGGAAACACTAATTGGTTCCACATGGAGACACCATCTCTACACATTTGTATTTTCTAGGGAGAAAGCTAGAGGAATTGCGGTAAACAAACATGATATTTCTGTTTGTATAGATGACATTTTATGCAATTGCCTAAAAAAAACTTTGCTTTTCTCCAAAACCATTTTCACTGTGATTTTCTCAGTCCCTTGCATACGAATTCCACACCACTTTGTCAGGATGTGGCTGGATGAAACTGGAAATCTATTTTTTTTTTTTTTGGCTAACTCAATCCCAGATATTGCTACAGCCTCTCTGTTTGTGTTTTCCTGATATTATCCATGGACTTTATTGGTTTGTATGTTTTTTATCAGGGAACATTTAATTTTGTGCTTGTAATACTAACTGGTTCCAGTATTGTGTTTTGGCTAACACAATCCGAAATATTGTGAAAGCCTCTGTGTTTGTGTTTTCCTGATATTATCGATTGACTTTATTGTTTTGAATGTTTGTATCAGGGAACATTTAATTTTGTACCGTTGAAACACTAATTGGTTCATCATGTGGGCACCAGCTCTACACAATCCTATGTTCTAGAGAGCAATCTAGAGAAACTGCGACAAACAAATATCATATTTCTGTTTGTATAGATGACATTTTATGCACTTGCCTAACGAAAAGACTTTGCTTTTCTCCAAAACCATTTTTACTCTGATTTTCTCGGTCCAATGCATACGAATTCCAAACCACTCTTTCTGGATATGACTGGATGAAACCAGAAATACCCAGGATTGTTCTGGATAACTCAATCCCAGATTTTGCTACAGCCTCTTTGTTTGTGTTTTTTGGATATTTTCCATGGACTTTATTGTTTGAATGTTTTTTATCAGGGAACATTAAATTTTGTACCGTAGAAACACTAATTGGTTCATCATGTGGACATCAGCTCTACACATTCGTATTTTCTAGGGAGAAAGCTAGAGAAACTGCGGCAAACAAACATGATATTTCTGTTTGCTTCGATGACATTTTATGCACTTGCCTAATGAAAAGACTTTGCTTTTCTCCAAAACCATATTTACTGTGATTTTCTCTGTCCCTTGCATATGAATTCCACACCACTTTGTCCGGATATGATTGGATGAAACCGGAAATATCCGGTTTTGTTTTGGCTAAAAACCCAGATATTGCTACAACCTCTGTGTTTGTTTTTTCTGGATATTCAATGGACTTTATTGTTTTGAAAGTTTTTTTATCGGGGAACATTTTGTTTTGAGCTTGTATACAGTAATTGGTTCCAAATGGAGACACCAGCACTATATATTTGTATTTTCTAAGGAGAAAGCTAGAGGAACTGCGGCAAACAAACATGATATTTCTGTTAGTATCGATAACATTTTATGCACTTGCCTAACGAAAAGACTTTGCTTTTCTCCAAAACCATTTTTACTCTGATTTTCTCGGTCCAATGCATACGAATTCCAAACCACTCTTTCTGGATATGACTGGATGAAACCAGAAATATCCGGTTGTGTTTTGCCTAACTCATTCCGAAATATTGTGAAAGTTTCTGTGTTTGTGTTTTCTGGATATTATCGATGGTCTTTATTGTTTTGAATGTTTTTATCAGGGAACATTTATTTTTGTACCCTTAAAAAACACTAATTGGTTCATCATGGGGACACCAGCTCTACACATTCTTATTTTCTAGGGAGAAAGCTAGAGGAACTGCGGCAAACACACATGATATTTCTGTTTCTATCGTTGACATTTTATGCACTTGCCTAACGAAAAGACTTTGCTTTTCTCCAAAACCATTTTTACTGTGATTTTCTCGGTCCATTGCATACGAATTCCACACCACATTATCCGGATATGACTGGATGAAACCAGAAATATCCAGTTTTGTTTGGGCTAACTCAATCCCAGATATTGCTACAGCATCTGTGTTTGTGTATTCCTGATATTATCCACGGACTATATTTTTTGCATGTTTTTTTCAGGGAACATTTGATTTTGTGCTTGGAAACATTAATTCGTTCCACATGGAGACACCAGCTCTACACATTCGTATTTTCTAGGGAGAAAGCTAGAGGAACTGTGGCAAACAAACATGATATTTCTGTTTGTCTAGATGACATTTTATGCACTTGCCTAACGAAAAGACTTTGCTTTTCTCCAATCCATTTTTACTGTGATTTTCTCGGTCCATTGCATACGAATTCCACACCAGTTTCTCCGGATATGACTGGATGAAAACGGAAATATCCAGTTTAGTTTTGGCTGACTCAATCCTAGATATTGCCACAGCCTCTGTGTTTGTGTATTCCTGATATTATCCACGGACTTTATTGGTTTGAATGCTTTTTATCAGGGAACATTTAATTTTGTGCTTGGAAACACTAATTGGTTCCACATGGAGACACCATCTCTACACATTTGTATTTTCTAGGGAGAAAGCTAGAGGAATTGCGGTAAACAAACATGATATTTCTGTTTGTATAGATGACATTTTATGCAATTGCCTAAAAAAAACTTTGCTTTTCTCCAAAACCATTTTCACTGTGATTTTCTCAGTCCCTTGCATACGAATTCCACACCACTTTGTCAGGATGTGGCTGGATGAAACTGGAAATCTCTTTTTTTTTTTTTTTGGCTAACTCAATCCCAGATATTGCTACAGCCTCTCTGTTTGTGTTTTCCTGATATTATCCATGGACTTTATTGGTTTGTATGTTTTTTATCAGGGAACATTTAATTTTGTGCTTGTAATACTAACTGGTTCCAGTATTGTGTTTTGGCTAACACAATCCGAAATATTGTGAAAGCCTCTGTGTTTGTGTTTTCCTGATATTATCGATTGACTTTATTGTTTTGAATGTTTGTATCAGGGAACATTTAATTTTGTACCGTTGAAACACTAATTGGTTCATCATGTGGGCACCAGCTCTACACAATCCTATGTTCTAGAGAGCAATCTAGAGAAACTGCGACAAACAAATATCATATTTCTGTTTGTATAGATGACATTTTATGCACTTGCCTAACGAAAAGACTTTGCTTTTCTCCAAAACCATTTTTACTCTGATTTTCTCGGTCCAATGCATACGAATTCCAAACCACTCTTTCTGGATATGACTGGATGAAACCAGAAATACCCAGGATTGTTCTGGATAACTCAATCCCAGATTTTGCTACAGCCTCTTTGTTTGTGTTTTTCGGATATTTTCCATGGACTTTATTGTTTGAATGTTTTTTATCAGGGAACATTAAATTTTGTACCGTAGAAACACTAATTGGTTCATCATGTGGACATCAGCTCTACACATTCGTATTTTCTAGGGAGAAAGCTAGAGAAACTGCGGCAAACAAACATGATATTTCTGTTTGCTTCGATGACATTTTATGCACTTGCCTAACGAAAAGACTTTGCTTTTCTCCAAAACCATATTTACTGTGATTTTCTCTGTCCCTTGCATATGAATTCCACACCACTTTGTCCGGATATGACTGGATGAAACCGGAAATATCCGGTTTTGTTTTGGCTAAAAACCCAGATATTGCTACAACCTCTGTGTTTGTTTTTTCTGGATATTCAATGGACTTTATTGTTTTGAAAGTTTTTTTATCGGGGAACATTTTGTTTTGAGCTTGTATACAGTAATTGGTTCCAAATGGAGACACCAGCACTATATATTCGTATTTTCTAAGGAGAAAGCTAGAGGAACTGTGGCAAACAAACATGATATTTCTGTTAGTATCGATAACATTTTATGCACTTGCCTAACAAAAAGACTTTGCTTTTCTCCAAAACCATTTTTACTCTGATTTTCTCGGTCCAATGCATACGAATTCCAAACCACTCTTTCTGGATATGACTGGATGAAACCAGAAATATCCGGTTGTGTTTTGCCTAACTCATTCCGAAATATTGTGAAAGTTTCTGTGTTTGTGTTTTCTGGATATTATCGATGGTCTTTATTGTTTTGAATGTTTTTATCAGGGAACATTTATTTTTGTACCCTTAAAAAACACTAATTGGTTCATCATGGGGACACCAGCTCTACACATTCTTATTTTCTAGGGAGAAAGCTAGAGGAACTGCGGCAAACACACATGATATTTCTGTTTGTGTAGATGACATTTTATGCACTTGCCTAACGAAAAGACTTTGCTTTTCTCCAAAACCATTTTTACTGTGATTTTCTCGGTCCATTGCATACGAATTCCACACCACATTATCCGGATATGACTGGATGAAACCAGAAATATCCAGTTTTGTTTGGGCTAACTCAATCCCAGATATTGCTACAGCATCTGTGTTTGTGTATTCCTGATATTATCCACGGACTACATTTTTTGCATGTTTTTTTCAGGGAACATTTGATTTTGTGCTTGGAAACATTAATTCGTTCCACATGGAGACACCAGCTCTACACATTCGTATTTTCTAGGGAGAAAGCTAGAGGAACTGTGGCAAACAAACATGATATTTCTGTTTGTCTAGATGACATTTTATGCACTTGCCTAACGAAAAGACTTTGCTTTTCTCCAATCCATTTTTACTGTGATTTTCTCGGTCCATTGCATACGAATTCCACACCAGTTTCTCCGGATATGACTGGATGAAAACGGAAATATCCAGTTTAGTTTTGGCTGACTCAATCCTAGATATTGCCACAGCCTCTGTGTTTGTGTATTCCTGATATTATCCACGGACTTTATTGGTTTGAATGCTTTTTATCAGGGAACATTTAATTTTGTGCTTGGAAACACTAATTGGTTCCACATGGAGACACCATCTCTACACATTTGTATTTTCTAGGGAGAAAGCTAGAGGAATTGCGGTAAACAAACATGATATTTCTGTTTGTATAGATGACATTTTATGCAATTGCCTAAAAAAAACTTTGCTTTTCTCCAAAACCATTTTCACTGTGATTTTCTCAGTCCCTTGCATACGAATTCCACACCACTTTGTCCGGATGTGGCTGGATGAAACTGGAAATCTCTTTTTTTTTTTTTTTTGGCTAACTCAATCCCAGATATTGCTACAGCCTCTCTGTTTGTGTTTTCCTGATATTATCCATGGACTTTATTGGTTTGTATGTTTTTTATCAGGGAACATTTAATTTTGTGCTTGTAATACTAACTGGTTCCAGTATTGTGTTTTGGCTAACACAATCCGAAATATTGTGAAAGCCTCTGTGTTTGTGTTTTCCTGATATTATCGATTGACTTTATTGTTTTGAATGTTTGTATCAGGGAACATTTAATTTTGTACCGTTGAAACACTAATTGGTTCATCATGTGGGCACCAGCTCTACACAATCCTATGTTCTAGAGAGCAATCTAGAGAAACTGCGACAAACAAATATCATATTTCTGTTTGTATAGATGACATTTTATGCACTTGCCTAACGAAAAGACTTTGCTTTTCTCCAAAACCATTTTTACTCTGATTTTCTCGGTCCAATGCATACGAATTCCAAACCACTCTTTCTGGATATGACTGGATGAAACCAGAAATACCCAGGATTGTTCTGGATAACTCAATCCCAGATTTTGCTACAGCCTCTTTGTTTGTGTTTTTCGGATATTTTCCATGGACTTTATTGTTTGAATGTTTTTTATCAGGGAACATTAAATTTTGTACCGTAGAAACACTAATTGGTTCATCATGTGGACATCAGCTCTACACATTCGTATTTTCTAGGGAGAAAGCTAGAGAAACTGCGGCAAACAAACATGATATTTCTGTTTGCTTCGATGACATTTTATGCACTTGCCTAACGAAAAGACTTTGCTTTTCTCCAAAACCATATTTACTGTGATTTTCTCTGTCCCTTGCATATGAATTCCACACCACTTTGTCCGGATATGACTGGATGAAACCGGAAATATCCGGTTTTGTTTTGGCTAAAAACCCAGATATTGCTACAACCTCTGTGTTTGTTTTTTCTGGATATTCAATGGACTTTATTGTTTTGAAAGTTTTTTTATCGGGGAACATTTTGTTTTGAGCTTGTATACAGTAATTGGTTCCAAATGGAGACACCAGCACTATATATTCGTATTTTCTAAGGAGAAAGCTAGAGGAACTGTGGCAAACAAACATGATATTTCTGTTAGTATCGATAACATTTTATGCACTTGCCTAACGAAAAGACTTTGCTTTTCTCCAAAACCATTTTTACTCTGATTTTCTCGGTCCAATGCATACGAATTCCAAACCACTCTTTCTGGATATGACTGGATGAAACCAGAAATATCCGGTTGTGTTTTGCCTAACTCATTCCGAAATATTGTGAAAGTTTCTGTGTTTGTGTTTTCTGGATATTATCGATGGTCTTTATTGTTTTGAATGTTTTTATCAGGGAACATTTATTTTTGTACCCTTAAAAAACACTAATTGGTTCATCATGGGGACACCAGCTCTACACATTCTTATTTTCTAGGGAGAAAGCTAGAGGAACTGCGGCAAACACACATGATATTTCTGTTTGTCTAGATGACATTTTATGCACTTGCCTAACGAAAAGACTTTGCTTTTCTCCAAAACCATTTTTACTGTGATTTTCTCGGTCCATTGCATACGAATTCCACACCACATTATCCGGATATGACTGGATGAAACCAGAAATATCCAGTTTTGTTTGGGCTAACTCAATCCCAGATATTGCTACAGCATCTGTGTTTGTGTATTCCTGATATTATCCACGGACTATATTTTTTTGCATGTTTTTTTCAGGGAACATTTGATGTTGTGCTTGGAAACATTAATTCGTTCCACATGGAGACACCAGCTCTACACATTCGTATTTTCTAGGGAGAAAGCTAGAGGAACTGTGGCAAACAAACATGATATTTCTGTTTGTCTAGATGACATTTTATGCACTTGCCTAACGAAAAGACTTTGCTTTTCTCCAATCCATTTTTACTGTGATTTTCTCGGTCCATTGCATACGAATTCCACACCAGTTTCTCCGGATATGACTGGATGAAAACGGAAATATCCAGTTTAGTTTTGGCTGACTCAATCCTAGATATTGCCACAGCCTCTGTGTTTGTGTATTCCTGATATTATCCACGGACTTTATTGGTTTGAATGCTTTTTATCAGGGAACATTTAATTTTGTGCTTGGAAACACTAATTGGTTCCACATGGAGACACCATCTCTACACATTTGTATTTTCTAGGGAGAAAGCTAGAGGAATTGCGGTAAACAAACATGATATTTCTGTTTGTATAGATGACATTTTATGCAATTGCCTAAAAAAAACTTTGCTTTTCTCCAAAACCATTTTCACTGTGATTTTCTCAGTCCCTTGCATACGAATTCCACACCACTTTGTCAGGATGTGGCTGGATGAAACCGGAAATCTCTTTTTTTTTTTGGCTAACTCAATCCCAGATATTGCTACAGCCTCTCTGTTTGTGTTTTCCTGATATTATCCACGGACTTTATTGGTTTGTATGTTTTTTATCAGGGAACATTTAATTTTGTGCTTGTAATACTAACTGGTTCCAGTATTGTGTTTTGGCTAACACAATCCGAAATATTGTGAAAGCCTCTGTGTTTGTGTTTTCCTGATATTATCGATTGACTTTATTGTTTTGAATGTTTGTATCAGGGAACATTTAATTTTGTACCGTTGAAACACTAATTGGTTCATCATGTGGGCACCAGCTCTACACAATCCTATGTTCTAGAGAGCAATCTAGAGAAACTGCGACAAACAAATATCATATTTCTGTTTGTATAGATGACATTTTATGCACTTGCCTAACGAAAAGACTTTGCTTTTCTCCAAAACCATTTTTACTCTGATTTTCTCGGTCCAATGCATACGAATTCCAAACCACTCTTTCTGGATATGACTGGATGAAACCAGAAATACCCAGGATTGTTCTGGATAACTCAATCCCAGATTTTGCTACAGCCTCTTTGTTTGTGTTTTTCGGATATTTTCCATGGACTTTATTGTTTGAATGTTTTTTATCAGGGAACATTAAATTTTGTACCGTAGAAACACTAATTGGTTCATCATGTGGACATCAGCTCTACACATTCGTATTTTCTAGGGAGAAAGCTAGAGAAACTGCGGCAAACAAACATGATATTTCTGTTTGCTTCGATGACATTTTATGCACTTGCCTAACGAAAAGACTTTGCTTTTCTCCAAAACCATATTTACTGTGATTTTCTCTGTCCCTTGCATATGAATTCCACACCACTTTGTCCGGATATGACTGGATGAAACCGGAAATATCCGGTTTTGTTTTGGCTAAAAACCCAGATATTGCTACAACCTCTGTGTTTGTTTTTTCTGGATATTCAATGGACTTTATTGTTTTGAAAGTTTTTTTATCGGGGAACATTTTGTTTTGAGCTTGTATACAGTAATTGGTTCCAAATGGAGACACCAGCACTATATATTCGTATTTTCTAAGGAGAAAGCTAGAGGAACTGTGGCAAACAAACATGATATTTCTGTTAGTATCGATAACATTTTATGCACTTGCCTAACAAAAAGACTTTGCTTTTCTCCAAAACCATTTTTACTCTGATTTTCTCGGTCCAATGCATACGAATTCCAAACCACTCTTTCTGGATATGACTGGATGAAACCAGAAATATCCGGTTGTGTTTTGCCTAACTCATTCCGAAATATTGTGAAAGTTTCTGTGTTTGTGTTTTCTGGATATTATCGATGGTCTTTATTGTTTTGAATGTTTTTATCAGGGAACATTTATTTTTGTACCCTTAAAAAACACTAATTGGTTCATCATGGGGACACCAGCTCTACACATTCTTATTTTCTAGGGAGAAAGCTAGAGGAACTGCGGCAAACACACATGATATTTCTGTTTCTATCGTTGACATTTTATGCACTTGCCTAACGAAAAGACTTTGCTTTTCTCCAAAACCATTTTTACTGTGATTTTCTCGGTCCATTGCATACGAATTCCACACCACATTATCCGGATATGACTGGATGAAACCAGAAATATCCAGTTTTGTTTGGGCTAACTCAATCCCAGATATTGCTACAGCATCTGTGTTTGTGTATTCCTGATATTATCCACGGACTATATTTTTTTGCATGTTTTTTTCAGGGAACATTTGATTTTGTGCTTGGAAACATTAATTCGTTCCACATGGAGACACCAGCTCTACACATTCGTATTTTCTAGGGAGAAAGCTAGAGGAACTGTGGCAAACAAACATGATATTTCTGTTTGTCTAGATGACATTTTATGCACTTGCCTAACGAAAAGACTTTGCTTTTCTCCAATCCATTTTTACTGTGATTTTCTCGGTCCATTGCATACGAATTCCACACCAGTTTCTCCGGATATGACTGGATGAAAACGGAAATATCCAGTTTAGTTTTGGCTGACTCAATCCTAGATATTGCCACAGCCTCTGTGTTTGTGTATTCCTGATATTATCCACGGACTTTATTGGTTTGAATGCTTTTTATCAGGGAACATTTAATTTTGTGCTTGGAAACACTAATTGGTTCCACATGGAGACACCATCTCTACACATTTGTATTTTCTAGGGAGAAAGCTAGAGGAATTGCGGTAAACAAACATGATATTTCTGTTTGTATAGATGACATTTTATGCAATTGCCTAAAAAAAACTTTGCTTTTCTCCAAAACCATTTTCACTGTGATTTTCTCAGTCCCTTGCATACGAATTCCACACCACTTTGTCAGGATGTGGCTGGATGAAACCGGAAATCTCTTTTTTTTTTTGGCTAACTCAATCCCAGATATTGCTACAGCCTCTCTGTTTGTGTTTTCCTGATATTATCCACGGACTTTATTGGTTTGTATGTTTTTTATCAGGGAACATTTAATTTTGTGCTTGTAATACTAACTGGTTCCAGTATTGTGTTTTGGCTAACACAATCCGAAATATTGTGAAAGCCTCTGTGTTTGTGTTTTCCTGATATTATCGATTGACTTTATTGTTTTGAATGTTTGTATCAGGGAACATTTAATTTTGTACCGTTGAAACACTAATTGGTTCATCATGTGGGCACCAGCTCTACACAATCCTATGTTCTAGAGAGCAATCTAGAGAAACTGCGACAAACAAATATCATATTTCTGTTTGTATAGATGACATTTTATGCACTTGCCTAACGAAAAGACTTTGCTTTTCTCCAAAACCATTTTTACTCTGATTTTCTCGGTCCAATGCATACGAATTCCAAACCACTCTTTCTGGATATGACTGGATGAAACCAGAAATACCCAGGATTGTTCTGGATAACTCAATCCCAGATTTTGCTACAGCCTCTTTGTTTGTGTTTTTCGGATATTTTCCATGGACTTTATTGTTTGAATGTTTTTTATCAGGGAACATTAAATTTTGTACCGTAGAAACACTAATTGGTTCATCATGTGGACATCAGCTCTACACATTCGTATTTTCTAGGGAGAAAGCTAGAGAAACTGCGGCAAACAAACATGATATTTCTGTTTGCTTCGATGACATTTTATGCACTTGCCTAACGAAAAGACTTTGCTTTTCTCCAAAACCATATTTACTGTGATTTTCTCTGTCCCTTGCATATGAATTCCACACCACTTTGTCCGGATATGACTGGATGAAACCGGAAATATCCGGTTTTGTTTTGGCTAAAAACCCAGATATTGCTACAACCTCTGTGTTTGTTTTTTCTGGATATTCAATGGACTTTATTGTTTTGAAAGTTTTTTTATCGGGGAACATTTTGTTTTGAGCTTGTATACAGTAATTGGTTCCAAATGGAGACACCAGCACTATATATTCGTATTTTCTAAGGAGAAAGCTAGAGGAACTGTGGCAAACAAACATGATATTTCTGTTAGTATCGATAACATTTTATGCACTTGCCTAACGAAAAGACTTTGCTTTTCTCCAAAACCATTTTTACTCTGATTTTCTCGGTCCAATGCATACGAATTCCAAACCACTCTTTCTGGATATGACTGGATGAAACCAGAAATATCCGGTTGTGTTTTGCCTAACTCATTCCGAAATATTGTGAAAGTTTCTGTGTTTGTGTTTTCTGGATATTATCGATGGTCTTTATTGTTTTGAATGTTTTTATCAGGGAACATTTATTTTTGTACCCTTAAAAAACACTAATTGGTTCATCATGGGGACACCAGCTCTACACATTCTTATTTTCTAGGGAGAAAGCTAGAGGAACTGCGGCAAACACACATGATATTTCTGTTTCTATCGTTGACATTTTATGCACTTGCCTAACGAAAAGACTTTGCTTTTCTCCAAAACCATTTTTACTGTGATTTTCTCGGTCCATTGCATACGAATTCCACACCACATTATCCGGATATGACTGGATGAAACCAGAAATATCCAGTTTTGTTTGGGCTAACTCAATCCCAGATATTGCTACAGCATCTGTGTTTGTGTATTCCTGATATTATCCACGGACTATATTTTTTTGCATGTTTTTTTCAGGGAACATTTGATTTTGTGCTTGGAAACATTAATTCGTTCCACATGGAGACACCAGCTCTACACATTCGTATTTTCTAGGGAGAAAGCTAGAGGAACTGTGGCAAACAAACATGATATTTCTGTTTGTCTAGATGACATTTTATGCACTTGCCTAACGAAAAGACTTTGCTTTTCTCCAATCCATTTTTACTGTGATTTTCTCGGTCCATTGCATACGAATTCCACACCAGTTTCTCCGGATATGACTGGATGAAAACGGAAATATCCAGTTTAGTTTTGGCTGACTCAATCCTAGATATTGCCACAGCCTCTGTGTTTGTGTATTCCTGATATTATCCACGGACTTTATTGGTTTGAATGCTTTTTATCAGGGAACATTTAATTTTGTGCTTGGAAACACTAATTGGTTCCACATGGAGACACCATCTCTACACATTTGTATTTTCTAGGGAGAAAGCTAGAGGAATTGCGGTAAACAAACATGATATTTCTGTTTGTATAGATGACATTTTATGCAATTGCCTAAAAAAAACTTTGCTTTTCTCCAAAACCATTTTCACTGTGATTTTCTCAGTCCCTTGCATACGAATTCCACACCACTTTGTCAGGATGTGGCTGGATGAAACTGGAAATCTCTTTTTTTTTTTTTTTTGGCTAACTCAATCCCAGATATTGCTACAGCCTCTCTGTTTGTGTTTTCCTGATATTATCCACGGACTTTATTGGTTTGTATGTTTTTTATCAGGGAACATTTAGTTTTGTGCTTGTAATACTAACTGGTTCCAGTATTGTGTTTTGGCTAACACAATCCGAAATATTGTGAAAGCCTCTGTGTTTGTGTTTTCCTGATATTATCGATTGACTTTATTGTTTTGAATGTTTGTATCAGGGAACATTTAATTTTGTACCATTGAAACACTAATTGGTTCATCATGTGGGCACCAGCTCTACACAATCCTATGTTCTAGAGAGCAATCTAGAGAAACTGCGACAAACAAATATCATATTTCTGTTTGTATAGATGACATTTTATGCACTTGCCTAACGAAAAGACTTTGCTTTTCTCCAAAACCATATTTACTGTGATTTTCTCTGTCCCTTGCATATGAATTCCACACCACTTTGTCCGGATATGACTGGATGAAACCGGAAATATCCGGTTTTGTTTTGGCTAAAAACCCAGATATTGCTACAACCTCTGTGTTTGTTTTTTCTGGATATTCAATGGACTTTATTGTTTTGAAAGTTTTTTTATCGGGGAACATTTTGTTTTGAGCTTGTATACAGTAATTGGTTCCAAATGGAGACACCAGCACTATATATTCGTATTTTCTAAGGAGAAAGCTAGAGGAACTGTGGCAAACAAACATGATATTTCTGTTAGTATCGATAACATTTTATGCACTTGCCTAACAAAAAGACTTTGCTTTTCTCCAAAACCATTTTTACTCTGATTTTCTCGGTCCAATGCATACGAATTCCAAACCACTCTTTCTGGATATGACTGGATGAAACCAGAAATATCCGGTTGTGTTTTGCCTAACTCATTCCGAAATATTGTGAAAGTTTCTGTGTTTGTGTTTTCTGGATATTATCGATGGTCTTTATTGTTTTGAATGTTTTTATCAGGGAACATTTATTTTTGTACCCTTAAAAAACACTAATTGGTTCATCATGGGGACACCAGCTCTACACATTCTTATTTTCTAGGGAGAAAGCTAGAGGAACTGCGGCAAACACACATGATATTTCTGTTTGTCTAGATGACATTTTATGCACTTGCCTAACGGAAAGACTTTGCTTTTCTCCAAAACCATTTTTACTGTGATTTTCTCGGTCCATTGCATACGAATTCCACACCACATTATCCGGATATGACTGGATGAAACCAGAAATATCCAGTTTTGTTTGGGCTAACTCAATCCCAGATATTGCTACAGCATCTGTGTTTGTGTATTCCTGATATTATCCACGGACTATATTTTTTTGCATGTTTTTTTCAGGGAACATTTGATTTTGTGCTTGGAAACATTAATTCGTTCCACATGGAGACACCAGCTCTACACATTCGTATTTTCTAGGGAGAAAGCTAGAGGAACTGTGGCAAACAAACATGATATTTCTGTTTGTCTAGATGACATTTTATGCACTTGCCTAACGAAAAGACTTTGCTTTTCTCCAATCCATTTTTACTGTGATTTTCTCGGTCCATTGCATACGAATTCCACACCAGTTTCTCCGGATATGACTGGATGAAAACGGAAATATCCAGTTTAGTTTTGGCTGACTCAATCCTAGATATTGCCACAGCCTCTGTGTTTGTGTATTCCCGATATTATCCACGGACTTTATTGGTTTGAATGCTTTTTATCAGGGAACATTTAATTTTGTGCTTGGAAACACTAATTGGTTCCACATGGAGACACCATCTCTACACATTTGTATTTTCTAGGGAGAAAGCTAGAGGAATTGCGGTAAACAAACATGATATTTCTGTTTGTATAGATGACATTTTATGCAATTGCCTAAAAAAAACTTTGCTTTTCTCCAAAACCATTTTCACTGTGATTTTCTCAGTCCCTTGCATACGAATTCCACACCACTTTGTCAGGATGTGGCTGGATGAAACCGGAAATCTCTTTTTTTTTTTGGCTAACTCAATCCCAGATATTGCTACAGCCTCTCTGTTTGTGTTTTCCTGATATTATCCACGGACTTTATTGGTTTGTATGTTTTTTATCAGGGAACATTTAATTTTGTGCTTGTAATACTAACTGGTTCCAGTATTGTGTTTTGGCTAACACAATCCGAAATATTGTGAAAGCCTCTGTGTTTGTGTTTTCCTGATATTATCGATTGACTTTATTGTTTTGAATGTTTGTATCAGGGAACATTTAATTTTGTACCGTTGAAACACTAATTGGTTCATCATGTGGGCACCAGCTCTACACAATCCTATGTTCTAGAGAGCAATCTAGAGAAACTGCGACAAACAAATATCATATTTCTGTTTGTATAGATGACATTTTATGCACTTGCCTAACGAAAAGACTTTGCTTTTCTCCAAAACCATTTTTACTCTGATTTTCTCGGTCCAATGCATACGAATTCCAAACCACTCTTTCTGGATATGACTGGATGAAACCAGAAATACCCAGGATTGTTCTGGATAACTCAATCCCAGATTTTGCTACAGCCTCTTTGTTTGTGTTTTTCGGATATTTTCCATGGACTTTATTGTTTGAATGTTTTTTATCAGGGAACATTAAATTTTGTACCGTAGAAACACTAATTGGTTCATCATGTGGACATCAGCTCTACACATTCGTATTTTCTAGGGAGAAAGCTAGAGAAACTGCGGCAAACAAACATGATATTTCTGTTTGTATAGATGACATTTTATGCACTTGCCTAACGAAAAGACTTTGCTTTTCTCCAAAACCATATTTACTGTGATTTTCTCTGTCCCTTGCATATGAATTCCACACCACTTTGTCCGGATATGACTGGATGAAACCGGAAATATCCGGTTTTGTTTTGGCTAAAAACCCAGATATTGCTACAACCTCTGTGTTTGTTTTTTCTGGATATTCAATGGACTTTATTGTTTTGAAAGTTTTTTTATCGGGGAACATTTTGTTTTGAGCTTGTATACAGTAATTGGTTCCAAATGGAGACACCAGCACTATATATTCGTATTTTCTAAGGAGAAAGCTAGAGGAACTGTGGCAAACAAACATGATATTTCTGTTAGTATCGATAACATTTTATGCACTTGCCTAACAAAAAGACTTTGCTTTTCTCCAAAACCATTTTTACTCTGATTTTCTCGGTCCAATGCATACGAATTCCAAACCACTCTTTCTGGATATGACTGGATGAAACCAGAAATATCCGGTTGTGTTTTGCCTAACTCATTCCGAAATATTGTGAAAGTTTCTGTGTTTGTGTTTTCTGGATATTATCGATGGTCTTTATTGTTTTGAATGTTTTTATCAGGGAACATTTATTTTTGTACCCTTAAAAAACACTAATTGGTTCATCATGGGGACACCAGCTCTACACATTCTTATTTTCTAGGGAGAAAGCTAGAGGAACTGCGGCAAACACACATGATATTTCTGTTTCTATCGTTGACATTTTATGCACTTGCCTAACGAAAAGACTTTGCTTTTCTCCAAAACCATTTTTACTGTGATTTTCTCGGTCCATTGCATACGAATTCCACACCACATTATCCGGATATGACTGGATGAAACCAGAAATATCCAGTTTTGTTTGGGCTAACTCAATCCCAGATATTGCTACAGCATCTGTGTTTGTGTATTCCTGATATTATCCACGGACTATATTTTTTTGCATGTTTTTTTCAGGGAACATTTGATTTTGTGCTTGGAAACATTAATTCGTTCCACATGGAGACACCAGCTCTACACATTCGTATTTTCTAGGGAGAAAGCTAGAGGAACTGTGGCAAACAAACATGATATTTCTGTTTGTCTAGATGACATTTTATGCACTTGCCTAACGAAAAGACTTTGCTTTTCTCCAATCCATTTTTACTGTGATTTTCTCGGTCCATTGCATACGAATTCCACACCAGTTTCTCCGGATATGACTGGATGAAAACGGAAATATCCAGTTTAGTTTTGGCTGACTCAATCCTAGATATTGCCACAGCCTCTGTGTTTGTGTATTCCTGATATTATCCACGGACTTTATTGGTTTGAATGCTTTTTATCAGGGAACATTTAATTTTGTGCTTGGAAACACTAATTGGTTCCACATGGAGACACCATCTCTACACATTTGTATTTTCTAGGGAGAAAGCTAGAGGAATTGCGGTAAACAAACATGATATTTCTGTTTGTATAGATGACATTTTATGCAATTGCCTAAAAAAAACTTTGCTTTTCTCCAAAACCATTTTCACTGTGATTTTCTCAGTCCCTTGCATACGAATTCCACACCACTTTGTCAGGATGTGGCTGGATGAAACCGGAAATCTCTTTTTTTTTTTGGCTAACTCAATCCCAGATATTGCTACAGCCTCTCTGTTTGTGTTTTCCTGATATTATCCACGGACTTTATTGGTTTGTATGTTTTTTATCAGGGAACATTTAATTTTGTGCTTGTAATACTAACTGGTTCCAGTATTGTGTTTTGGCTAACACAATCCGAAATATTGTGAAAGCCTCTGTGTTTGTGTTTTCCTGATATTATCGATTGACTTTATTGTTTTGAATGTTTGTATCAGGGAACATTTAATTTTGTACCGTTGAAACACTAATTGGTTCATCATGTGGGCACCAGCTCTACACAATCCTATGTTCTAGAGAGCAATCTAGAGAAACTGCGACAAACAAATATCATATTTCTGTTTGTATAGATGACATTTTATGCACTTGCCTAACGAAAAGACTTTGCTTTTCTCCAAAACCATTTTTACTCTGATTTTCTCGGTCCAATGCATACGAATTCCAAACCACTCTTTCTGGATATGACTGGATGAAACCAGAAATACCCAGGATTGTTCTGGATAACTCAATCCCAGATTTTGCTACAGCCTCTTTGTTTGTGTTTTTCGGATATTTTCCATGGACTTTATTGTTTGAATGTTTTTTATCAGGGAACATTAAATTTTGTACCGTAGAAACACTAATTGGTTCATCATGTGGACATCAGCTCTACACATTCGTATTTTCTAGGGAGAAAGCTAGAGAAACTGCGGCAAACAAACATGATATTTCTGTTTGCTTCGATGACATTTTATGCACTTGCCTAACGAAAAGACTTTGCTTTTCTCCAAAACCATATTTACTGTGATTTTCTCTGTCCCTTGCATATGAATTCCACACCACTTTGTCCGGATATGACTGGATGAAACCGGAAATATCCGGTTTTGTTTTGGCTAAAAACCCAGATATTGCTACAACCTCTGTGTTTGTTTTTTCTGGATATTCAATGGACTTTATTGTTTTGAAAGTTTTTTTATCGGGGAACATTTTGTTTTGAGCTTGTATACAGTAATTGGTTCCAAATGGAGACACCAGCACTATATATTCGTATTTTCTAAGGAGAAAGCTAGAGGAACTGTGGCAAACAAACATGATATTTCTGTTAGTATCGATAACATTTTATGCACTTGCCTAACAAAAAGACTTTGCTTTTCTCCAAAACCATTTTTACTCTGATTTTCTCGGTCCAATGCATACGAATTCCAAACCACTCTTTCTGGATATGACTGGATGAAACCAGAAATATCCGGTTGTGTTTTGCCTAACTCATTCCGAAATATTGTGAAAGTTTCTGTGTTTGTGTTTTCTGGATATTATCGATGGTCTTTATTGTTTTGAATGTTTTTATCAGGGAACATTTATTTTTGTACCCTTAAAAAACACTAATTGGTTCATCATGGGGACACCAGCTCTACACATTCTTATTTTCTAGGGAGAAAGCTAGAGGAACTGCGGCAAACACACATGATATTTCTGTTTCTATCGTTGACATTTTATGCACTTGCCTAACGAAAAGACTTTGCTTTTCTCCAAAACCATTTTTACTGTGATTTTCTCGGTCCATTGCATACGAATTCCACACCACATTATCCGGATATGACTGGATGAAACCAGAAATATCCAGTTTTGTTTGGGCTAACTCAATCCCAGATATTGCTACAGCATCTGTGTTTGTGTATTCCTGATATTATCCACGGACTATATTTTTTTGCATGTTTTTTTCAGGGAACATTTGATTTTGTGCTTGGAAACATTAATTCGTTCCACATGGAGACACCAGCTCTACACATTCGTATTTTCTAGGGAGAAAGCTAGAGGAACTGTGGCAAACAAACATGATATTTCTGTTTGTCTAGATGACATTTTATGCACTTGCCTAACGAAAAGACTTTGCTTTTCTCCAATCCATTTTTACTGTGATTTTCTCGGTCCATTGCATACGAATTCCACACCAGTTTCTCCGGATATGACTGGATGAAAACGGAAATATCCAGTTTAGTTTTGGCTGACTCAATCCTAGATATTGCCACAGCCTCTGTGTTTGTGTATTCCTGATATTATCCACGGACTTTATTGGTTTGAATGCTTTTTATCAGGGAACATTTAATTTTGTGCTTGGAAACACTAATTGGTTCCACATGGAGACACCATCTCTACACATTTGTATTTTCTAGGGAGAAAGCTAGAGGAATTGCGGTAAACAAACATGATATTTCTGTTTGTATAGATGACATTTTATGCAATTGCCTAAAAAAAACTTTGCTTTTCTCCAAAACCATTTTCACTGTGATTTTCTCAGTCCCTTGCATACGAATTCCACACCACTTTGTCAGGATGTGGCTGGATGAAACCGGAAATCTCTTTTTTTTTTTGGCTAACTCAATCCCAGATATTGCTACAGCCTCTCTGTTTGTGTTTTCCTGATATTATCCACGGACTTTATTGGTTTGTATGTTTTTTATCAGGGAACATTTAATTTTGTGCTTGTAATACTAACTGGTTCCAGTATTGTGTTTTGGCTAACACAATCCGAAATATTGTGAAAGCCTCTGTGTTTGTGTTTTCCTGATATTATCGATTGACTTTATTGTTTTGAATGTTTGTATCAGGGAACATTTAATTTTGTACCGTTGAAACACTAATTGGTTCATCATGTGGGCACCAGCTCTACACAATCCTATGTTCTAGAGAGCAATCTAGAGAAACTGCGACAAACAAATATCATATTTCTGTTTGTATAGATGACATTTTATGCACTTGCCTAACGAAAAGACTTTGCTTTTCTCCAAAACCATATTTACTGTGATTTTCTCTGTCCCTTGCATATGAATTCCACACCACTTTGTCCGGATATGACTGGATGAAACCGGAAATATCCGGTTTTGTTTTGGCTAAAAACCCAGATATTGCTACAACCTCTGTGTTTGTTTTTTCTGGATATTCAATGGACTTTATTGTTTTGAAAGTTTTTTTATCGGGGAACATTTTGTTTTGAGCTTGTATACAGTAATTGGTTCCAAATGGAGACACCAGCACTATATATTCGTATTTTCTAAGGAGAAAGCTAGAGGAACTGTGGCAAACAAACATGATATTTCTGTTAGTATCGATAACATTTTATGCACTTGCCTAACAAAAAGACTTTGCTTTTCTCCAAAACCATTTTTACTCTGATTTTCTCGGTCCAATGCATACGAATTCCAAACCACTCTTTCTGGATATGACTGGATGAAACCAGAAATATCCGGTTGTGTTTTGCCTAACTCATTCCGAAATATTGTGAAAGTTTCTGTGTTTGTGTTTTCTGGATATTATCGATGGTCTTTATTGTTTTGAATGTTTTTATCAGGGAACATTTATTTTTGTACCCTTAAAAAACACTAATTGGTTCATCATGGGGACACCAGCTCTACACATTCTTATTTTCTAGGGAGAAAGCTAGAGGAACTGCGGCAAACACACATGATATTTCTGTTTGTCTAGATGACATTTTATGCACTTGCCTAACGGAAAGACTTTGCTTTTCTCCAAAACCATTTTTACTGTGATTTTCTCGGTCCATTGCATACGAATTCCACACCACATTATCCGGATATGACTGGATGAAACCAGAAATATCCAGTTTTGTTTGGGCTAACTCAATCCCAGATATTGCTACAGCATCTGTGTTTGTGTATTCCTGATATTATCCACGGACTATATTTTTTTGCATGTTTTTTTCAGGGAACATTTGATTTTGTGCTTGGAAACATTAATTCGTTCCACATGGAGACACCAGCTCTACACATTCGTATTTTCTAGGGAGAAAGCTAGAGGAACTGTGGCAAACAAACATGATATTTCTGTTTGTCTAGATGACATTTTATGCACTTGCCTAACGAAAAGACTTTGCTTTTCTCCAATCCATTTTTACTGTGATTTTCTCGGTCCATTGCATACGAATTCCACACCAGTTTCTCCGGATATGACTGGATGAAAACGGAAATATCCAGTTTAGTTTTGGCTGACTCAATCCTAGATATTGCCACAGCCTCTGTGTTTGTGTATTCCCGATATTATCCACGGACTTTATTGGTTTGAATGCTTTTTATCAGGGAACATTTAATTTTGTGCTTGGAAACACTAATTGGTTCCACATGGAGACACCATCTCTACACATTTGTATTTTCTAGGGAGAAAGCTAGAGGAATTGCGGTAAACAAACATGATATTTCTGTTTGTATAGATGACATTTTATGCAATTGCCTAAAAAAAACTTTGCTTTTCTCCAAAACCATTTTCACTGTGATTTTCTCAGTCCCTTGCATACGAATTCCACACCACTTTGTCAGGATGTGGCTGGATGAAACTGGAAATCTCTTTTTTTTTTTTTTGGCTAACTCAATCCCAGATATTGCTACAGCCTCTCTGTTTGTGTTTTCCTGATATTATCCACGGACTTTATTGGTTTGTATGTTTTTTATCAGGGAACATTTAATTTTGTGCTTGTAATACTAACTGGTTCCAGTATTGTGTTTTGGCTAACACAATCCGAAATATTGTGAAAGCCTCTGTGTTTGTGTTTTCCTGATATTATCGATTGACTTTATTGTTTTGAATGTTTGTATCAGGGAACATTTAATTTTGTACCGTTGAAACACTAATTGGTTCATCATGTGGGCACCAGCTCTACACAATCCTATGTTCTAGAGAGCAATCTAGAGAAACTGCGACAAACAAATATCATATTTCTGTTTGTATAGATGACATTTTATGCACTTGCCTAACGAAAAGACTTTGCTTTTCTCCAAAACCATTTTTACTCTGATTTTCTCGGTCCAATGCATACGAATTCCAAACCACTCTTTCTGGATATGACTGGATGAAACCAGAAATACCCAGGATTGTTCTGGATAACTCAATCCCAGATTTTGCTACAGCCTCTTTGTTTGTGTTTTTCGGATATTTTCCATGGACTTTATTGTTTGAATGTTTTTTATCAGGGAACATTAAATTTTGTACCGTAGAAACACTAATTGGTTCATCATGTGGACATCAGCTCTACACATTCGTATTTTCTAGGGAGAAAGCTAGAGAAACTGCGGCAAACAAACATGATATTTCTGTTTGCTTCGATGACATTTTATGCACTTGCCTAACGAAAAGACTTTGCTTTTCTCCAAAACCATATTTACTGTGATTTTCTCTGTCCCTTGCATATGAATTCCACACCACTTTGTCCGGATATGACTGGATGAAACCGGAAATATCCGGTTTTGTTTTGGCTAAAAACCCAGATATTGCTACAACCTCTGTGTTTGTTTTTTCTGGATATTCAATGGACTTTATTGTTTTGAAAGTTTTTTTATCGGGGAACATTTTGTTTTGAGCTTGTATACAGTAATTGGTTCCAAATGGAGACACCAGCACTATATATTCGTATTTTCTAAGGAGAAAGCTAGAGGAACTGTGGCAAACAAACATGATATTTCTGTTAGTATCGATAACATTTTATGCACTTGCCTAACAAAAAGACTTTGCTTTTCTCCAAAACCATTTTTACTCTGATTTTCTCGGTCCAATGCATACGAATTCCAAACCACTCTTTCTGGATATGACTGGATGAAACCAGAAATATCCGGTTGTGTTTTGCCTAACTCATTCCGAAATATTGTGAAAGTTTCTGTGTTTGTGTTTTCTGGATATTATCGATGGTCTTTATTGTTTTGAATGTTTTTATCAGGGAACATTTATTTTTGTACCCTTAAAAAACACTAATTGGTTCATCATGGGGACACCAGCTCTACACATTCTTATTTTCTAGGGAGAAAGCTAGAGGAACTGCGGCAAACACACATGATATTTCTGTTTCTATCGTTGACATTTTATGCACTTGCCTAACGAAAAGACTTTGCTTTTCTCCAAAACCATTTTTACTGTGATTTTCTCGGTCCATTGCATACGAATTCCACACCACATTATCCGGATATGACTGGATGAAACCAGAAATATCCAGTTTTGTTTGGGCTAACTCAATCCCAGATATTGCTACAGCATCTGTGTTTGTGTATTCCTGATATTATCCACGGACTATATTTTTTTGCATGTTTTTTTCAGGGAACATTTGATTTTGTGCTTGGAAACATTAATTCGTTCCACATGGAGACACCAGCTCTACACATTCGTATTTTCTAGGGAGAAAGCTAGAGGAACTGTGGCAAACAAACATGATATTTCTGTTTGTCTAGATGACATTTTATGCACTTGCCTAACGAAAAGACTTTGCTTTTCTCCAATCCATTTTTACTGTGATTTTCTCGGTCCATTGCATACGAATTCCACACCAGTTTCTCCGGATATGACTGGATGAAAACGGAAATATCCAGTTTAGTTTTGGCTGACTCAATCCTAGATATTGCCACAGCCTCTGTGTTTGTGTATTCCTGATATTATCCACGGACTTTATTGGTTTGAATGCTTTTTATCAGGGAACATTTAATTTTGTGCTTGGAAACACTAATTGGTTCCACATGGAGACACCATCTCTACACATTTGTATTTTCTAGGGAGAAAGCTAGAGGAATTGCGGTAAACAAACATGATATTTCTGTTTGTATAGATGACATTTTATGCAATTGCCTAAAAAAAACTTTGCTTTTCTCCAAAACCATTTTCACTGTGATTTTCTCAGTCCCTTGCATACGAATTCCACACCACTTTGTCAGGATGTGGCTGGATGAAACTGGAAATCTCTTTTTTTTTTTTTTTTTGGCTAACTCAATCCCAGATATTGCTACAGCCTCTCTGTTTGTGTTTTCCTGATATTATCCACGGACTTTATTGGTTTGTATGTTTTTTATCAGGGAACATTTAGTTTTGTGCTTGTAATACTAACTGGTTCCAGTATTGTGTTTTGGCTAACACAATCCGAAATATTGTGAAAGCCTCTGTGTTTGTGTTTTCCTGATATTATCGATTGACTTTATTGTTTTGAATGTTTGTATCAGGGAACATTTAATTTTGTACCATTGAAACACTAATTGGTTCATCATGTGGGCACCAGCTCTACACAATCCTATGTTCTAGAGAGCAATCTAGAGAAACTGCGACAAACAAATATCATATTTCTGTTTGTATAGATGACATTTTATGCACTTGCCTAACGAAAAGACTTTGCTTTTCTCCAAAACCATATTTACTGTGATTTTCTCTGTCCCTTGCATATGAATTCCACACCACTTTGTCCGGATATGACTGGATGAAACCGGAAATATCCGGTTTTGTTTTGGCTAAAAACCCAGATATTGCTACAACCTCTGTGTTTGTTTTTTCTGGATATTCAATGGACTTTATTGTTTTGAAAGTTTTTTTATCGGGGAACATTTTGTTTTGAGCTTGTATACAGTAATTGGTTCCAAATGGAGACACCAGCACTATATATTCGTATTTTCTAAGGAGAAAGCTAGAGGAACTGTGGCAAACAAACATGATATTTCTGTTAGTATCGATAACATTTTATGCACTTGCCTAACAAAAAGACTTTGCTTTTCTCCAAAACCATTTTTACTCTGATTTTCTCGGTCCAATGCATACGAATTCCAAACCACTCTTTCTGGATATGACTGGATGAAACCAGAAATATCCGGTTGTGTTTTGCCTAACTCATTCCGAAATATTGTGAAAGTTTCTGTGTTTGTGTTTTCTGGATATTATCGATGGTCTTTATTGTTTTGAATGTTTTTATCAGGGAACATTTATTTTTGTACCCTTAAAAAACACTAATTGGTTCATCATGGGGACACCAGCTCTACACATTCTTATTTTCTAGGGAGAAAGCTAGAGGAACTGCGGCAAACACACATGATATTTCTGTTTGTCTAGATGACATTTTATGCACTTGCCTAACGGAAAGACTTTGCTTTTCTCCAAAACCATTTTTACTGTGATTTTCTCGGTCCATTGCATACGAATTCCACACCACATTATCCGGATATGACTGGATGAAACCAGAAATATCCAGTTTTGTTTGGGCTAACTCAATCCCAGATATTGCTACAGCATCTGTGTTTGTGTATTCCTGATATTATCCACGGACTATATTTTTTTGCATGTTTTTTTCAGGGAACATTTGATTTTGTGCTTGGAAACATTAATTCGTTCCACATGGAGACACCAGCTCTACACATTCGTATTTTCTAGGGAGAAAGCTAGAGGAACTGTGGCAAACAAACATGATATTTCTGTTTGTCTAGATGACATTTTATGCACTTGCCTAACGAAAAGACTTTGCTTTTCTCCAATCCATTTTTACTGTGATTTTCTCGGTCCATTGCATACGAATTCCACACCAGTTTCTCCGGATATGACTGGATGAAAACGGAAATATCCAGTTTAGTTTTGGCTGACTCAATCCTAGATATTGCCACAGCCTCTGTGTTTGTGTATTCCCAATATTATCCACGGACTTTATTGGTTTGAATGCTTTTTATCAGGGAACATTTAATTTTGTGCTTGGAAACACTAATTGGTTCCACATGGAGACACCATCTCTACACATTTGTATTTTCTAGGGAGAAAGCTAGAGGAATTGCGGTAAACAAACATGATATTTCTGTTTGTATAGATGACATTTTATGCAATTGCCTAAAAAAAACTTTGCTTTTCTCCAAAACCATTTTCACTGTGATTTTCTCAGTCCCTTGCATACGAATTCCACACCACTTTGTCAGGATGTGGCTGGATGAAACTGGAAATCTCTCTTTTTTTTTTTTTGGCTAACTCAATCCCAGATATTGCTACAGCCTCTCTGTTTGTGTTTTCCTGATATTATCCACGGACTTTATTGGTTTGTATGTTTTTTATCAGGGAACATTTAATTTTGTGTTTGTAATACTAACTGGTTCCAGTATTGTGTTTTGGCTAACACAATCCGAAATATTGTGAAAGCCTCTGTGTTTGTGTTTTCCTGATATTATCGATTGACTTTATTGTTTTGAATGTTTGTATCAGGGAACATTTAATTTTGTACCGTTGAAACACTAATTGGTTCATCATGTGGGCACCAGCTCTACACAATCCTATGTTCTAGAGAGCAATCTAGAGAAACTGCGACAAACAAATATCATATTTCTGTTTGTATAGATGACATTTTATGCACTTGCCTAACGAAAAGACTTTGCTTTTCTCCAAAACCATTTTTACTCTGATTTTCTCGGTCCAATGCATACGAATTCCAAACCACTCTTTCTGGATATGACTGGATGAAACCAGAAATACCCAGGATTGTTCTGGATAACTCAATCCCAGATTTTGCTACAGCCTCTTTGTTTGTGTTTTTCGGATATTTTCCATGGACTTTATTGTTTGAATGTTTTTTATCAGGGAACATTAAATTTTGTACCGTAGAAACACTAATTGGTTCATCATGTGGACATCAGCTCTACACATTCGTATTTTCTAGGGAGAAAGCTAGAGAAACTGCGGCAAACAAACATGATATTTCTGTTTGCTTCGATGACATTTTATGCACTTGCCTAACGAAAAGACTTTGCTTTTCTCCAAAACCATATTTACTGTGATTTTCTCTGTCCCTTGCATATGAATTCCACACCACTTTGTCCGGATATGACTGGATGAAACCGGAAATATCCGGTTTTGTTTTGGCTAAAAACCCAGATATTGCTACAACCTCTGTGTTTGTTTTTTCTGGATATTCAATGGACTTTATTGTTTTGAAAGTTTTTTTATCGGGGAACATTTTGTTTTGAGCTTGTATACAGTAATTGGTTCCAAATGGAGACACCAGCACTATATATTCGTATTTTCTAAGGAGAAAGCTAGAGGAACTGTGGCAAACAAACATGATATTTCTGTTAGTATCGATAACATTTTATGCACTTGCCTAACAAAAAGACTTTGCTTTTCTCCAAAACCATTTTTACTCTGATTTTCTCGGTCCAATGCATACGAATTCCAAACCACTCTTTCTGGATATGACTGGATGAAACCAGAAATATCCGGTTGTGTTTTGCCTAACTCATTCCGAAATATTGTGAAAGTTTCTGTGTTTGTGTTTTCTGGATATTATCGATGGTCTTTATTGTTTTGAATGTTTTTATCAGGGAACATTTATTTTTGTACCCTTAAAAAACACTAATTGGTTCATCATGGGGACACCAGCTCTACACATTCTTATTTTCTAGGGAGAAAGCTAGAGGAACTGCGGCAAACACACATGATATTTCTGTTTGTCTAGATGACATTTTATGCACTTGCCTAACGGAAAGACTTTGCTTTTCTCCAAAACCATTTTTACTGTGATTTTCTCGGTCCATTGCATACGAATTCCACACCACATTATCCGGATATGACTGGATGAAACCAGAAATATCCAGTTTTGTTTGGGCTAACTCAATCCCAGATATTGCTACAGCATCTGTGTTTGTGTATTCCTGATATTATCCACGGACTATATTTTTTTGCATGTTTTTTTCAGGGAACATTTGATTTTGTGCTTGGAAACATTAATTCGTTCCACATGGAGACACCAGCTCTACACATTCGTATTTTCTAGGGAGAAAGCTAGAGGAACTGTGGCAAACAAACATGATATTTCTGTTTGTCTAGATGACATTTTATGCACTTGCCTAACGAAAAGACTTTGCTTTTCTCCAATCCATTTTTACTGTGATTTTCTCGGTCCATTGCATACGAATTCCACACCAGTTTCTCCGGATATGACTGGATGAAAACGGAAATATCCAGTTTAGTTTTGGCTGACTCAATCCTAGATATTGCCACAGCCTCTGTGTTTGTGTATTCCCAATATTATCCACGGACTTTATTGGTTTGAATGCTTTTTATCAGGGAACATTTAATTTTGTGCTTGGAAACACTAATTGGTTCCACATGGAGACACCATCTCTACACATTTGTATTTTCTAGGGAGAAAGCTAGAGGAATTGCGGTAAACAAACATGATATTTCTGTTTGTATAGATGACATTTTATGCAATTGCCTAAAAAAAACTTTGCTTTTCTCCAAAACCATTTTCACTGTGATTTTCTCAGTCCCTTGCATACGAATTCCACACCACTTTGTCAGGATGTGGCTGGATGAAACTGGAAATCTCTTTTTTTTTTTTTTTGGCTAACTCAATCCCAGATATTGCTACAGCCTCTCTGTTTGTGTTTTCCTGATATTATCCACGGACTTTATTGGTTTGTATGTTTTTTATCAGGGAACATTTAATTTTGTGTTTGTAATACTAACTGGTTCCAGTATTGTGTTTTGGCTAACACAATCCGAAATATTGTGAAAGCCTCTGTGTTTGTGTTTTCCTGATATTATCGATTGACTTTATTGTTTTGAATGTTTGTATCAGGGAACATTTAATTTTGTACCGTTGAAACACTAATTGGTTCATCATGTGGGCACCAGCTCTACACAATCCTATGTTCTAGAGAGCAATCTAGAGAAACTGCGACAAACAAATATCATATTTCTGTTTGTATAGATGACATTTTATGCACTTGCCTAACGAAAAGACTTTGCTTTTCTCCAAAACCATTTTTACTCTGATTTTCTCGGTCCAATGCATACGAATTCCAAACCACTCTTTCTGGATATGACTGGATGAAACCAGAAATACCCAGGATTGTTCTGGATAACTCAATCCCAGATTTTGCTACAGCCTCTTTGTTTGTGTTTTTCGGATATTTTCCATGGACTTTATTGTTTGAATGTTTTTTATCAGGGAACATTAAATTTTGTACCGTAGAAACACTAATTGGTTCATCATGTGGACATCAGCTCTACACATTCGTATTTTCTAGGGAGAAAGCTAGAGAAACTGCGGCAAACAAACATGATATTTCTGTTTGCTTCGATGACATTTTATGCACTTGCCTAACGAAAAGACTTTGCTTTTCTCCAAAACCATATTTACTGTGATTTTCTCTGTCCCTTGCATATGAATTCCACACCACTTTGTCCGGATATGACTGGATGAAACCGGAAATATCCGGTTTTGTTTTGGCTAAAAACCCAGATATTGCTACAACCTCTGTGTTTGTTTTTTCTGGATATTCAATGGACTTTATTGTTTTGAAAGTTTTTTTATCGGGGAACATTTTGTTTTGAGCTTGTATACAGTAATTGGTTCCAAATGGAGACACCAGCACTATATATTCGTATTTTCTAAGGAGAAAGCTAGAGGAACTGTGGCAAACAAACATGATATTTCTGTTAGTATCGATAACATTTTATGCACTTGCCTAACAAAAAGACTTTGCTTTTCTCCAAAACCATTTTTACTCTGATTTTCTCGGTCCAATGCATACGAATTCCAAACCACTCTTTCTGGATATGACTGGATGAAACCAGAAATATCCGGTTGTGTTTTGCCTAACTCATTCCGAAATATTGTGAAAGTTTCTGTGTTTGTGTTTTCTGGATATTATCGATGGTCTTTATTGTTTTGAATGTTTTTATCAGGGAACATTTATTTTTGTACCCTTAAAAAACACTAATTGGTTCATCATGGGGACACCAGCTCTACACATTCTTATTTTCTAGGGAGAAAGCTAGAGGAACTGCGGCAAACACACATGATATTTCTGTTTGTCTAGATGACATTTTATGCACTTGCCTAACGGAAAGACTTTGCTTTTCTCCAAAACCATTTTTACTGTGATTTTCTCGGTCCATTGCATACGAATTCCACACCACATTATCCGGATATGACTGGATGAAACCAGAAATATCCAGTTTTGTTTGGGCTAACTCAATCCCAGATATTGCTACAGCATCTGTGTTTGTGTATTCCTGATATTATCCACGGACTATATTTTTTTGCATGTTTTTTTCAGGGAACATTTGATTTTGTGCTTGGAAACATTAATTCGTTCCACATGGAGACACCAGCTCTACACATTCGTATTTTCTAGGGAGAAAGCTAGAGGAACTGTGGCAAACAAACATGATATTTCTGTTTGTCTAGATGACATTTTATGCACTTGCCTAACGAAAAGACTTTGCTTTTCTCCAATCCATTTTTACTGTGATTTTCTCGGTCCATTGCATACGAATTCCACACCAGTTTCTCCGGATATGACTGGATGAAAACGGAAATATCCAGTTTAGTTTTGGCTGACTCAATCCTAGATATTGCCACAGCCTCTGTGTTTGTGTATTCCCAATATTATCCACGGACTTTATTGGTTTGAATGCTTTTTATCAGGGAACATTTAATTTTGTGCTTGGAAACACTAATTGGTTCCACATGGAGACACCATCTCTACACATTTGTATTTTCTAGGGAGAAAGCTAGAGGAATTGCGGTAAACAAACATGATATTTCTGTTTGTATAGATGACATTTTATGCAATTGCCTAAAAAAAACTTTGCTTTTCTCCAAAACCATTTTCACTGTGATTTTCTCAGTCCCTTGCATACGAATTCCACACCACTTTGTCAGGATGTGGCTGGATGAAACTGGAAATCTCTTTTTTTTTTTTTTTTTGGCTAACTCAATCCCAGATATTGCTACAGCCTCTCTGTTTGTGTTTTCCTGATATTATCCACGGACTTTATTGGTTTGTATGTTTTTTATCAGGGAACATTTAATTTTGTGCTTGTAATACTAACTGGTTCCAGTATTGTGTTTTGGCTAACACAATCCGAAATATTGTGAAAGCCTCTGTGTTTGTGTTTTCCTGATATTATCGATTGACTTTATTGTTTTGAATGTTTGTATCAGGGAACATTTAATTTTGTACCGTTGAAACACTAATTGGTTCATCATGTGGGCACCAGCTCTACACAATCCTATGTTCTAGAGAGCAATCTAGAGAAACTGCGACAAACAAATATCATATTTCTGTTTGTATAGATGACATTTTATGCACTTGCCTAACGAAAAGACTTTGCTTTTCTCCAAAACCATTTTTACTCTGATTTTCTCGGTCCAATGCATACGAATTCCAAACCACTCTTTCTGGATATGACTGGATGAAACCAGAAATATCCGGTTGTGTTTTGCCTAACTCATTCCGAAATATTGTGAAAGTTTCTGTGTTTGTGTTTTCTGGATATTATCGATGGTCTTTATTGTTTTGAATGTTTTTATCAGGGAACATTTATTTTTGTACCCTTAAAAAACACTAATTGGTTCATCATGGGGACACCAGCTCTACACATTCTTATTTTCTAGGGAGAAAGCTAGAGGAACTGCGGCAAACACACATGATATTTCTGTTTGTCTAGATGACATTTTATGCACTTGCCTAACGGAAAGACTTTGCTTTTCTCCAAAACCATTTTTACTGTGATTTTCTCGGTCCATTGCATACGAATTCCACACCACATTATCCGGATATGACTGGATGAAACCAGAAATATCCAGTTTTGTTTGGGCTAACTCAATCCCAGATATTGCTACAGCATCTGTGTTTGTGTATTCCTGATATTATCCACGGACTATATTTTTTTGCATGTTTTTTTCAGGGAACATTTGATTTTGTGCTTGGAAACATTAATTCGTTCCACATGGAGACACCAGCTCTACACATTCGTATTTTCTAGGGAGAAAGCTAGAGGAACTGTGGCAAACAAACATGATATTTCTGTTTGTCTAGATGACATTTTATGCACTTGCCTAACGAAAAGACTTTGCTTTTCTCCAATCCATTTTTACTGTGATTTTCTCGGTCCATTGCATACGAATTCCACACCAGTTTCTCCGGATATGACTGGATGAAAACGGAAATATCCAGTTTAGTTTTGGCTGACTCAATCCTAGATATTGCCACAGCCTCTGTGTTTGTGTATTCCCGATATTATCCACGGACTTTATTGGTTTGAATGCTTTTTATCAGGGAACATTTAATTTTGTGCTTGGAAACACTAATTGGTTCCACATGGAGACACCATCTCTACACATTTGTATTTTCTAGGGAGAAAGCTAGAGGAATTGCGGTAAACAAACATGATATTTCTGTTTGTATAGATGACATTTTATGCAATTGCCTAAAAAAAACTTTGCTTTTCTCCAAAACCATTTTCACTGTGATTTTCTCAGTCCCTTGCATACGAATTCCACACCACTTTGTCAGGATGTGGCTGGATGAAACTGGAAATCTCTTTTTTTTTTTTTTTTGGCTAACTCAATCCCAGATATTGCTACAGCCTCTCTGTTTGTGTTTTCCTGATATTATCCACGGACTTTATTGGTTTGTATGTTTTTTATCAGGGAACATTTAATTTTGTGCTTGTAATACTAACTGGTTCCAGTATTGTGTTTTGGCTAACACAATCCGAAATATTGTGAAAGCCTCTGTGTTTGTGTTTTCCTGATATTATCGATTGACTTTATTGTTTTGAATGTTTGTATCAGGGAACATTTAATTTTGTACCGTTGAAACACTAATTGGTTCATCATGTGGGCACCAGCTCTACACAATCCTATGTTCTAGAGAGCAATCTAGAGAAACTGCGACAAACAAATATCATATTTCTGTTTGTATAGATGACATTTTATGCACTTGCCTAACGAAAAGACTTTGCTTTTCTCCAAAACCATTTTTACTCTGATTTTCTCGGTCCATTGCAGACGAATTCCAAACCACTCTTTCTGGATATGACTGGATGAAACCAGAAATACCCAGGATTGTTCTGGATAACTCAATCCCAGATTTTGCTACAGCCTCTTTGTTTGTGTTTTTCGGATATTTTCCATGGACTTTATTGTTTGAATGTTTTTTATCAGGGAACATTAAATTTTGTACCGTAGAAACACTAATTGGTTCATCATGTGGACATCAGCTCTACACATTCGTATTTTCTAGGGAGAAAGCTAGAGAAACTGCGGCAAACAAACATGATATTTCTGTTTGCTTCGATGACATTTGATGCACTTGCCTAACGAAAAGACTTTGCTTTTCTCCAAAACCATATTTACTGTGATTTTCTCTGTCCCTTGCATATGAATTCCACACCACTTTGTCCGGATATGACTGGATGAAACCGGAAATATCCGGTTTTGTTTTGGCTAAAAACCCAGATATTGCTACAACCTCTGTGTTTGTTTTTTCTGGATATTCAATGGACTTTATTGTTTTGAAAGTTTTTTTATCGGGGAACATTTTGTTTTGAGCTTGTATACAGTAATTGGTTCCAAATGGAGACACCAGCACTATATATTCGTATTTTCTAGGGAGAAAGCTAGAGGAACTGCGGCAAACAAACATGATATTTGTGTTAGTATCGATAACATTTTATGCACTTGCCTAACAAAAAGACTTTGCTTTTCTCCAAAACCATTTTTACTCTGATTTTCTCGGTCCAATGCATACGAATTCCAAACCACTCTTTCTGGATATGACTGGATGAAACCAGAAATATCCGGTTGTGTTTTGCCTAACTCATTCCGAAATATTGTGAAAGTTTCTGTGTTTGTGTTTTCTGGATATTATTGATGGTCTTTATTGTTTTGAATGTTTTTATCAGGGAACATTTATTTTTGTACCCTTAAAAAACACTAATTGGTTCATCATGGGGACACCAGCTCTACACATTCTTATTTTCTAGGGAGAAAGCTAGAGGAACTGCGGCAAACACACATGATATTTCTGTTTCTATCGTTGACATTTTATGCACTTGCCTAACGAAAAGACTTTGCTTTTCTCCAAAACCATTTTTACTGTGATTTTCTCGGTCCATTGCATATGAATTCCACACCACATTATCCGGATATGACTGGATGAAACCAGAAATATCCAGTTTTGTTTGGGCTAACTCAATCCCAGATATTGCTACAGCATCTGTGTTTGTGTATTCCTGATATTATCCACGGACTATATTTTTTTGCATGTTTTTTTCAGGGAACATTTGATTTTGTGCTTGGAAACATTAATTCGTTCCACATGGAGACACCAGCTCTACACATTCGTATTTTCTAGGGAGAAAGCTAGAGGAACTGTGGCAAACAAACATGATATTTCTGTTTGTCTAGATGACATTTTATGCACTTGCCTAACGAAAAGACTTTGCTTTTCTCCAATCCATTTTTACTGTGATTTTCTCGGTCCATTGCATACGAATTCCACACCAGTTTCTCCGGATATGACTGGATGAAAACGGAAATATCCAGTTTAGTTTTGGCTGACTCAACCCTAGATATTGCCACAGCCTCTGTGTTTGTGTTTTCCTGATATTATCCACGGACTTTATTGGTTTGAATGCTTTTTATCAGGGAACATTTAATTTTGTGCTTGGAAACACTAATTGGTTCCACATGGAGACACCATCTCTACACATTTGTATTTTCTAGGGAGAAAGCTAGAGGAATTGCGGTAAACAAACATGATATTTCTGTTTGTATAGATGACATTTTATGCAATTGCCTAAAAAAAACTTTGCTTTTCTCCAAAACCATTTTCACTGTGATTTTCTCAGTCCCTTGCATACGAATTCCACACCACTTTGTCAGGATGTGGCTGGATGAAACTGGAAATCTCTTTTTTTTTTTTTTTTGGCTAACTCAATCCCAGATATTGCTACAGCCTCTCTGTTTGTGTTTTCCTGATATTATCCACGGACTTTATTGGTTTGTATGTTTTTTATCAGGGAACATTTAATTTTGTGCTTGTAATACTAACTGGTTCCAGTATTGTGTTTTGGCTAACACAATCCGAAATATTGTGAAAGCCTCTGTGTTTGTGTTTTCCTGATATTATCGATTGACTTTATTGTTTTGAATGTTTGTATCAGGGAACATTTAATTTTGTACCATTGAAACACTAATTGGTTCATCATGTGGGCACCAGCTCTACACAATCCTATGTTCTAGAGAGCAATCTAGAGAAACTGCGACAAATATCATATTTCTGTTTGTATAGATGACATTTTATGCACTTGCCTAACGAAAAGACTTTCCTTTTCTAGAAAACCATTTTTACTGTGATTTTTTCGGTCCATTGCAGACGAATTCCACACCAGTTTGTCCAGATATGACTGGATGAAACCGGAAATACCCAGGATTGTTCTGGATAACTCAATCCCAGATTTTGCTACAGCCTCTTTGTTTGTGTTTTTCGGATATTTTCCATGGACTTTATTGTTTGAATGTTTTTTATCAGGGAACATTAAATTTTGTACCGTAGAAACACTAATTGGTTCATCATGTGGACATCAGCTCTACACATTCGTATTTTCTAGGGAGAAAGCTAGAGAAACTGCGGCAAACAAACATGATATTTCTGTTTGCTTCGATGACATTTGATGCACTTGCCTAACGAAAAGACTTTGCTTTTCTCCAAAACCATATTTACTGTGATTTTCTCTGTCCCTTGCATATGAATTCCACACCACTTTGTCCGGATATGACTGGATGAAACCGGAAATATCCGGTTTTGTTTTGGCTAAAAACCCAGATATTGCTACAACCTCTGTGTTTGTTTTTTCTGGATATTCAATGGACTTTATTGTTTTGAAAGTTTTTTTATCGGGGAACATTTTGTTTTGAGCTTGTATACAGTAATTGGTTCCAAATGGAGACACCAGCACTATATATTTGTATTTTCTAAGGAGAAAGCTAGAGGAACTGCGGCAAACAAACATGATATTTCTGTTAGTATCGATAACATTTTATGCACTTGCCTAACGAAAAGACTTTGCTTTTCTCCAAAACCATTTTTACTCTGATTTTCTCGGTCCAATGCATACGAATTCCAAACCACTCTTTCTGGATATGACTGGATGAAACCAGAAATATCCGGTTGTGTTTTGCCTAACTCATTCTGAAATATTGTGAAAGTTTCTGTGTTTGTGTTTTCTGGATATTGTCGATGGTCTTTATTGCTTTGAATGTTTTTATCAGGGAACATTTATTTTTGTACCCTTAAAAAACACTAATTGGTTCATCATGGGGACACCAGCTCTACACATTCTTATTTTCTAGGGAGAAAGCTAGAGGAACTGCGGCAAACACACATGATATTTCTGTTTGTGTAGATGACATTTTATGCACTTGCCTAACGAAAAGACTTTGCTTTTCTCCAAAACCATTTTTACTGTGATTTTCTCGGTCCATTGCATACGAATGCCACACCACATTATCCGGATATGACTGGATGAAACCAGAAATATCCAGTTTTGTTTGGGCTAACTCAATCCCAGATATTGCTACAGCATCTGTGTTTGTGTATTCCTGATATTATCCACGGACTATATTTTTTTGCATGTTTTTTTTTCAGGGAACATTTGATTTTGTGCTTGGAAACATTAATTCGTTCCACATGGAGACACCAGCTCTACACATTCGTATTTTCTAGGGAGAAGGCTAGAGGAACTGTGGCAAACAAACATGATATTTCTGTTTGTCTAGATGACATTTTATGCACTTGCCTAACGAAAAGACTTTGCTTTTTCTCCAATCCATTTTTACTCTGATTTTCTCGGTCCATTGCATACGAATTCCACACCAGTTTCTCCGGATATGACTGGATGAAAACGGAAATATCCAGTTTAGTTTTGGCTGACTCAATCCTAGATATTGCTACAGCCTCTGTGTTTGTGTATTCCTGATATTATCCAAGGACTATATTTTTTTGCATGTTTTTTTCAGGGAACATTTGATTTTGTGCTTGGAAACATTAATTCGTTCCACATGGAGACACCAGCTCTACACATTCGTATTTTCTAGGGAGAAAGCTAGAGGAACTGTGGCAAACAAACATGATATTTCTGTTTGTCTAGATGACATTTTATGCACTTGCCTAACGAAAAGACTTTGCTTTTCTCCAATCCATTTTTACTGTGATTTTCTCGGTCCATTGCATACGAATTCCACACCAGTTTCTCCGGATATGACTGGATGAAAACGGAAATATCCAGTTTAGTTTTGGCTGACTCAATCCTAGATATTGCTACAGCCTCTGTGTTTGTGTATTCCTGATATTATCCACGGACTTTATTGGTTTGAATGCTTTTTATCAGGGAACATTTAATTTTGTGCTTGGAAATACTAATTGGTTCCACATGGAGACACCATCTCTACACATTTGTATTTTCTAGGGAGAAAGCTAGAGGAATTGCGGTAAACAAACATGATATTTCTGTTTGTATAGATGACATTTTATGCAATTGCCTAAAAAAAACTTTGCTTTTCTCCAAAACCATTTTCACTGTGATTTTCTCAGTCCCTTGCATACGAATTCCACACCACTTTGTCAGGATGTGGCTGGATGAAACCGGAAATCTCTTTTTTTTTTTTTTTGGGCTAACTCAATCCCAGATTGAGTTTGTGTTTTCCTGATATTATCCACGGACTTTATTGGTTTGTATGTTTTTTATCAGGGAACATTTAGTTTTGTGCTTGTAATACTAACTGGTTCCAGTATTGTGTTTTGGCTAACACAATCCGAAATATTGTGAAAGCCTCTGTGTTTGTGTTTTCCTGATATTATCGATTGACTTTATTGTTTTGAATGTTTGTATCAGGGAACATTTATTTTTGTACCCTTAAAAAACACTAATTGGTTCATCATGTGGGCACCAGCTCTACACAATCCTATGTTCTAGAGAGCAATCTAGAGAAACTGCGACAAATATCATATTTCTGTTTGTATAGATGACATTTTATGCACTTGCCTAACGAAAAGACTTTCCTTTTCTAGAAAACCATTTTTACTGTGATTTTTTCGGTCCATTGCAGACGAATTCCACACCAGTTTGTCCAGATATGACTGGATGAAACCGGAAATACCCAGGATTGTTCTGGATAACTCAATCCCAGATTTTGCTACAGCCTCTTTGTTTGTGTTTTTCGGATATTTTCCATGGACTTTATTGTTTGAATGTTTTTTATCAGGGAACATTAAATTTTGTACCGTAGAAACACTAATTGGTTCATCATGTGGACATCAGCTCTACACATTCGTATTTTCTAGGGAGAAAGCTAGAGAAACTGCGGCAAACAAACATGATATTTCTGTTTGCTTCGATGACATTTGATGCACTTGCCTAACGAAAAGACTTTGCTTTTCTCCAAAACCATATTTACTGTGATTTTCTCTGTCCCTTGCATATGAATTCCACACCACTTTGTCCGGATATGACTGGATGAAACCGGAAATATCCGGTTTTGTTTTGGCTAAAAACCCAGATATTGCTACAACCTCTGTGTTTGTTTTTTCTGGATATTCAATGGACTTTATTGTTTTGAAAGTTTTTTTATCGGGGAACATTTTGTTTTGAGCTTGTATACAGTAATTGGTTCCAAATGGAGACACCAGCACTATATATTTGTATTTTCTAAGGAGAAAGCTAGAGGAACTGCGGCAAACAAACATGATATTTCTGTTAGTATCGATAACATTTTATGCACTTGCCTAACGAAAAGACTTTGCTTTTCTCCAAAACCATTTTTACTCTGATTTTCTCGGTCCAATGCATACGAATTCCAAACCACTCTTTCTGGATATGACTGGATGAAACCAGAAATATCCGGTTGTGTTTTGCCTAACTCATTCTGAAATATTGTGAAAGTTTCTGTGTTTGTGTTTTCTGGATATTGTCGATGGTCTTTATTGTTTTGAATGTTTTTATCAGGGAACATTTATTTTTGTACCCTTAAAAAACACTAATTGGTTCATCATGGGGACACCAGCTCTACACATTCTTATTTTCTAGGGAGAAAGCTAGAGGAACTGCGGCAAACACACATGATATTTCTGTTTGTGTAGATGACATTTTATGCACTTGCCTAACGAAAAGACTTTGCTTTTCTCCAAAACCATTTTTACTGTGATTTTCTCGGTCCATTGCATACGAATGCCACACCACATTATCCGGATATGACTGGATGAAACCAGAAATATCCAGTTTTGTTTGGGCTAACTCAATCCCAGATATTGCTACAGCATCTGTGTTTGTGTATTCCTGATATTATCCACGGACTATATTTTTTTGCATGTTTTTTTTCAGGGAACATTTGATTTAGTGCTTGGAAACATTAATTCGTTCCACATGGAGACACCAGCTCTACACATTCGTATTTTCTAGGGAGAAGGCTAGAGGAACTGTGGCAAACAAACATGATATTTCTGTTTGTCTAGATGACATTTTATGCACTTGCCTAACGAAAAGACTTTGCTTTTTCTCCAATCCATTTTTACTCTGATTTTCTCCGTCCATTGCATACGAATTCCACACCAGTTTCTCCGGATATGACTGGATGAAAACGGAAATATCCAGTTTAGTTTTGGCTGACTCAATCCTAGATATGGCCACAGCCTCTGTGTTTGTGTATTCCTGATATTATCCACGGACTTTATTGGTTTGAATGCTTTTTATCAGGGAACATTTAATTTTGTGCTTGGAAATACTAATTGGTTCCACATGGAGACACCATCTCTACACATTTGTATTTTCTAGGGAGAAAGCTAGAGGAATTGCGGTAAACAAACATGATATTTCTGTTTGTATAGATGACATTTTATGCAATTGCCTAAAAAAAACTTTGCTTTTCTCCAAAACCATTTTCACTGTGATTTTCTCAGTCCCTTGCATACGAATTCCACACCACTTTGTCAGGATGTGGCTGGATGAAACCGGAAATCTCTTTTTTTTTTTTTGGGCTAACTCAATCCCAGATTGAGTTTGTGTTTTCCTGATATTATCCACGGACTTTATTGGTTTGTATGTTTTTTATCAGGGAACATTTAGTTTTGTGCTTGTAATACTAACTGGTTCCAGTATTGTGTTTTGGCTAACACAATCCGAAATATTGTGAAAGCCTCTGTGTTTGTGTTTTCCTGATATTATCGATTGACTTTATTGTTTTGAATGTTTGTATCAGGGAACATTTATTTTTGTACCCTTAAAAAACACTAATTGGTTCATCATGTGGGCACCAGCTCTACACAATCCTATGTTCTAGAGAGCAATCTAGAGAAACTGCGACAAACAAATATCATATTTCTGTTTGTATAGATGACATTTTATGCACTTGCCTAACGAAAAGACTTTCCTTTTCTCGAAAACCATTTTTACTGTGATTTTTTCGGTCCATTGCAGACGAATTCCACACCAGTTTGTCCAGATATGACTGGATGAAACCGGAAATACCCAGGATTGTTCTGGATAACTCAATCCCAGATTTTGCTATAGCCTCTTTGTTTGTGTTTTTCGGATATTTTCCATGGACTTTATTGTTTGAATGTTTTTTATCAGGGAACATTAAATTTTGTACCGTAGAAACACTAATTGGTTCATCATGTGGACATCAGCTCTACACATTCGTATTTTCTAGGGAGAAAGCTAGAGGAACTGCGGCAAACAAACATGATATTTCTGTTAGTATCAATAACATTTTATGCACTTGCCTAACGAAAAGACTTTGCTTTTCTCCAAAACCATTTTTACTCTGATTTTCTCGGTCCAATGCATACGAATTCCAAACCACTCTTTCTGGATATGACTGGATGAAACCAGAAATATCCGGTTGTGTTTTGCCTAACTCATTCTGAAATATTGTGAAAGTTTCTGTGTTTGTGTTTTCTGGATATTATCGATGGTCTTTATTGTTTTGAATGTTTTTATCAGGGAACATTTATTTTTGTACCCTTAAAAAACACTAATTGGTTCATCATGGGGACACCAGCTCTACACATTCTTATTTTCTAGGGAGAAAGCTAGAGGAACTGCGGCAAACACACATGATATTTCTGTTTGTGTAGATGACATTTTATGCACTTGCCTAACGAAAAGACTTTGCTTTTCTCCAAAACCATTTTTACTGTGATTTTCTCGGTCCATTGCATATGAATTCCACACCACATTATCCGGATATGACTGGATGAAACAGAAATATCCAGTTTTGTTTGGGCTAACTCAATCCCAGATATTGCTACAGCATCTGTGTTTGTGTATTCCTGATATTATCCACGGACTATATTTTTTTGCATGTTTTTTTTCAGGGAACATTTGATTTTGTGCTTGGAAACATTAATTCGTTCCACATGGAGACACCAGCTCTACACATTCGTATTTTCTAGGGAGAAAGCTAGAGGAACTGCGGCAAACAAACATGATATTTCTGTTTGTCTAGATGACATTTTATGCACTTGCCTAACGAAAAGACTTTGCTTTTCTCCAATCCATTTTTACTGTGATTTTCTCGGTCCATTGCATACGAATTCCACACCAGTTTCTCTGGATATGACTGGATGAAAACGGAAATATCCAGTTTAGTTTTGGCTGACTCAATCCTAGATATGGCCACAGCCTCTGTGTTTGTGTATTCCTGATATTATCCACGGACTTTATTGGTTTGAATGCTTTTTATCAGGGAACATTTAATTTTGTGCTTGGAAACACTAATTGGTTCCACATGGAGACACCATCTCTACACATTTGTATTTTCTAGGGAGAAAGCTAGAGGAATTGCGGTAAACAAACATGATATTTCTGTTTGTATAGATGACATTTTATGCAATTGCCTAAAAAAAACTTTGCTTTTCTCCAAAACCATTTTCACTGTGATTTTCTCAGTCCCTTGCATACGAATTCCACACCACTTTGTCAGGATGTGGCTGGATGAAACCGGAAATCTCATTTTTTTTTTTTTTGCTAACTCAATCCCAGATATTGCTACAGCCTCTCTGTTTGTGTTTTCCTGATATTATCCACGGACTTTATTGGTTTGTATGTTTTTTATCAGGGAACATTTAATTTTGTGCTTGTAATACTAACTGGTTCCAGTATTGTGTTTTGGCTAACACAATCTGAAATATTGTGAAAGCCTCTGTGTTTGTGTTTTCCTGATATTATCGATTGACTTTATTGTTTTGAATGTTTGTATCAGGGAACATTTATTTTTGTACCCTTAAAAAACACTAATTGGTTCATCATGTGGGCACCAGCTCTACACAATCCTATGTTCTAGAGAGCAATCTAGAGAAACTGCGACAAACAAATATCATATTTCTGTTTGTATAGATGACATTTTATGCACTTGCCTAACGAAAAGACTTTCCTTTTCTCGAAAACCATTTTTACTGTGATTTTTTCGGTCCATTGCAGACGAATTCCACACCAGTTTGTCCAGATATGACTGGATGAAACCGGAAATACCCAGGATTGTTCTGGATAACTCAATCCCAGATTTTGCTATAGCCTCTTTGTTTGTGTTTTTCGGATATTTTCCATGGACTTTATTGTTTGAATGTTTTTTATCAGGGAACATTAAATTTTGTACCGTAGAAACACTAATTGGTTCATCATGTGGACATCAGCTCTACACATTCGTATTTTCTAGGGAGAAAGCTAGAGAAACTGCGGCAAACAAACATGATATTTCTGTTTGCTTCGATGACATTTGATGCACTTGCCTAACGAAAAGACTTTGCTTTTCTCCAAAACCATATTTACTGTGATTTTCTCTGTCCCTTGCATATGAATTCCACACCACTTTGTCCGGATATGACTGGATGAAACCGGAAATATCCGGTTTTGTTTTGGCTAAAAACCCAGATATTGCTACAACCTCTGTGTTTGTTTTTTCTGGATATTCAATGGACTTTATTGTTTTGAAAGTTTTTTTATCGGGGAACATTTTGTTTTGAGCTTGTATACAGTAATTGGTTCCAAATGGAGACACCAGCACTATATATTTGTATTTTCTAAGGAGAAAGCTAGAGGAACTGCGGCAAACAAACATGATATTTCTGTTAGTATCGATAACATTTTATGCACTTGCCTAACGAAAAGACTTTGCTTTTCTCCAAAACCATTTTTACTCTGATTTTCTCGGTCCAATGCATACGAATTCCAAACCACTCTTTCTGGATATGACTGGATGAAACCAGAAATATCCGGTTGTGTTTTGCCTAACTCATTCTGAAATATTGTGAAAGTTTCTGTGTTTGTGTTTTCTGGATATTATCGATGGTCTTTATTGTTTTGAATGTTTTTATCAGGGAACATTTATTTTTGTACCCTTAAAAAACACTAATTGGTTCATCATGGGGACACCAGCTCTACACATTCTTATTTTCTAGGGAGAAAGCTAGAGGAACTGCGGCAAACACACATGATATTTCTGTTTGTGTAGATGACATTTTATGCACTTGCCTAACGAAAAGACTTTGCTTTTCTCCAAAACCATTTTTACTGTGATTTTCTCGGTCCATTGCATACGAATTCCACACCACATTATCCGGATATGACTGGATGAAACAGAAATATCCAGTTTTGTTTGGGCTAACTCAATCCCAGATATTGCTACAGCATCTGTGTTTGTGTATTCCTGATATTATCCACGGACTATATTTTTTTGCATGTTTTTTTTCAGGGAACATTTGATTTTGTGCTTGGAAACATTAATTCGTTCCACATGGAGACACCAGCTCTACACATTCGTATTTTCTAGGGAGAAAGCTAGAGGAACTGCGGCAAACAAACATGATATTTCTGTTTGTCTAGATGACATTTTATGCACTTGCCTAACGAAAAGACTTTGCTTTTCTCCAATCCATTTTTACTGTGATTTTCTCGGTCCATTGCATACGAATTCCACACCAGTTTCTCTGGATATGACTGGATGAAAACGGAAATATCCAGTTTAGTTTTGGCTGACTCAATCCTAGATATGGCCACAGCCTCTGTGTTTGTGTATTCCTGATATTATCCACGGACTTTATTGGTTTGAATGCTTTTTATCAGGGAACATTTAATTTTGTGCTTGGAAACACTAATTGGTTCCACATGGAGACACCATCTCTACACATTTGTATTTTCTAGGGAGAAAGCTAGAGGAATTGCGGTAAACAAACATGATATTTCTGTTTGTATAGATGACATTTTATGCAATTGCCTAAAAAAAACTTTGCTTTTCTCCAAAACCATTTTCACTGTGATTTTCTCAGTCCCTTGCATACGAATTCCACACCACTTTGTCAGGATGTGGCTGGATGAAACCGGAAATATCATTTTTTTTTTTTGCTAACTCAATCCCAGATATTGCTACAGCCTCTCTGTTTGTGTTTTCCTGATATTATCCACGGACTTTATTGGTTTGTATGTTTTTTATCAGGGAACATTTAATTTTGTGCTTGTAATACTAACTGGTTCCAGTATTGTGTTTTGGCTAACACAATCTGAAATATTGTGAAAGCCTCTGTGTTTGTGTTTTCCTGATATTATCGATTGACTTTATTGTTTTGAATGTTTGTATCAGGGAACATTTATTTTTGTACCCTTAAAAAACACTAATTGGTTCATCATGTGGGCACCAGCTCTACACAATCCTATGTTCTAGAGAGCAATCTAGAGAAACTGCGACAAACAAATATCATATTTCTGTTTGTATAGATGACATTTTATGCACTTGCCTAACGAAAAGACTTTCCTTTTCTCGAAAACCATTTTTACTGTGATTTTTTCGGTCCATTGCAGACGAATTCCACACCAGTTTGTCCAGATATGACTGGATGAAACCGGAAATACCCAGGATTGTTCTGGATAACTCAATCCCAGATTTTGCTATAGCCTCTTTGTTTGTGTTTTTCGGATATTTTCCATGGACTTTATTGTTTGAATGTTTTTTATCAGGGAACATTAAATTTTGTACCGTAGAAACACTAATTGGTTCATCATGTGGACATCAGCTCTACACATTCGTATTTTCTAGGGAGAAAGCTAGAGAAACTGCGGCAAACAAACATGATATTTCTGTTTGCTTCGATGACATTTTATGCACTTGCCTAACGAAAAGACTTTGCTTTTCTCCAAAACCATATTTACTGTGATTTTCTCTGTCCCTTGCATATGAATTCCACACCACTTTGTCCGGATATGACTGGATGAAACCGGAAATATCCGGTTTTGTTTTGGCTAAAAACCCAGATATTGCTACAACCTCTGTGTTTGTTTTTTCTGGATATTCAATGGACTTTATTGTTTTGAAAGTTTTTTTATCGGGGAACATTTTGTTTTGAGCTTGTATACAGTAATTGGTTCCAAATGGAGACACCAGCACTATATATTTGTATTTTCTAAGGAGAAAGCTAGAGGAACTGCGGCAAACAAACATGATATTTCTGTTAGTATCGATAACATTTTATGCACTTGCCTAACGAAAAGACTTTGCTTTTCTCCAAAACCATTTTTACTCTGATTTTCTCGGTCCAATGCATACGAATTCCAAACCACTCTTTCTGGATATGACTGGATGAAACCAGAAATATCCGGTTGTGTTTTGCCTAACTCATTCTGAAATATTGTGAAAGTTTCTGTGTTTGTGTTTTCTGGATATTATCGATGGTCTTTATTGTTTTGAATGTTTTTATCAGGGAACATTTATTTTTGTACCCTTAAAAAACACTAATTGGTTCATCATGGGGACACCAGCTCTACACATTCTTATTTTCTAGGGAGAAAGCTAGAGGAACTGCGGCAAACACACATGATATTTCTGTTTGTGTAGATGACATTTTATGCACTTGCCTAACGAAAAGACTTTGCTTTTCTCCAAAACCATTTTTACTGTGATTTTCTCGGTCCATTGCATACGAATTCCACACCACATTATCCGGATATGACTGGATGAAACAGAAATATCCAGTTTTGTTTGGGCTAACTCAATCCCAGATATTGCTACAGCATCTGTGTTTGTGTATTCCTGATATTATCCACGGACTATATTTTTTTGCATGTTTTTTTTCAGGGAACATTTGATTTTGTGCTTGGAAACATTAATTCGTTCCACATGGAGACACCAGCTCTACACATTCGTATTTTCTAGGGAGAAAGCTAGAGGAACTGCGGCAAACAAACATGATATTTCTGTTTGTCTAGATGACATTTTATGCACTTGCCTAACGAAAAGACTTTGCTTTTCTCCAATCCATTTTTACTGTGATTTTCTCGGTCCATTGCATACGAATTCCACACCAGTTTCTCTGGATATGACTGGATGAAAACAGAAATATCCAGTTTAGTTTTGGCTGACTCAATCCTAGATATTGCTACAGCCTCTGTGTTTGTGTATTCCTGATATTATCCACGGACTTTATTGGTTTGAATGCTTTTTATCAGGGAACATTTAATTTTGTGCTTGGAAACACTAATTGGTTCCACATGGAGACACCATCTCTACACATTTGTATTTTCTAGGGAGAAAGCTAGAGGAATTGCGGTAAACAAACATGATATTTCTGTTTGTATAGATGACATTTTATGCAATTGCCTAAAAAAAACTTTGCTTTTCTCCAAAACCATTTTCACTGTGATTTTCTCAGTCCCTTGCATACGAATTCCACACCACTTTGTCAGGATGTGGCTGGATGAAACCGGAAATATCATTTTTTTTTTTTGCTAACTCAATCCCAGATATTGCTACAGCCTCTCTGTTTGTGTTTGCTGATATTATCCACGGACTTTATTGGTTTGTATGTTTTTTATCAGGGAACATTTAATTTTGTGCTTGTAATACTAACTGGTTCCAGTATTGTGTTTTGGCTAACACAATCTGAAATATTGTGAAAGCCTCTGTGTTTGTGTTTTCCTGATATTATCGATTGACTTTATTGTTTTGAATGTTTGTATCAGGGAACATTTATTTTTGTACCCTTAAAAAACACTAATTGGTTCATCATGTGGGCACCAGCTCTACACAATCCTATGTTCTAGAGAGCAATCTAGAGAAACTGCGACAAACAAATATCATATTTCTGTTTGTATAGATGACATTTTATGCACTTGCCTAACGAAAAGACTTTCCTTTTCTCGAAAACCATTTTTACTGTGATTTTTTCGGTCCATTGCAGACGAGTTCCACACCAGTTTGTCCAGAAATGACTGGATGAAACCGGAAATACCCAGGATTGTTCTGGATAACTCAATCCCAGATTTTGCTATAGCCTCTTTGTTTGTGTTTTTCGGATATTTTCCATGGACTTTATTGTTTGAATGTTTTTTATCAGGGAACATTAAATTTTGTACCGTAGAAACACTAATTGGTTCATCATGTGGACATCAGCTCTACACATTCGTATTTTCTAGGGAGAAAGCTAGAGAAACTGCGGCAAACAAACATGATATTTCTGTTTGCTTCGATGACATTTTATGCACTTGCCTAACGAAAAGACTTTGCTTTTCTCCAAAACCATATTTACTGTGATTTTCTCTGTCCCTTGCATATGAATTCCACACCACTTTGTCCGGATATGACTGGATGAAACCGGAAATATCCGGTTTTGTTTTGGCTAAAAACCCAGATATTGCTACAACCTCTGTGTTTGTTTTTTCTGGATATTCAATGGACTTTATTGTTTTGAAAGTTTTTTTATCGGGGAACATTTTGTTTTGAGCTTGTATACAGTAATTGGTTCCAAATGGAGACACCAGCACTATATATTTGTATTTTCTAAGGAGAAAGCTAGAGGAACTGCGGCAAACAAACATGATATTTCTGTTAGTATCGATAACATTTTATGCACTTGCCTAACGAAAAGACTTTGCTTTTCTCCAAAACCATTTTTACTCTGATTTTCTCGGTCCAATGCATACGAATTCCAAACCACTCTTTCTGGATATGACTGGATGAAACCAGAAATATCCGGTTGTGTTTTGCCTAACTCATTCTGAAATATTGTGAAAGTTTCTGTGTTTGTGTTTTCTGGATATTATCGATGGTCTTTATTGTTTTGAATGTTTTTATCAGGGAACATTTATTTTTGTACCCTTAAAAAACACTAATTGGTTCATCATGGGGACACCAGCTCTACACATTCTTATTTTCTAGGGAGAAAGCTAGAGGAACTGCGGCAAACACACATGATATTTCTGTTTGTGTAGATGACATTTTATGCACTTGCCTAACGAAAAGACTTTGCTTTTCTCCAAAACCATTTTTACTGTGATTTTCTCGGTCCATTGCATACGAATTCCACACCACATTATCCGGATATGACTGGATGAAACAGAAATATCCAGTTTTGTTTGGGCTAACTCAATCCCAGATATTGCTACAGCATCTGTGTTTGTGTATTCCTGATATTATCCACGGACTATATTTTTTTGCATGTTTTTTTTCAGGGAACATTTGATTTTGTGCTTGGAAACATTAATTCGTTCCACATGGAGACACCAGCTCTACACATTCGTATTTTCTAGGGAGAAAGCTAGAGGAACTGCGGCAAACAAACATGATATTTCTGTTTGTCTAGATGACATTTTATGCACTTGCCTAACGAAAAGACTTTGCTTTTCACCAAAGCCATTTTTACTGTGATTTTCTCGGTCCATTGCATACGAATTCCACACCAGTTTCTCTGGATATGACTGGATGAAAACGGAAATATCCAGTTTAGTTTTGGCTGACTCAATCCTAGATATGGCCACAGCCTCTGTGTTTGTGTATTCCTGATATTATCCACGGACTTTATTGGTTTGAATGCTTTTTATCAGGGAACATTTAATTTTGTGCTTGGAAACACTAATTGGTTCCACATGGAGACACCATCTCTACACATTTGTATTTTCTAGGGAGAAAGCTAGAGGAATTGCGGTAAACAAACATGATATTTCTGTTTGTATAGATGACATTTTATGCAATTGCCTAAAAAAAACTTTGCTTTTCTCCAAAACCATTTTCACTGTGATTTTCTCAGTCCCTTGCATACGAATTCCACACCACTTTGTCAGGATGTGGCTGGATGAAACCGGAAATCTCATTTTTTTTTTTTGCTAACTCAATCCCAGATATTGCTACAGCCTCTCTGTTTGTGTTTGCTGATATTATCCACGGACTTTATTGGTTTGTATGTTTTTTATCAGGGAACATTTAATTTTGTGCTTGTAATACTAACTGGTTCCAGTATTGTGTTTTGGCTAACACAATCTGAAATATTGTGAAAGCCTCTGTGTTTGTGTTTTCCTGATATTATCGATTGACTTTATTGTTTTGAATGTTTGTATCAGGGAACATTTATTTTTGTACCCTTAAAAAACACTAATTGGTTCATCATGTGGGCACCAGCTCTACACAATCCTATGTTCTAGAGAGCAATCTAGAGAAACTGCGACAAACAAATATCATATTTCTGTTTGTATAGATGACATTTTATGCACTTGCCTAACGAAAAGACTTTCCTTTTCTCGAAAACCATTTTTACTGTGATTTTTTCGGTCCATTGCAGACGAATTCCACACCAGTTTGTCCAGATATGACTGGATGAAACCGGAAATACCCAGGATTGTTCTGGATAACTCAATCCCAGATTTTGCTATAGCCTCTTTGTTTGTGTTTTTCGGATATTTTCCATGGACTTTATTGTTTGAATGTTTTTTATCAGGGAACATTAAATTTTGTACCGTAGAAACACTAATTGGTTCATCATGTGGACATCAGCTCTACACATTCGTATTTTCTAGGGAGAAAGCTAGAGAAACTGCGGCAAACAAACATGATATTTCTGTTTGCTTCGATGACATTTGATGCACTTGCCTAACGAAAAGACTTTGCTTTTCTCCAAAACCATATTTACTGTGATTTTCTCTGTCCCTTGCATATGAATTCCACACCACTTTGTCCGGATATGACTGGATGAAACCGGAAATATCCGGTTTTGTTTTGGCTAAAAACCCAGATATTGCTACAACCTCTGTGTTTGTTTTTTCTGGATATTCAATGGACTTTATTGTTTTGAAAGTTTTTTTATCGGGGAACATTTTGTTTTGAGCTTGTATACAGTAATTGGTTCCAAATGGAGACACCAGCACTATATATTTGTATTTTCTAAGGAGAAAGCTAGAGGAACTGCGGCAAACAAACATGATATTTCTGTTAGTATCGATAACATTTTATGCACTTGCCTAACAAAAAGACTTTGCTTTTCTCCAAAACCATTTTTACTCTGATTTTCTCGGTCCAATGCATACGAATTCCAAACCACTCTTTCTGGATATGACTGGATGAAACCAGAAATATCCCGTTGTGTTTTGCCTAACTCATTCTGAAATATTGTGAAAGTTTCTGTGTTTGTGTTTTCTGGATATTATCGATGGTCTTTATTGTTTTGAATGTTTTTATCAGGGAACATTTATTTTTGTACCCTTAAAAAACACTAATTGGTTCATCATGGGGACACCAGCTCTACACATTCTTATTTTCTAGGGAGAAAGCTAGAGGAACTGCGGCAAACACACATGATATTTCTGTTTGTGTAGATGACATTTTATGCACTTGCCTAACGAAAAGACTTTGCTTTTCTCCAAAACCATTTTTACTGTGATTTTCTCGGTCCATTGCATACGAATTCCACACCACATTATCCGGATATGACTGGATGAAACAGAAATATCCAGTTTTGTTTGGGCTAACTCAATCCCAGATATTGCTACAGCATCTGTGTTTGTGTATTCCTGATATTATCCACGGACTATATTTTTTTGCATGTTTTTTTTCAGGGAACATTTGATTTTGTGCTTGGAAACATTAATTCGTTCCACATGGAGACACCAGCTCTACACATTCGTATTTTCTAGGGAGAAAGCTAGAGGAACTGCGGCAAACAAACATGATATTTCTGTTTGTCTAGATGACATTTTATGCACTTGCCTAACGAAAAGACTTTGCTTTTCTCCAATCCATTTTTACTGTGATTTTCTCGGTCCATTGCATACGAATTCCACACCAGTTTCTCCGGATATGACTGGATGAAAACGGAAATATCCAGTTTAGTTTTGGCTGACTCAATCCTAGATATGGCCACAGCCTCTGTGTTTGTGTATTCCTGATATTATCCACGGACTTTATTGGTTTGAATGCTTTTTATCAGGGAACATTTAATTTTGTGCTTGGAAACACTAATTGGTTCCACATGGAGACACCATCTCTACACATTTGTATTTTCTAGGGAGAAAGCTAGAGGAATTGCGGTAAACAAACATGATATTTCTGTTTGTATAGATGACATTTTATGCAATTGCCTAAAAAAAACTTTGCTTTTCTCCAAAACCATTTTCACTGTGATTTTCTCAGTCCCTTGCATACGAATTCCACACCACTTTGTCAGGATGTGGCTGGATGAAACCGGAAATCTCATTTTTTTTTTTTTGCTAACTCAATCCCAGATATTGCTACAGCCTCTCTGTTTGTGTTTTCCTGATATTATCCACGGACTTTATTGGTTTGTATGTTTTTTATCAGGGAACATTTAATTTTGTGCTTGTAATACTAACTGGTTCCAGTATTGTGTTTTGGCTAACACAATCTGAAATATTGTGAAAGCCTCTGTGTTTGTGTTTTCCTGATATTATCGATTGACTTTATTGTTTTGAATGTTTGTATCAGGGAACATTTATTTTTGTACCCTTAAAAAACACTAATTGGTTCATCATGTGGGCACCAGCTCTACACAATCCTATGTTCTAGAGAGCAATCTAGAGAAACTGCGACAAATATCATATTTCTGTTTGTATAGATGACATTTTATGCACTTGCCTAACGAAAAGACTTTCCTTTTCTAGAAAACCATTTTTACTGTGATTTTTTCGGTCCATTGCAGACGAATTCCACACCAGTTTGTCCAGATATGACTGGATGAAACCGGAAATACCCAGGATTGTTCTGGATAACTCAATCCCAGATTTTGCTACAGCCTCTTTGTTTGTGTTTTTCGGATATTTTCCATGGACTTTATTGTTTGAATGTTTTTTATCAGGGAACATTAAATTTTGTACCGTAGAAACACTAATTGGTTCATCATGTGGACATCAGCTCTACACATTCGTATTTTCTAGGGAGAAAGCTAGAGAAACTGCGGCAAACAAACATGATATTTCTGTTTGCTTCGATGACATTTGATGCACTTGCCTAACGAAAAGACTTTGCTTTTCTCCAAAACCATATTTACTGTGATTTTCTCTGTCCCTTGCATATGAATTCCACACCACTTTGTCCGGATATGACTGGATGAAACCGGAAATATCCGGTTTTGTTTTGGCTAAAAACCCAGATATTGCTACAACCTCTGTGTTTGTTTTTTCTGGATATTCAATGGACTTTATTGTTTTGAAAGTTTTTTTATCGGGGAACATTTTGTTTTGAGCTTGTATACAGTAATTGGTTCCAAATGGAGACACCAGCACTATATATTTGTATTTTCTAAGGAGAAAGCTAGAGGAACTGCGGCAAACAAACATGATATTTCTGTTAGTATCGATAACATTTTATGCACTTGCCTAACGAAAAGACTTTGCTTTTCTCCAAAACCATTTTTACTCTGATTTTCTCGGTCCAATGCATACGAATTCCAAACCACTCTTTCTGGATATGACTGGATGAAACCAGAAATATCCGGTTGTGTTTTGCCTAACTCATTCTGAAATATTGTGAAAGTTTCTGTGTTTGTGTTTTCTGGATATTGTCGATGGTCTTTATTGTTTTGAATGTTTTTATCAGGGAACATTTATTTTTGTACCCTTAAAAAACACTAATTGGTTCATCATGGGGACACCAGCTCTACACATTCTTATTTTCTAGGGAGAAAGCTAGAGGAACTGCGGCAAACACACATGATATTTCTGTTTGTGTAGATGACATTTTATGCACTTGCCTAACGAAAAGACTTTGCTTTTCTCCAAAACCATTTTTACTGTGATTTTCTCGGTCCATTGCATACGAATGCCACACCACATTATCCGGATATGACTGGATGAAACCAGAAATATCCAGTTTTGTTTGGGCTAACTCAATCCCAGATATTGCTACAGCATCTGTGTTTGTGTATTCCTGATATTATCCACGGACTATATTTTTTTGCATGTTTTTTTTCAGGGAACATTTGATTTTGTGCTTGGAAACATTAATTCGTTCCACATGGAGACACCAGCTCTACACATTCGTATTTTCTAGGGAGAAGGCTAGAGGAACTGTGGCAAACAAACATGATATTTCTGTTTGTCTAGATGACATTTTATGCACTTGCCTAACGAAAAGACTTTGCTTTTTCTCCAATCCATTTTTACTCTGATTTTCTCCGTCCATTGCATACGAATTCCACACCAGTTTCTCCGGATATGACTGGATGAAAACGGAAATATCCAGTTTAGTTTTGGCTGACTCAATCCTAGATATTGCTACAGCCTCTGTGTTTGTGTATTCCTGATATTATCCACGGACTTTATTGGTTTGAATGCTTTTTATCAGGGAACATTTAATTTTGTGCTTGGAAATACTAATTGGTTCCACATGGAGACACCATCTCTACACATTTGTATTTTCTAGGGAGAAAGCTAGAGGAATTGCGGTAAACAAACATGATATTTCTGTTTGTATAGATGACATTTTATGCAATTGCTTAAAAAAACTTTGCTTTTCTCCAAAACCATTTTCACTGTGATTTTCTCAGTCCCTTGCATACGAATTCCACACCACTTTGTCAGGATGTGGCTGGATGAAACCGGAAATCTCTTTTTTTTTTTTTTTGGGCTAACTCAATCCCAGATTGAGTTTGTGTTTTCCTGATATTATCCACGGACTTTATTGGTTTGTATGTTTTTTATCAGGGAACATTTAGTTTTGTGCTTGTAATACTAACTGGTTCCAGTATTGTGTTTTGGCTAACACAATCCGAAATATTGTGAAAGCCTCTGTGTTTGTGTTTTCCTGATATTATCGATTGACTTTATTGTTTTGAATGTTTGTATCAGGGAACATTTATTTTTGTACCCTTAAAAAACACTAATTGGTTCATCATGTGGGCACCAGCTCTACACAATCCTATGTTCTAGAGAGCAATCTAGAGAAACTGCGACAAATATCATATTTCTGTTTGTATAGATGACATTTTATGCACTTGCCTAACGAGAAGACTTTCCTTTTCTAGAAAACCATTTTTACTGTGATTTTTTCGGTCCATTGCAGACGAATTCCACACCAGTTTGTCCAGATATGACTGGATGAAACCGGAAATACCCAGGATTGTTCTGGATAACTCAATCCCAGATTTTGCTACAGCCTCTTTGTTTGTGTTTTTCGGATATTTTCCATGGACTTTATTGTTTGAATGTTTTTTATCAGGGAACATTAAATTTTGTACCGTAGAAACACTAATTGGTTCATCATGTGGACATCAGCTCTACACATTCGTATTTTCTAGGGAGAAAGCTAGAGAAACTGTGGCAAACAAACATGATATTTCTGTTTGCTTCGATGACATTTGATGCACTTGCCTAACGAAAAGACTTTGCTTTTCTCCAAAACCATATTTACTGTGATTTTCTCTGTCCCTTGCATATGAATTCCACACCACTTTGTCCGGATATGACTGGATGAAACCGGAAATATCCGGTTTTGTTTTGGCTAAAAACCCAGATATTGCTACAACCTCTGTGTTTGTTTTTTCTGGATATTCAATGGACTTTATTGTTTTGAAAGTTTTTTTATCGGGGAACATTTTGTTTTGAGCTTGTATACAGTAATTGGTTCCAAATGGAGACACCAGCACTATATATTTGTATTTTCCAAGGAGAAAGCTAGAGGAACTGCGGCAAACAAACATGATATTTCTGTTAGTATCGATAACATTTTATGCACTTGCCTAACGAAAAGACTTTGCTTTTCTCCAAAACCATTTTTACTCTGATTTTCTCGGTCCAATGCATACGAATTCCAAACCACTCTTTCTGGATATGACTGGATGAAACCAGAAATATCCGGTTGTGTTTTGCCTAACTCATTCCGAAATATTGTGAAAGTTTCTGTGTTTGTGTTTTCTGGATATTATCGATGGTCTTTATTGTTTTGAATGTTTTTATCAGGGAACATTTATTTTTGTACCCTTAAAAAACACTAATTGGTTCATCATGGGGACACCAGCTCTACACATTCTTATTTTCTAGGGAGAAAGCTAGAGGAACTGCGGCAAACACACATGATATTTCTGTTTGTGTAGATGACATTTTATGCACTTGCCTAACGAAAAGACTTTGCTTTTCTCCAAAACCATTTTTACTGTGATTTTCTCGGTCCATTGCATACGAATTCCACACCACATTATCCGGATATGACTGGATGAAACCAGAAATATCCAGTTTTGTTTGGGCTAACTCAATCCCAGATATTGCTACAGCATCTGTGTTTGTGTATTCCTGATATTATCCACGGACTATATTTTTTTGCATGTTTTTTTTCAGGGAACATTTGATTTTGTGCTTGGAAACATTAATTCGTTCCACATGGAGACACCAGCTCTACACATTCGTATTTTCTAGGGAGAAGGCTAGAGGAACTGTGGCAAACAAACATGATATTTCTGTTTGTCTAGATGACATTTTATGCACTTGCCTAACGAAAAGACTTTGCTTTTTCTCCAATCCATTTTTACTCTGATTTTCTCGGTCCATTGCATACGAATTCCACACCAGTTTCTCCGGATATGACTGGATGAAAACGGAAATATCCAGTTTAGTTTTGGCTGACTCAATCCTAGATATTGCTACAGCCTCTGTGTTTGTGTATTCCTGATATTATCCACGGACTTTATTGGTTTGAATGCTTTTTATCAGGGAACATTTAATTTTGTGCTTGGAAACACTAATTGGTTCCACATGGAGACACCATCTCTACACATTTGTATTTTCTAGGGAGAAAGCTAGAGGAATTGCGGTAAACAAACATGATATTTCTGTTTGTATAGATGACATTTTATGCAATTGCCTAAAAAAAACTTTGCTTTTCTCCAAAACCATTTTCACTGTGATTTTCTCAGTCCCTTGCATACGAATTCCACACCACTTTGTCAGGATGTGGCTGGATGAAACCGGAAATCTCTTTTTTTTTTTTGGGGGGGGCTAACTCAATCCCAGATTGAGTTTGTGTTTTCCTGATATTACCCACGGACTTTATTGGTTTGTATGTTTTTTATCAGGGAACATTTAGTTTTGTGCTTGTAATACTAACTGGTTCCAGTATTGTGTTTTGGCTAACACAATCCGAAATATTGTGAAAGCCTCTGTGTTTGTGTTTTCCTGATATTATCGATTGACTTTATTGTTTTGAATGTTTGTATCAGGGAACATTTAATTTTGTACCGTTGAAACACTAATTGGTTCATCATGTGGGCACCAGCTCTACACAATCCTATGTTCTAGAGAGCAATCTAGAGAAACTGCGACAAACAAATATCATATTTCTGTTTGTATAGATGACATTTTATGCACTTACCTAACGAAAAGACTTTCCTTTTCTCGAAAACCATTTTTACTGTGATTTTTTCGGTCCATTGCAGACGAATTCCACACCAGTTTGTCCAGATATGACTGGATGAAACCGGAAATACCCAGGATTGTTCTGGATAACTCAATCCCAGATTTTGCTACAGCCTCTTTGTTTGTGTTTTTCGGATATTTTCCATGGACTTTATTGTTTGAATGTTTTTTATCAGGGAACATTAAATTTTGTACCGTAGAAACACTAATTGGTTCATCATGTGGACATCAGCTCTACACATTCGTATTTTCTAGGGAGAAAGCTAGAGAAACTGCGGCAAACAAACATGATATTTCTGTTTGCTTCGATGACATTTGATGCACTTGCCTAACGAAAAGACTTTGCTTTTCTCCAAAACCATATTTACTGTGATTTTCTCTGTCCCTTGCATATGAATTCCACACCACTTTGTCCGGATATGACTGGATGAAACCGGAAATATCCGGTTTTGTTTTGGCTAAAAACCCAGATATTGCTACAACCTCTGTGTTTGTTTTTTCTGGATATTCAATGGACTTTATTGTTTTGAAAGTTTTTTTATCGGGGAACATTTTGTTTTGAGCTTGTATACAGTAATTGGTTCCAAATGGAGACACCAGCACTATATATTTGTATTTTCTAAGGAGAAAGCTAGAGGAACTGCGGCAAACAAACATGATATTTCTGTTAGTATCGATAACATTTTATGCACTTGCCTAACGAAAAGACTTTGCTTTTCTCCAAAACCATTTTTACTCTGATTTTCTCGGTCCAATGCATACGAATTCCAAACCACTCTTTCTGGATATGACTGGATGAAACCAGAAATATCCGGTTGTGTTTTGCCTAACTCATTCTGAAATATTGTGAAAGTTTCTGTGTTTGTGTTTTCTGGATATTATCGATGGTCTTTATTGTTTTGAATGTTTTTATCAGGGAACATTTATTTTTGTACCCTTAAAAAACACTAATTGGTTCATCATGGGGACACCAGCTCTACACATTCTTATTTTCTAGGGAGAAAGCTAGAGGAACTGCGGCAAACACACATGATATTTCTGTTTGTGTAGATGACATTTTATGCACTTGCCTAACGAAAAGACTTTGCTTTTCTCCAAAACCATTTTTACTGTGATTTTCTCGGTCCATTGCATACGAATGCCACACCACATTATCCGGATATGACTGGATGAAACCAGAAATATCCAGTTTTGTTTGGGCTAACTCAATCCCAGATATTGCTACAGCATCTGTGTTTGTGTATTCCTGATATTATCCACGGACTATATTTTTTTGCATGTTTTTTTTCAGGGAACATTTGATTTTGTGCTTGGAAACATTAATTCGTTCCACATGGAGACACCAGCTCTACACATTCGTATTTTCTAGGGAGAAGGCTAGAGGAACTGTGGCAAACAAACATGATATTTCTGTTTGTCTAGATGACATTTTATGCACTTGCCTAACGAAAAGACTTTGCTTTTTCTCCAATCCATTTTTACTCTGATTTTCTCGGTCCATTGCATACGAATTCCACACCAGTTTCTCCGGATATGACTGGATGAAAACGGAAATATCCAGTTTAGTTTTGGCTGACTCAATCCTAGATATTGCTACAGCCTCTGTGTTTGTGTATTCCTGATATTATCCACGGACTTTATTGGTTTGAATGCTTTTTATCAGGGAACATTTAATTTTGTGCTTGGAAATACTAATTGGTTCCACATGGAGACACCATCTCTACACATTTGTATTTTCTAGGGAGAAAGCTAGAGGAATTGCGGTAAACAAACATGATATTTCTGTTTGTATAGATGACATTTTATGCAATTGCCTAAAAAAAACTTTGCTTTTCTCCAAAACCATTTTCACTGTGATTTTCTCAGTCCCTTGCATACGAATTCCACACCACTTTGTCAGGATGTGGCTGGATGAAACCGGAAATCTCTTTTTTTTGGGGGGGGGGCTAACTCAATCCCAGATTGAGTTTGTGTTTTCCTGATATTATCCACGGACTTTATTGGTTTGTATGTTTTTTATCAGGGAACATTTAGTTTTGTGCTTGTAATACTAACTGGTTCCAGTATTGTGTTTTGGCTAACACAATCCGAAATATTGTGAAAGCCTCTGTGTTTGTGTTTTCCTGATATTATCGATTGACTTTATTGCTTTGAATGTTTGTATCAGGGAACATTTAATTTTGTACCGTTGAAACACTAATTGGTTCATCATGTGGGCACCAGCTCTACACAATCCTATGTTCTAGAGAGCAATCTAGAGAAACTGCGACAAACAAATATCATATTTCTGTTTGTATAGATGACATTTTATGCACTTGCCTAACGAGAAGACTTTCCTTTTCTAGAAAACCATTTTTACTGTGATTTTTTCGGTCCATTGCAGACGAATTCCACACCAGTTTGTCCAGATATGACTGGATGAAACCGGAAATACCCAGGATTGTTCTGGATAACTCAATCCCAGATTTTGCTACAGCCTCTTTGTTTGTGTTTTTCGGATATTTTCCATGGACTTTATTGTTTGAATGTTTTTTATCAGGGAACATTAAATTTTGTACCGTAGAAACACTAATTGGTTCATCATGTGGACATCAGCTCTACACATTCGTATTTTCTAGGGAGAAAGCTAGAGAAACTGCGGCAAACAAACATGATATTTCTGTTTGCTTCGATGACATTTGATGCACTTGCCTAACGAAAAGACTTTGCTTTTCTCCAAAACCATATTTACTGTGATTTTCTCTGTCCCTTGCATATGAATTCCACACCACTTTGTCCGGATATGACTGGATGAAACCGGAAATATCCGGTTTTGTTTTGGCTAAAAACCCAGATATTGCTACAACCTCTGTGTTTGTTTTTTCTGGATATTCAATGGACTTTATTGTTTTGAAAGTTTTTTTATCGGGGAACATTTTGTTTTGAGCTTGTATACAGTAATTGGTTCCAAATGGAGACACCAGCACTATATATTTGTATTTTCTAAGGAGAAAGCTAGAGGACCTGCGGCAAACAAACATGATATTTCTGTTAGTATCGATAACATTTTATGCACTTGCCTAACGAAAAGACTTTGCTTTTCTCCAAAACCATTTTTACTCTGATTTTCTCGGTCCAATGCATACGAATTCCAAACCACTCTTTCTGGATATGACTGGATGAAACCAGAAATATCCGGTTGTGTTTTGCCTAACTCATTCCGAAATATTGTGAAAGTTTCTGTGTTTGTGTTTTCTGGATATTATCGATGGTCTTTATTGTTTTGAATGTTTTTATCAGGGAACATTTATTTTTGTACCCTTAAAAAACACTAATTGGTTCATCATGGGGACACCAGCTCTACACATTCTTATTTTCTAGGGAGAAAGCTAGAGGAACTGCGGCAAACACACATGATATTTCTGTTTGTGTAGATGACATTTTATGCACTTGCCTAACGAAAAGACTTTGCTTTTCTCCAAAACCATTTTTACTGTGATTTTCTCGGTCCATTGCATACGAATTCCACACCACATTATCCGGATATGACTGGATGAAACCAGAAATATCCAGTTTTGTTTGGGCTAACTCAATCCCAGATATTGCTACAGCATCTGTGTTTGTGTATTCCTGATATTATCCACGGACTATATTTTTTTGCATGTTTTTTTTTCAGGGAACATTTGATGTTGTGCTTGGAAACATTAATTCGTTCCACGTGGAGACACCAGCTCTACACATTCGTATTTTCTAGGGAGAAGGCTAGAGGAACTGTGGCAAACAAACATGATATTTCTGTTTGTCTAGATGACATTTTATGCACTTGCCTAACGAAAAGACTTTGCTTTTTCTCCAATCCATTTTTACTGTGATTTTCTCGGTCCATTGCATACGAATTCCACACCAGTTTCTCCGGATATGACTGGATGAAAACGGAAATATCCAGTTTAGTTTTGGCTGACTCAATCCTAGATATTGCTACAGCCTCTGTGTTTGTGTATTCCTGATATTATCCACGGACTTTATTGGTTTGAATGCTTTTTATCAGGGAACATTTAATTTTGTGCTTGGAAACACTAATTGGTTCCACATGGAGACACCATCTCTACACATTTGTATTTTCTAGGGAGAAAGCTAGAGGAATTGCGGTAAACAAACATGATATTTCTGTTTGTATAGATGACATTTTATGCAATTGCCTAAAAAAAACTTTGCTTTTCTCCAAAACCATTTTCACTGTGATTTTCTCAGTCCCTTGCATACGAATTCCACACCACTTTGTCAGGATGTGGCTGGATGAAACCGGAAATCTCTTTTTTTTTGGGGGGGGGCTAACTCAATCCCAGATTGAGTTTGTGTTTTCCTGATATTACCCACGGACTTTATTGGTTTGTATGTTTTTTATCAGGGAACATTTAGTTTTGTGCTTGTAATACTAACTGGTTCCAGTATTGTGTTTTGGCTAACACAATCCGAAATATTGTGAAAGCCTCTGTGTTTGTGTTTTCCTGATATTATCGATTGACTTTATTGCTTTGAATGTTTGTATCAGGGAACATTTAATTTTGTACCGTTGAAACACTAATTGGTTCATCATGTGGGCACCAGCTCTACACAATCCTATGTTCTAGAGAGCAATCTAGAGAAACTGCGACAAACAAATATCATATTTCTGTTTGTATAGATGACATTTTATGCACTTGCCTAACGAGAAGACTTTCCTTTTCTAGAAAACCATTTTTACTGTGATTTTTTCGGTCCATTGCAGACGAATTCCACACCAGTTTGTCCAGATATGACTGGATGAAACAGGAAATACCCAGGATTGTTCTGGATAACTCAATCCCAGATTTTGCTACAGCCTCTTTGTTTGTGTTTTTCGGATATTTTCCATGGACTTTATTGTTTGAAAGTTTTTTATCAGGGAACATTAAATTTTGTACCGTAGAAACACTAATTGGTTCATCATGTGGACATCAGCTCTACACATTCGTATTTTCTAGGGAGAAAGCTAGAGAAACTGCGGCAAACAAACATGATATTTCTGTTTGCTTCGATGACATTTGATGCACTTGCCTAACGAAAAGACTTTGCTTTTCTCCAAAACCATATTTACTGTGATTTTCTCTGTCCCTTGCATATGAATTCCACACCACTTTGTCCGGATATGACTGGATGAAACCGGAAATATCCGGTTTTGTTTTGGCTAAAAACCCAGATATTGCTACAACCTCTGTGTTTGTTTTTTCTGGATATTCAATGGACTTTATTGTTTTGAAAGTTTTTTTATCGGGGAACATTTTGTTTTGAGCTTGTATACAGTAATTGGTTCCAAATGGAGACACCAGCACTATATATTTGTATTTTCTAAGGAGAAAGCTAGAGGAACTGCGGCAAACAAACATGATATTTCTGTTAGTATCGATAACATTTTATGCACTTGCCTAACGAAAAGACTTTGCTTTTCTCCAAAACCATTTTTACTCTGATTTTCTCGGTCCAATGCATACGAATTCCAAACCACTCTTTCTGGATATGACTGGATGAAACCAGAAATATCCAGTTGTGTTTTGCCTAACTCATTCCGAAATATTGTGAAAGTTTCTGTGTTTGTGTTTTCTGGATATTATCGATGGTCTTTATTGTTTTGAATGTTTTTATCAGGGAACATTTATTTTTGTGCCCTTAAAAAACACTAATTGGTTCATCATGGGGACACCAGCTCTACACATTCTTATTTTCTAGGGAGAAAGCTAGAGGAACTGCGGCAAACACACATGATATTTCTGTTTGTGTAGATGACATTTTATGCACTTGCCTAACGAAAAGACTTTGCTTTTCTCCAAAACCATTTTTACTGTGATTTTCTCGGTCCATTGCATACGAATTCCACACCACATTATCCGGATATGACTGGATGAAACCAGAAATATCCAGTTTTGTTTGGGCTAACTCAATCCCAGATATTGCTACAGCATCTGTGTTTGTGTATTCCTGATATTATCCACGGACTATATTTTTTTGCATGTTTTTTTTTCAGGGAACATTTGATTTTGTGCTTGGAAACATTAATTCGTTCCACGTGGAGACACCAGCTCTACACATTCGTATTTTCTAGGGAGAAGGCTAGAGGAACTGTGGCAAACAAACATGATATTTCTGTTTGTCTAGATGACATTTTATGCACTTGCCTAACGAAAAGACTTTGCTTTTTCTCCAATCCATTTTTACTGTGATTTTCTCGGTCCATTGCATACGAATTCCACACCAGTTTCTCCGGATATGACTGGATGAAAACGGAAATATCCAGTTTAGTTTTGGCTGACTCAATCCTAGATATTGCTACAGCCTCTGTGTTTGTGTATTCCTGATATTATCCACGGACTTTATTGGTTTGAATGCTTTTTATCAGGGAACATTTAATTTTGTGCTTGGAAACACTAATTGGTTCCACATGGAGACACCATCTCTACACATTTGTATTTTCTAGGGAGAAAGCTAGAGGAATTGCGGTAAACAAACATGATATTTCTGTTTGTATAGATGACATTTTATGCAATTGCCTAAAAAAAACTTTGCTTTTCTCCAAAACCATTTTCACTGTGATTTTCTCAGTCCCTTGCATACGAATTCCACACCACTTTGTCAGGATGTGGCTGGATGAAACCGGAAATCTCTTTTTTTTTGGGGGGGGGCTAACTCAATCCCAGATTGAGTTTGTGTTTTCCTGATATTACCCACGGACTTTATTGGTTTGTATGTTTTTTATCAGGGAACATTTAGTTTTGTGCTTGTAATACTAACTGGTTCCAGTATTGTGTTTTGGCTAACACAATCCGAAATATTGTGAAAGCCTCTGTGTTTGTGTTTTCCTGATATTATCGATTGACTTTATTGCTTTGAATGTTTGTATCAGGGAACATTTAATTTTGTACCGTTGAAACACTAATTGGTTCATCATGTGGGCACCAGCTCTACACAATCCTATGTTCTAGAGAGCAATCTAGAGAAACTGCGACAAACAAATATCATATTTCTGTTTGTATAGATGACATTTTATGCACTTGCCTAACGAGAAGACTTTCCTTTTCTAGAAAACCATTTTTACTGTGATTTTTTCGGTCCATTGCAGACGAATTCCACACCAGTTTGTCCAGATATGACTGGATGAAACCGGAAATACCCAGGATTGTTCTGGATAACTCAATCCCAGATTTTGCTACAGCCTCTTTGTTTGTGTTTTTCGGATATTTTCCATGGACTTTATTGTTTGAATGTTTTTTATCAGGGAACATTAAATTTTGTACCGTAGAAACACTAATTGGTTCATCATGTGGACATCAGCTCTACACATTCGTATTTTCTAGGGAGAAAGCTAGAGAAACTGCGGCAAACAAACATGATATTTCTGTTTGCTTCGATGACATTTGATGCACTTGCCTAACGAAAAGACTTTGCTTTTCTCCAAAACCATATTTACTGTGATTTTCTCTGTCCCTTGCATATGAATTCCACACCACTTTGTCCGGATATGACTGGATGAAACCGGAAATATCCGGTTTTGTTTTGGCTAAAAACCCAGATATTGCTACAACCTCTGTGTTTGTTTTTTCTGGATATTCAATGGACTTTATTGTTTTGAAAGTTTTTTTATCGGGGAACATTTTGTTTTGAGCTTGTATACAGTAATTGGTTCCAAATGGAGACACCAGCACTATATATTTGTATTTTCTAAGGAGAAAGCTAGAGGACCTGCGGCAAACAAACATGATATTTCTGTTAGTATCGATAACATTTTATGCACTTGCCTAACGAAAAGACTTTGCTTTTCTCCAAAACCATTTTTACTCTGATTTTCTCGGTCCAATGCATACGAATTCCAAACCACTCTTTCTGGATATGACTGGATGAAACCAGAAATATCCAGTTGTGTTTTGCCTAACTCATTCCGAAATATTGTGAAAGTTTCTGTGTTTGTGTTTTCTGGATATTATCGATGGTCTTTATTGTTTTGAATGTTTTTATCAGGGAACATTTATTTTTGTACCCTTAAAAAACACTAATTGGTTCATCATGGGGACACCAGCTCTACACATTCTTATTTTCTAGGGAGAAAGCTAGAGGAACTGCGGCAAACACACATGATATTTCTGTTTGTGTAGATGACATTTTATGCACTTGCCTAACGAAAAGACTTTGCTTTTCTCCAAAACCATTTTTACTGTGATTTTCTCGGTCCATTGCATACGAATTCCACACCACATTATCCGGATATGACTGGATGAAACCAGAAATATCCAGTTTTGTTTGGGCTAACTCAATCCCAGATATTGCTACAGCATCTGTGTTTGTGTATTCCTGATATTATCCACGGACTATATTTTTTTGCATGTTTTTTTTTCAGGGAACATTTGATTTTGTGCTTGGAAACATTAATTCGTTCCACGTGGAGACACCAGCTCTACACATTCGTATTTTCTAGGGAGAAGGCTAGAGGAACTGTGGCAAACAAACATGATATTTCTGTTTGTCTAGATGACATTTTATGCACTTGCCTAACGAAAAGACTTTGCTTTTTCTCCAATCCATTTTTACTGTGATTTTCTCGGTCCATTGCATACGAATTCCACACCAGTTTCTCCGGATATGACTGGATGAAAACGGAAATATCCAGTTTAGTTTTGGCTGACTCAATCCTAGATATTGCTACAGCCTCTGTGTTTGTGTATTCCTGATATTATCCACGGACTTTATTGGTTTGAATGCTTTTTATCAGGGAACATTTAATTTTGTGCTTGGAAACACTAATTGGTTCCACATGGAGACACCATCTCTACACATTTGTATTTTCTAGGGAGAAAGCTAGAGGAATTGCGGTAAACAAACATGATATTTCTGTTTGTATAGATGACATTTTATGCAATTGCCTAAAAAAAACTTTGCTTTTCTCCAAAACCATTTTCACTGTGATTTTCTCAGTCCCTTGCATACGAATTCCACACCACTTTGTCAGGATGTGGCTGGATGAAACCGGAAATCTCTTTTTTTTTGGGGGGGGGGCTAACTCAATCCCAGATTGAGTTTGTGTTTTCCTGATATTACCCACGGACTTTATTGGTTTGTATGTTTTTTATCAGGGAACATTTAGTTTTGTGCTTGTAATACTAACTGGTTCCAGTATTGTGTTTTGGCTAACACAATCCGAAATATTGTGAAAGCCTCTGTGTTTGTGTTTTCCTGATATTATCGATTGACTTTATTGCTTTGAATGTTTGTATCAGGGAACATTTAATTTTGTACCGTTGAAACACTAATTGGTTCATCATGTGGGCACCAGCTCTACACAATCCTATGTTCTAGAGAGCAATCTAGAGAAACTGCGACAAACAAATATCATATTTCTGTTTGTATAGATGACATTTTATGCACTTGCCTAACGAGAAGACTTTCCTTTTCTAGAAAACCATTTTTACTGTGATTTTTTCGGTCCATTGCAGACGAATTCCACACCAGTTTGTCCAGATATGACTGGATGAAACCGGAAATACCCAGGATTGTTCTGGATAACTCAATCCCAGATTTTGCTACAGCCTCTTTGTTTGTGTTTTTCGGATATTTTCCATGGACTTTATTGTTTGAATGTTTTTTATCAGGGAACATTAAATTTTGTACCGTAGAAACACTAATTGGTTCATCATGTGGACATCAGCTCTACACATTCGTATTTTCTAGGGAGAAAGCTAGAGAAACTGCGGCAAACAAACATGATATTTCTGTTTGCTTCGATGACATTTGATGCACTTGCCTAACGAAAAGACTTTGCTTTTCTCCAAAACCATATTTACTGTGATTTTCTCTGTCCCTTGCATATGAATTCCACACCACTTTGTCCGGATATGACTGGATGAAACCGGAAATATCCGGTTTTGTTTTGGCTAAAAACCCAGATATTGCTACAACCTCTGTGTTTGTTTTTTCTGGATATTCAATGGACTTTATTGTTTTGAAAGTTTTTTTATCGGGGAACATTTTGTTTTGAGCTTGTATACAGTAATTGGTTCCAAATGGAGACACCAGCACTATATATTTGTATTTTCTAAGGAGAAAGCTAGAGGAACTGCGGCAAACAAACATGATATTTCTGTTAGTATCGATAACATTTTATGCACTTGCCTAACGAAAAGACTTTGCTTTTCTCCAAAACCATTTTTACTCTGATTTTCTCGGTCCAATGCATACGAATTCCAAACCACTCTTTCTGGATATGACTGGATGAAACCAGAAATATCCAGTTGTGTTTTGCCTAACTCATTCCGAAATATTGTGAAAGTTTCTGTGTTTGTGTTTTCTGGATATTATCGATGGTCTTTATTGTTTTGAATGTTTTTATCAGGGAACATTTATTTTTGTACCCTTAAAAAACACTAATTGGTTCATCATGGGGACACCAGCTCTACACATTCTTATTTTCTAGGGAGAAAGCTAGAGGAACTGCGGCAAACACACATGATATTTCTGTTTGTGTAGATGACATTTTATGCACTTGCCTAACGAAAAGACTTTGCTTTTCTCCAAAACCATTTTTACTGTGATTTTCTCGGTCCATTGCATACGAATTCCACACCACATTATCCGGATATGACTGGATGAAACCAGAAATATCCAGTTTTGTTTGGGCTAACTCAATCCCAGATATTGCTACAGCATCTGTGTTTGTGTATTCCTGATATTATCCACGGACTATATTTTTTTGCATGTTTTTTTTTCAGGGAACATTTGATTTTGTGCTTGGAAACATTAATTCGTTCCACGTGGAGACACCAGCTCTACACATTCGTATTTTCTAGGGAGAAGGCTAGAGGAACTGTGGCAAACAAACATGATATTTCTGTTTGTCTAGATGACATTTTATGCACTTGCCTAACGAAAAGACTTTGCTTTTCTCCAATCCATTTTTACTGTGATTTTCTCGGTCCATTGCATACGAATTCCACACCAGTTTCTCTGGATATGACTGGATGAAAACGGAAATATCCAGTTTAGTTTTGGCTGACTCAATCCTAGATATTGCTACAGCCTCTGTGTTTGTGTATTCCTGATATTATCCACGGACTTTATTGGTTTGAATGCTTTTTATCAGGGAACATTTAATTTTGTGCTTGGAAACACTAATTGGTTCCACATGGAGACACCATCTCTACACATTTGTATTTTCTAGGGAGAAAGCTAGAGGAATTGCGGTAAACAAACATGATATTTCTGTTTGTATAGATGACATTTTATGCAATTGCCTAAAAAAAACTTTGCTTTTCTCCAAAACCATTTTCACTGTGATTTTCTCAGTCCCTTGCATACGAATTCCACACCACTTTGTCAGGATGTGGCTGGATGAAACCGGAAATCTCTTTTTTTTTTGGGGGGGGCTAACTCAATCCCAGATTGAGTTTGTGTTTTCCTGATATTACCCACGGACTTTATTGGTTTGTATGTTTTTTATCAGGGAACATTTAGTTTTGTGCTTGTAATACTAACTGGTTCCAGTATTGTGTTTTGGCTAACACAATCCGAAATATTGTGAAAGCCTCTGTGTTTGTGTTTTCCTGATATTATCGATTGACTTTATTGCTTTGAATGTTTGTATCAGGGAACATTTAATTTTGTACCGTTGAAACACTAATTGGTTCATCATGTGGGCACCAGCTCTACACAATCCTATGTTCTAGAGAGCAATCTAGAGAAACTGCGACAAACAAATATCATATTTCTGTTTGTATAGATGACATTTTATGCACTTGCCTAACGAGAAGACTTTCCTTTTCTAGAAAACCATTTTTACTGTGATTTTTTCGGTCCATTGCAGACGAATTCCACACCAGTTTGTCCAGATATGACTGGATGAAACCGGAAATACCCAGGATTGTTCTGGATAACTCAATCCCAGATTTTGCTACAGCCTCTTTGTTTGTGTTTTTCGGATATTTTCCATGGACTTTATTGTTTGAATGTTTTTTATCAGGGAACATTAAATTTTGTACCGTAGAAACACTAATTGGTTCATCATGTGGACATCAGCTCTACACATTCGTATTTTCTAGGGAGAAAGCTAGAGAAACTGCGGCAAACAAACATGATATTTCTGTTTGCTTCGATGACATTTGATGCACTTGCCTAACGAAAAGACTTTGCTTTTCTCCAAAACCATATTTACTGTGATTTTCTCTGTCCCTTGCATATGAATTCCACACCACTTTGTCCGGATATGACTGGATGAAACCGGAAATATCCGGTTTTGTTTTGGCTAAAAACCCAGATATTGCTACAACCTCTGTGTTTGTTTTTTCTGGATATTCAATGGACTTTATTGTTTTGAAAGTTTTTTTATCGGGGAACATTTTGTTTTGAGCTTGTATACAGTAATTGGTTTCAAATGGAGACACCAGCACTATATATTTGTATTTTCTAAGGAGAAAGCTAGAGGAACTGCGGCAAACAAACATGATATTTCTGTTAGTATCGATAACATTTTATGCACTTGCCTAACGAAAAGACTTTGCTTTTCTCCAAAACCATTTTTACTCTGATTTTCTCGGTCCAATGCATACGAATTCCAAACCACTCTTTCTGGATATGACTGGATGAAACCAGAAATATCCGGTTGTGTTTTGCCTAACTCATTCCGAAATATTGTGAAAGTTTCTGTGTTTGTGTTTTCTGGATATTATCGATGGTCTTTATTGTTTTGAATGTTTTTATCAGGGAACATTTATTTTTGTACCCTTAAAAAACACTAATTGGTTCATCATGGGGACACCAGCTCTACACATTCTTATTTTCTAGGGAGAAAGCTAGAGGAACTGCGGCAAACACACATGATATTTCTGTTTGTGTAGATGACATTTTATGCACTTGCCTAACGAAAAGACTTTGCTTTTCTCCAAAACCATTTTTACTGTGATTTTCTCGGTCCATTGCAAACGAATTCCACACCACATTATCCGGATATGACTGGATGAAACCAGAAATATCCAGTTTTGTTTGGGCTAACTCAATCCCAGATATTGCTACAGCATCTGTGTTTGTGTATTCCTGATATTATCCACGGACTATATTTTTTTGCATGTTTTTTTTTTCAGGGAACATTTGATTTTGTGCTTGGAAACATTAATTCGTTCCACGTGGAGACACCAGCTCTACACATTCGTATTTTCTAGGGAGAAGGCTAGAGGAACTGTGGCAAACAAACATGATATTTCTGTTTGTCTAGATGACATTTTATGCACTTGCCTAACGAAAAGACTTTGCTTTTTCTCCAATCCATTTTTACTGTGATTTTCTCGGTCCATTGCATACGAATTCCACACCAGTTTCTCCGGATATGACTGGATGAAAACGGAAATATCCAGTTTAGTTTTGGCTGACTCAATCCTAGATATTGCTACAGCCTCTGTGTTTGTGTATTCCTGATATTATCCACGGACTTTATTGGTTTGAATGCTTTTTATCAGGGAACATTTAATTTTGTGCTTGGAAACACTAATTGGTTCCACATGGAGACACCATCTCTACACATTTGTATTTTCTAGGGAGAAAGCTAGAGGAATTGCGGTAAACAAACATGATATTTCTGTTTGTATAGATGACATTTTATGCAATTGCCTAAAAAAAACTTTGCTTTTCTCCAAAACCATTTTCACTGTGATTTTCTCAGTCCCTTGCATACGAATTCCACACCACTTTGTCAGGATGTGGCTGGATGAAACCGGAAATCTCTTTTTTTTTGGGGGGGGGCTAACTCAATCCCAGATTGAGTTTGTGTTTTCCTGATATTACCCACGGACTTTATTGGTTTGTATGTTTTTTATCAGGGAACATTTAGTTTTGTGCTTGTAATACTAACTGGTTCCAGTATTGTGTTTTGGCTAACACAATCCGAAATATTGTGAAAGCCTCTGTGTTTGTGTTTTCCTGATATTATCGATTGACTTTATTGCTTTGAATGTTTGTATCAGGGAACATTTAATTTTGTACCGTTGAAACACTAATTGGTTCATCATGTGGGCACCAGCTCTACACAATCCTATGTTCTAGAGAGCAATCTAGAGAAACTGCGACAAACAAATATCATATTTCTGTTTGTATAGATGACATTTTATGCACTTGCCTAACGAGAAGACTTTCCTTTTCTAGAAAACCATTTTTACTGTGATTTTTTCGGTCCATTGCAGACGAATTCCACACCAGTTTGTCCAGATATGACTGGATGAAACCGGAAATACCCAGGATTGTTCTGGATAACTCAATCCCAGATTTTGCTACAGCCTCTTTGTTTGTGTTTTTCGGATATTTTCCATGGACTTTATTGTTTGAATGTTTTTTATCAGGGAACATTAAATTTTGTACCGTAGAAACACTAATTGGTTCATCATGTGGACATCAGCTCTACACATTCGTATTTTCTAGGGAGAAAGCTAGAGAAACTGCGGCAAACAAACATGATATTTCTGTTTGCTTCGATGACATTTGATGCACTTGCCTAACGAAAAGACTTTGCTTTTCTCCAAAACCATATTTACTGTGATTTTCTCTGTCCCTTGCATATGAATTCCACACCACTTTGTCCGGATATGACTGGATGAAACCGGAAATATCCGGTTTTGTTTTGGCTAAAAACCCAGATATTGCTACAACCTCTGTGTTTGTTTTTTCTGGATATTCAATGGACTTTATTGTTTTGAAAGTTTTTTTATCGGGGAACATTTTGTTTTGAGCTTGTATACAGTAATTGGTTCCAAATGGAGACACCAGCACTATATATTTGTATTTTCTAAGGAGAAAGCTAGAGGAACTGCGGCAAACAAACATGATATTTCTGTTAGTATCGATAACATTTTATGCACTTGCCTAACGAAAAGACTTTGCTTTTCTCCAAAACCATTTTTACTCTGATTTTCTCGGTCCAATGCATACGAATTCCAAACCACTCTTTCTGGATATGACTGGATGAAACCAGAAATATCCAGTTGTGTTTTGCCTAACTCATTCCGAAATATTGTGAAAGTTTCTGTGTTTGTGTTTTCTGGATATTATCGATGGTCTTTATTGTTTTGAATGTTTTTATCAGGGAACATTTATTTTTGTGCCCTTAAAAAACACTAATTGGTTCATCATGGGGACACCAGCTCTACACATTCTTATTTTCTAGGGAGAAAGCTAGAGGAACTGCGGCAAACACACATGATATTTCTGTTTGTGTAGATGACATTTTATGCACTTGCCTAACGAAAAGACTTTGCTTTTCTCCAAAACCATTTTTACTGTGATTTTCTCGGTCCATTGCATACGAATTCCACACCACATTATCCGGATATGACTGGATGAAACCAGAAATATCCAGTTTTGTTTGGGCTAACTCAATCCCAGATATTGCTACAGCATCTGTGTTTGTGTATTCCTGATATTATCCACGGACTATATTTTTTTGCATGTTTTTTTTTCAGGGAACATTTGATTTTGTGCTTGGAAACATTAATTCGTTCCACGTGGAGACACCAGCTCTACACATTCGTATTTTCTAGGGAGAAGGCTAGAGGAACTGTGGCAAACAAACATGATATTTCTGTTTGTCTAGATGACATTTTATGCACTTGCCTAACGAAAAGACTTTGCTTTTTCTCCAATCCATTTTTACTGTGATTTTCTCGGTCCATTGCATACGAATTCCACACCAGTTTCTCCGGATATGACTGGATGAAAACGGAAATATCCAGTTTAGTTTTGGCTGACTCAATCCTAGATATTGCTACAGCCTCTGTGTTTGTGTATTCCTGATATTATCCACGGACTTTATTGGTTTGAATGCTTTTTATCAGGGAACATTTAATTTTGTGCTTGGAAACACTAATTGGTTCCACATGGAGACACCATCTCTACACATTTGTATTTTCTAGGGAGAAAGCTAGAGGAATTGCGGTAAACAAACATGATATTTCTGTTTGTATAGATGACATTTTATGCAATTGCCTAAAAAAAACTTTGCTTTTCTCCAAAACCATTTTCACTGTGATTTTCTCAGTCCCTTGCATACGAATTCCACACCACTTTGTCAGGATGTGGCTGGATGAAACCGGAAATCTCTTTTTTTTTGGGGGGGGGCTAACTCAATCCCAGATTGAGTTTGTGTTTTCCTGATATTACCCACGGACTTTATTGGTTTGTATGTTTTTTATCAGGGAACATTTAGTTTTGTGCTTGTAATACTAACTGGTTCCAGTATTGTGTTTTGGCTAACACAATCCGAAATATTGTGAAAGCCTCTGTGTTTGTGTTTTCCTGATATTATCGATTGACTTTATTGCTTTGAATGTTTGTATCAGGGAACATTTAATTTTGTACCGTTGAAACACTAATTGGTTCATCATGTGGGCACCAGCTCTACACAATCCTATGTTCTAGAGAGCAATCTAGAGAAACTGCGACAAACAAATATCATATTTCTGTTTGTATAGATGACATTTTATGCACTTGTCTAACGAGAAGACTTTCCTTTTCTAGAAAACCATTTTTACTGTGATTTTTTCGGTCCATTGCAGACGAATTCCACACCAGTTTGTCCAGATATGACTGGATGAAACCGGAAATACCCAGGATTGTTCTGGATAACTCAATCCCAGATTTTGCTACAGCCTCTTTGTTTGTGTTTTTCGGATATTTTCCATGGACTTTATTGTTTGAATGTTTTTTATCAGGGAACATTAAATTTTGTACCGTAGAAACACTAATTGGTTCATCATGTGGACATCAGCTCTACACATTCGTATTTTCTAGGGAGAAAGCTAGAGAAACTGCGGCAAACAAACATGATATTTCTGTTTGCTTCGATGACATTTGATGCACTTGCCTAACGAAAAGACTTTGCTTTTCTCCAAAACCATATTTACTGTGATTTTCTCTGTCCCTTGCATATGAATTCCACACCACTTTGTCCGGATATGACTGGATGAAACCGGAAATATCCGGTTTTGTTTTGGCTAAAAACCCAGATATTGCTACAACCTCTGTGTTTGTTTTTTCTGGATATTCAATGGACTTTATTGTTTTGAAAGTTTTTTTATCGGGGAACATTTTGTTTTGAGCTTGTATACAGTAATTGGTTCCAAATGGAGACACCAGCACTATATATTTGTATTTTCTAAGGAGAAAGCTAGAGGACCTGCGGCAAACAAACATGATATTTCTGTTAGTATCGATAACATTTTATGCACTTGCCTAACGAAAAGACTTTGCTTTTCTCCAAAACCATTTTTACTCTGATTTTCTCGGTCCAATGCATACGAATTCCAAACCACTCTTTCTGGATATGACTGGATGAAACCAGAAATATCCAGTTGTGTTTTGCCTAACTCATTCCGAAATATTGTGAAAGTTTCTGTGTTTGTGTTTTCTGGATATTATCGATGGTCTTTATTGTTTTGAATGTTTTTATCAGGGAACATTTATTTTTGTACCCTTAAAAAACACTAATTGGTTCATCATGGGGACACCAGCTCTACACATTCTTATTTTCTAGGGAGAAAGCTAGAGGAACTGCGGCAAACACACATGATATTTCTGTTTGTGTAGATGACATTTTATGCACTTGCCTAACGAAAAGACTTTGCTTTTCTCCAAAACCATTTTTACTGTGATTTTCTCGGTCCATTGCATACGAATTCCACACCACATTATCCGGATATGACTGGATGAAACCAGAAATATCCAGTTTTGTTTGGGCTAACTCAATCCCAGATATTGCTACAGCATCTGTGTTTGTGTATTCCTGATATTATCCACGGACTATATTTTTTTGCATGTTTTTTTTTCAGGGAACATTTGATTTTGTGCTTGGAAACATTAATTCGTTCCACGTGGAGACACCAGCTCTACACATTCGTATTTTCTAGGGAGAAGGCTAGAGGAACTGTGGCAAACAAACATGATATTTCTGTTTGTCTAGATGACATTTTATGCACTTGCCTAACGAAAAGACTTTGCTTTTTCTCCAATCCATTTTTACTGTGATTTTCTCGGTCCATTGCATACGAATTCCACACCAGTTTCTCCGGATATGACTGGATGAAAACGGAAATATCCAGTTTAGTTTTGGCTGACTCAATCCTAGATATTGCTACAGCCTCTGTGTTTGTGTATTCCTGATATTATCCACGGACTTTATTGGTTTGAATGCTTTTTATCAGGGAACATTTAATTTTGTGCTTGGAAACACTAATTGGTTCCACATGGAGACACCATCTCTACACATTTGTATTTTCTAGGGAGAAAGCTAGAGGAATTGCGGTAAACAAACATGATATTTCTGTTTGTATAGATGACATTTTATGCAATTGCCTAAAAAAAACTTTGCTTTTCTCCAAAACCATTTTCACTGTGATTTTCTCAGTCCCTTGCATACGAATTCCACACCACTTTGTCAGGATGTGGCTGGATGAAACCGGAAATCTCTTTTTTTTTGGGGGGGGGCTAACTCAATCCCAGATTGAGTTTGTGTTTTCCTGATATTACCCACGGACTTTATTGGTTTGTATGTTTTTTATCAGGGAACATTTAGTTTTGTGCTTGTAATACTAACTGGTTCCAGTATTGTGTTTTGGCTAACACAATCCGAAATATTGTGAAAGCCTCTGTGTTTGTGTTTTCCTGATATTATCGATTGACTTTATTGCTTTGAATGTTTGTATCAGGGAACATTTAATTTTGTACCGTTGAAACACTAATTGGTTCATCATGTGGGCACCAGCTCTACACAATCCTATGTTCTAGAGAGCAATCTAGAGAAACTGCGACAAACAAATATCATATTTCTGTTTGTATAGATGACATTTTATGCACTTGCCTAACGAGAAGACTTTCCTTTTCTAGAAAACCATTTTTACTGTGATTTTTTCGGTCCATTGCAGACGAATTCCACACCAGTTTGTCCAGATATGACTGGATGAAACCGGAAATACCCAGGATTGTTCTGGATAACTCAATCCCAGATTTTGCTACAGCCTCTTTGTTTGTGTTTTTCGGATATTTTCCATGGACTTTATTGTTTGAATGTTTTTTATCAGGGAACATTAAATTTTGTACCGTAGAAACACTAATTGGTTCATCATGTGGACATCAGCTCTACACATTCGTATTTTCTAGGGAGAAAGCTAGAGAAACTGCGGCAAACAAACATGATATTTCTGTTTGCTTCGATGACATTTGATGCACTTGCCTAACGAAAAGACTTTGCTTTTCTCCAAAACCATATTTACTGTGATTTTCTCTGTCCCTTGCATATGAATTCCACACCACTTTGTCCGGATATGACTGGATGAAACCGGAAATATCCGGTTTTGTTTTGGCTAAAAACCCAGATATTGCTACAACCTCTGTGTTTGTTTTTTCTGGATATTCAATGGACTTTATTGTTTTGAAAGTTTTTTTATCGGGGAACATTTTGTTTTGAGCTTGTATACAGTAATTGGTTCCAAATGGAGACACCAGCACTATATATTTGTATTTTCTAAGGAGAAAGCTAGAGGAACTGCGGCAAACAAACATGATATTTCTGTTAGTATCGATAACATTTTATGCACTTGCCTAACGAAAAGACTTTGCTTTTCTCCAAAACCATTTTTACTCTGATTTTCTCGGTCCAATGCATACGAATTCCAAACCACTCTTTCTGGATATGACTGGATGAAACCAGAAATATCCAGTTGTGTTTTGCCTAACTCATTCCGAAATATTGTGAAAGTTTCTGTGTTTGTGTTTTCTGGATATTATCGATGGTCTTTATTGTTTTGAATGTTTTTATCAGGGAACATTTATTTTTGTACCCTTAAAAAACACTAATTGGTTCATCATGGGGACACCAGCTCTACACATTCTTATTTTCTAGGGAGAAAGCTAGAGGAACTGCGGCAAACACACATGATATTTCTGTTTGTGTAGATGACATTTTATGCACTTGCCTAACGAAAAGACTTTGCTTTTCTCCAAAACCATTTTTACTGTGATTTTCTCGGTCCATTGCATACGAATTCCACACCACATTATCCGGATATGACTGGATGAAACCAGAAATATCCAGTTTTGTTTGGGCTAACTCAATCCCAGATATTGCTACAGCATCTGTGTTTGTGTATTCCTGATATTATCCACGGACTATATTTTTTTGCATGTTTTTTTTTCAGGGAACATTTGATTTTGTGCTTGGAAACATTAATTCGTTCCACGTGGAGACACCAGCTCTACACATTCGTATTTTCTAGGGAGAAGGCTAGAGGAACTGTGGCAAACAAACATGATATTTCTGTTTGTCTAGATGACATTTTATGCACTTGCCTAACGAAAAGACTTTGCTTTTCTCCAATCCATTTTTACTGTGATTTTCTCGGTCCATTGCATACGAATTCCACACCAGTTTCTCTGGATATGACTGGATGAAAACGGAAATATCCAGTTTAGTTTTGGCTGACTCAATCCTAGATATTGCTACAGCCTCTGTGTTTGTGTATTCCTGATATTATCCACGGACTTTATTGGTTTGAATGCTTTTTATCAGGGAACATTTAATTTTGTGCTTGGAAACACTAATTGGTTCCACATGGAGACACCATCTCTACACATTTGTATTTTCTAGGGAGAAAGCTAGAGGAATTGCGGTAAACAAACATGATATTTCTGTTTGTATAGATGACATTTTATGCAATTGCCTAAAAAAAACTTTGCTTTTCTCCAAAACCATTTTCACTGTGATTTTCTCAGTCCCTTGCATACGAATTCCACACCACTTTGTCAGGATGTGGCTGGATGAAACCGGAAATCTCTTTTTTTTTGGGGGGGGGGCTAACTCAATCCCAGATTGAGTTTGTGTTTTCCTGATATTACCCACGGACTTTATTGGTTTGTATGTTTTTTATCAGGGAACATTTAGTTTTGTGCTTGTAATACTAACTGGTTCCAGTATTGTGTTTTGGCTAACACAATCCGAAATATTGTGAAAGCCTCTGTGTTTGTGTTTTCCTGATATTATCGATTGACTTTATTGCTTTGAATGTTTGTATCAGGGAACATTTAATTTTGTACCGTTGAAACACTAATTGGTTCATCATGTGGGCACCAGCTCTACACAATCCTATGTTCTAGAGAGCAATCTAGAGAAACTGCGACAAACAAATATCATATTTCTGTTTGTATAGATGACATTTTATGCACTTGCCTAACGAGAAGACTTTCCTTTTCTAGAAAACCATTTTTACTGTGATTTTTTCGGTCCATTGCAGACGAATTCCACACCAGTTTGTCCAGATATGACTGGATGAAACCGGAAATACCCAGGATTGTTCTGGATAACTCAATCCCAGATTTTGCTACAGCCTCTTTGTTTGTGTTTTTCGGATATTTTCCATGGACTTTATTGTTTGAATGTTTTTTATCAGGGAACATTAAATTTTGTACCGTAGAAACACTAATTGGTTCATCATGTGGACATCAGCTCTACACATTCGTATTTTCTAGGGAGAAAGCTAGAGAAACTGCGGCAAACAAACATGATATTTCTGTTTGCTTCGATGACATTTGATGCACTTGCCTAACGAAAAGACTTTGCTTTTCTCCAAAACCATATTTACTGTGATTTTCTCTGTCCCTTGCATATGAATTCCACACCACTTTGTCCGGATATGACTGGATGAAACCGGAAATATCCGGTTTTGTTTTGGCTAAAAACCCAGATATTGCTACAACCTCTGTGTTTGTTTTTTCTGGATATTCAATGGACTTTATTGTTTTGAAAGTTTTTTTATCGGGGAACATTTTGTTTTGAGCTTGTATACAGTAATTGGTTCCAAATGGAGACACCAGCACTATATATTTGTATTTTCTAAGGAGAAAGCTAGAGGACCTGCGGCAAACAAACATGATATTTCTGTTAGTATCGATAACATTTTATGCACTTGCCTAACGAAAAGACTTTGCTTTTCTCCAAAACCATTTTTACTCTGATTTTCTCGGTCCAATGCATACGAATTCCAAACCACTCTTTCTGGATATGACTGGATGAAACCAGAAATATCCAGTTGTGTTTTGCCTAACTCATTCCGAAATATTGTGAAAGTTTCTGTGTTTGTGTTTTCTGGATATTATCGATGGTCTTTATTGTTTTGAATGTTTTTATCAGGGAACATTTATTTTTGTACCCTTAAAAAACACTAATTGGTTCATCATGGGGACACCAGCTCTACACATTCTTATTTTCTAGGGAGAAAGCTAGAGGAACTGCGGCAAACACACATGATATTTCTGTTTGTGTAGATGACATTTTATGCACTTGCCTAACGAAAAGACTTTGCTTTTCTCCAAAACCATTTTTACTGTGATTTTCTCGGTCCATTGCATACGAATTCCACACCACATTATCCGGATATGACTGGATGAAACCAGAAATATCCAGTTTTGTTTGGGCTAACTCAATCCCAGATATTGCTACAGCATCTGTGTTTGTGTATTCCTGATATTATCCACGGACTATATTTTTTTGCATGTTTTTTTTTCAGGGAACATTTGATTTTGTGCTTGGAAACATTAATTCGTTCCACGTGGAGACACCAGCTCTACACATTCGTATTTTCTAGGGAGAAGGCTAGAGGAACTGTGGCAAACAAACATGATATTTCTGTTTGTCTAGATGACATTTTATGCACTTGCCTAACGAAAAGACTTTGCTTTTCTCCAATCCATTTTTACTGTGATTTTCTCGGTCCATTGCATACGAATTCCACACCAGTTTCTCTGGATATGACTGGATGAAAACGGAAATATCCAGTTTAGTTTTGGCTGACTCAATCCTAGATATTGCTACAGCCTCTGTGTTTGTGTATTCCTGATATTATCCACGGACTTTATTGGTTTGAATGCTTTTTATCAGGGAACATTTAATTTTGTGCTTGGAAACACTAATTGGTTCCACATGGAGACACCATCTCTACACATTTGTATTTTCTAGGGAGAAAGCTAGAGGAATTGCGGTAAACAAACATGATATTTCTGTTTGTATAGATGACATTTTATGCAATTGCCTAAAAAAAACTTTGCTTTTCTCCAAAACCATTTTCACTGTGATTTTCTCAGTCCCTTGCATACGAATTCCACACCACTTTGTCAGGATGTGGCTGGATGAAACCGGAAATCTCTTTTTTTTTGGGGGGGGGCTAACTCAATCCCAGATTGAGTTTGTGTTTTCCTGATATTACCCACGGACTTTATTGGTTTGTATGTTTTTTATCAGGGAACATTTAGTTTTGTGCTTGTAATACTAACTGGTTCCAGTATTGTGTTTTGGCTAACACAATCCGAAATATTGTGAAAGCCTCTGTGTTTGTGTTTTCCTGATATTATCGATTGACTTTATTGCTTTGAATGTTTGTATCAGGGAACATTTAATTTTGTACCGTTGAAACACTAATTGGTTCATCATGTGGGCACCAGCTCTACACAATCCTATGTTCTAGAGAGCAATCTAGAGAAACTGCGACAAACAAATATCATATTTCTGTTTGTATAGATGACATTTTATGCACTTGCCTAACGAGAAGACTTTCCTTTTCTAGAAAACCATTTTTACTGTGATTTTTTCGGTCCATTGCAGACGAATTCCACACCAGTTTGTCCAGATATGACTGGATGAAACCGGAAATACCCAGGATTGTTCTGGATAACTCAATCCCAGATTTTGCTACAGCCTCTTTGTTTGTGTTTTTCGGATATTTTCCATGGACTTTATTGTTTGAATGTTTTTTATCAGGGAACATTAAATTTTGTACCGTAGAAACACTAATTGGTTCATCATGTGGACATCAGCTCTACACATTCGTATTTTCTAGGGAGAAAGCTAGAGAAACTGCGGCAAACAAACATGATATTTCTGTTTGCTTCGATGACATTTGATGCACTTGCCTAACGAAAAGACTTTGCTTTTCTCCAAAACCATATTTACTGTGATTTTCTCTGTCCCTTGCATATGAATTCCACACCACTTTGTCCGGATATGACTGGATGAAACCGGAAATATCCGGTTTTGTTTTGGCTAAAAACCCAGATATTGCTACAACCTCTGTGTTTGTTTTTTCTGGATATTCAATGGACTTTATTGTTTTGAAAGTTTTTTTATCAGGGAACATTTTGTTTTGAGCTTGTATACAGTAATTGGTTTCAAATGGAGACACCAGCACTATATATTTGTATTTTCTAAGGAGAAAGCTAGAGGAACTGCGGCAAACAAACATGATATTTCTGTTAGTATCGATAACATTTTATGCACTTGCCTAACGAAAAGACTTTGCTTTTCTCCAAAACCATTTTTACTCTGATTTTCTCGGTCCAATGCATACGAATTCCAAACCACTCTTTCTGGATATGACTGGATGAAACCAGAAATATCCGGTTGTGTTTTGCCTAACTCATTCCGAAATATTGTGAAAGTTTCTGTGTTTGTGTTTTCTGGATATTATCGATGGTCTTTATTGTTTTGAATGTTTTTATCAGGGAACATTTATTTTTGTACCCTTAAAAAACACTAATTGGTTCATCATGGGGACACCAGCTCTACACATTCTTATTTTCTAGGGAGAAAGCTAGAGGAACTGCGGCAAACACACATGATATTTCTGTTTGTGTAGATGACATTTTATGCACTTGCCTAACGAAAAGACTTTGCTTTTCTCCAAAACCATTTTTACTGTGATTTTCTCGGTCCATTGCAAACGAATTCCACACCACATTATCCGGATATGACTGGATGAAACCAGAAATATCCAGTTTTGTTTGGGCTAACTCAATCCCAGATATTGCTACAGCATCTGTGTTTGTGTATTCCTGATATTATCCACGGACTATATTTTTTTGCATGTTTTTTTTTTCAGGGAACATTTGATTTTGTGCTTGGAAACATTAATTCGTTCCACGTGGAGACACCAGCTCTACACATTCGTATTTTCTAGGGAGAAGGCTAGAGGAACTGTGGCAAACAAACATGATATTTCTGTTTGTCTAGATGACATTTTATGCACTTGCCTAACGAAAAGACTTTGCTTTTTCTCCAATCCATTTTTACTGTGATTTTCTCGGTCCATTGCATACAAATTCCACACCAGTTTCTCCGGATATGACTGGATGAAAACGGAAATATCCAGTTTAGTTTTGGCTGACTCAATCCTAGATATTGCTACAGCCTCTGTGTTTGTGTATTCCTGATATTATCCACGGACTTTATTGGTTTGAATGCTTTTTATCAGGGGAACATTTAATTTTGTGCTTGGAAACACTAATTGGTTCCACATGGAGACACCATCTCTACACATTTGTATTTTCTAGGGAGAAAGCTAGAGGAATTGCGGTAAACAAACATGATATTTCTGTTTGTATAGATGACATTTTATGCAATTGCCTAAAAAAAACTTTGCTTTTCTCCAAAACCATTTTCACTGTGATTTTCTCAGTCCCTTGCATACGAATTCCACACCACTTTGTCAGGATGTGGCTGGATGAAACCGGAAATCTCTTTTTTTTGGGGGGGGGGCTAACTCAATCCCAGATTGAGTTTGTGTTTTCCTGATATTATCCACGGACTTTATTGGTTTGTATGTTTTTTATCAGGGAACATTTAGTTTTGTGCTTGTAATACTAACTGGTTCCAGTATTGTGTTTTGTCTAACACAATCCGAAATATTGTGAAAGCCTCTGTGTTTGTGTTTTCCTGATATTATCGATTGACTTTATTGTTTTGAATGTTTGTATCAGGGAACATTTAATTTTGTACCGTTGAAACACTAATTGGTTCATCATGTGGGCACCAGTCTACACAATCCTATGTTCTAGAGAGCAATCTAGAGAAACTGCGGCAAACAAATATCATATTTCTGTTTGTATAGTTGACATTTTATGCACTTGCCTAAGGAAAAGACTTTCCTTTTCTAGAAAACCATTTTTACTGTGATTTTTTCAGTCCATTGCAGACAAATTCCACACCAGTTTGTCCAGATATGACTGGATGAAACCGGAAATACCCAGGATTGTTCTGGATAACTCAATCCCAGATTTTGCTACAGCCTCTTTGTTTGTGTTTTTCGGATATTTTCCATGGACTTTATTGTTTGAATGTTTTTTATCAGGGAACATTAAATTTTGTACCGTAGAAACACTAATTGGTTCATCATGTGGACATCAGCTCTACACATTCGTATTTTCTAGGGAGAAAGCTAGAGAAACTGTGGCAAACAAACATGATATTTCTGTTTGCTTCGATGACATTTGATGCACTTGCCTAACGAAAAGACTTTGCTTTTCTCCAAACACATATTTACTGTGATTTTCTCTGTCCCTTGCATATGAATTCCACACCACTTTGTCCGGATATGACTGGATGAAACCGGAAATATCCGGTTTTGTTTTGGCTAAAAACCCAGATATTGCTACAACCTCTGTGTTTGCTTTTTCTGGATATTCAATGGACTTTATTGTTTTGAAAGTTTTTTTATCGGGGGACATTTTGTTTTGAGCTTGTATACAGTAATTGGTTCCAAATGGAGACACCAGCACTATATATTTGTATTTTCTAAGGAGAAAGCTAGAGGAACTGCGGCAAACAAACATGATATTTCTGTTAGTATCGATAACATTTTATGCACTTGCCTAACGAAAAGACTTTGCTTTTCTCCAAAACCATTTTTACTCTGATATTCTCGGTCCAATGCATACGAATTCCAAACCACTCTTTCTGGATATGACTGGATGAAACCAGAAATATCCGGTTGTGTTTTGCCTAACTCATTCCGAAATATTGTGAAAGTTTCTGTGTTTGTGTTTTCTGGATATTATCGATGGTCTTTATTGTTTTGAATGTTTTTATCAGGGAACATTTATTTTTGTACCCTTAAAAAACACTAATTGGTTCATCATGGGGACACCAGCTCTACACATTCTTATTTTCTAGGGAGAAAGCTAGAGGAACTGCGGCAAACACACATGATATTTCTGTTTGTGTAGATGACATTTTATGCACTTGCCTAACGAAAAGACTTTGCTTTTCTCCAAAACCATTTTTACTGTGATTTTCTCGGTCCATTGCAAACGAATTCCACACCACATTATCCGGATATGACTGGATGAAACCAGAAATATCCAGTTTTGTTTGGGCTAACTCAATCCCAGATATTGCTACAGCATCTGTGTTTGTGTATTCCTGATATTATCCACGGACTATATTTTTTTGCATGTTTTTTTTCAGGGAACATTTGATTTTGTGCTTGGAAACATTAATTCGTTCCACATGGAGACACCAGCTCTACACATTCGTATTTTCTAGGGAGAAGGCTAGAGGAACTGTGGCAAACAAACATGATATTTCTGTTTGTCTAGATGACATTTTATGCACTTGCCTAACGAAAAGACTTTGCTTTTTCTCCAATCCATTTTTACTGTGATTTTCTCGGTCCATTGCATACAAATTCCACACCAGTTTCTCCGGATATGACTGGATGAAAACGGAAATATCCAGTTTAGTTTTGGCTGACTCAATCCTAGATATTGCTACAGCCTCTGTGTTTGTGTATTCCTGATATTATCCACGGACTTTATTGGTTTGAATGCTTTTTATCAGGGAACATTTAATTTTGTGCTTGGAAACACTAATTGGTTCCACATGGAGACACCATCTCTACACATTTGTATTTTCTAGGGAGAAAGCTAGAGGAATTGCGGTAAACAAACATGATATTTCTGTTTGTATAGATGACATTTTATGCAATTGCCTAAAAAAAACTTTGCTTTTCTCCAAAACCATTTTCACTGTGATTTTCTCAGTCCCTTGCATACGAATTCCACACCACTTTGTCAGGATGTGGCTGGATGAAACCGGAAATCTCTTTTTTTTTTTTTGGGCTAACTCAATCCCAGATTGAGTTTGTGTTTTCCTGATATTATCCACGGACTTTATTGGTTTGTATGTTTTTTATCAGGGAACATTTAGTTTTGTGCTTGTAATACTAACTGGTTCCAGTATTGTGTTTTGTCTAACACAATCCGAAATATTGTGAAAGCCTCTGTGTTTGTGTTTTCCTGATATTATCGATTGACTTTATTGTTTTGAATGTTTGTATCAGGGAACATTTAATTTTGTACCGTTGAAACACTAATTGGTTCATCATGTGGGCACCAGCTCTACACAATCCTATGTTCTAGAGAGCAATCTAGAGAAACTGCGGCAAACAAATATCATATTTCTGTTTGTATAGTTGACATTTTATGCACTTGCCTAAGGAAAAGACTTTCCTTTTCTAGAAAACCATTTTTACTGTGATTTTTTCGGTCCATTGCAGACGAATTCCACACCAGTTTGTCCAGATATGACTGGATGAAACCGGAAATACCCAGGATTGTTCTGGATAACTCAATCCCAGATTTTGCTACAGCCTCTTTGTTTGTGTTTTTCGGATATTTTCCATGGACTTTATTGTTTGAATGTTTTTTTATCAGGGAACATTAAATTTTGTACCGTAGAAACACTAATTGGTTCATCATGTGGACATCAGCTCTACACATTCGTATTTTCTAGGGAGAAAGCTAGAGAAACTGCGGCAAACAAACATGATATTTCTGTTTGCTTCGATGACATTTGATGCACTTGCCTAACGAAAAGACTTTGCTTTTCTCCAAAACCATATTTACTGTGATTTTCTCTGTCCCTTGCATATGAATTCCACACCACGTTGTCCGGATATGACTGGATGAAACCGGAAATATCCGGTTTTGTTTTGGCTGAAAACCCAGATATTGCTACAACCTCTGTGTTTGTTTTTTCTGGATATTCAATGGACTTTATTGTTTTGAAAGTTTTTTTATCGGGGAACATTTTGTTTTGAGCTTGTATACAGTAATTGGTTCCAAATGGAGACACCAGCACTATATATTTGTATTTTCTAAGGAGAAAGCTAGAGGAACTGTGGCAAACAAACATGATATTTCTGTTAGTATCGATAACATTTTATGCACTTGCCTAACGAAAAGACTTTGCTTTTCTCCAAAACCATTTTTACTCTGATTTTCTCGGTCCAATGCATACGAATTCCAAACCACTCTTTCTGGATGTGACTGGATGAAACCAGAAATATCCGGTTGTGTTTTGCCTAACTCATTCCGAAATATTGTGAAAGTTTCTGTGTTGGTGTTTTCTGGATATTATCGATGGTCTTTATTGTTTTGAATGTTTTTATCAGGGAACATTTATTTTTGTACCCTTAAAAAACACTAATTGGTTCATCATGGGGACACCAGCTCTACACATTCTTATTTTCTAGGGAGAAAGCTAGAGGAACTGCGGCAAACACACATGATATTTCTGTTTGTGTAGATGACATTTTATGCACTTGCCTAACGAAAAGACTTTGCTTTTCTCCAAAACCATTTTTACTGTGATTTTCTCGGTCCATTGCATACGAATGCCACACCACATTATCCGGATATGACTGGATGAAACCAGAAATATCCAGTTTTGTTTGGGCTAACTCAATCCCAGATATTGCTACAGCATCTGTGTTTGTGTATTCCTGATATTATCCAAGGACTATATTTTTTTGCATGTTTTTTTCAGGGAACATTTGATTTTGTGCTTGGAAACATTAATTCGTTCCACATGGAGACACCAGCTCTACACATTCGTATTTTCTAGGGAGAAAGCTAGAGGAACTGTGGCAAACAAACATGATATTTCTGTTTGTCTAGATGACATTTTATGCACTTGCCTAACGAAAAGACTTTGCTTTTCTCCAATCCATTTTTACTGTGATTTTCTCGGTCCATTGCATACGAATTCCACACCAGTTTCTCCGGATATGACTGGATGAAAACGGAAATATCCAGTTTAGTTTTGGCTGACTCAATCCTAGATATTGCCACAGCCTCTGTGTTTGTGTATTCCTGATATTATCCACGGACTTTATTGGTTTGAATGCTTTTTATCAGGGAACATTTAATTTTGTGCTTGGAAACACTAATTGGTTCCACATGGAGACACCATCTCTACACATTTGTATTTTCTAGGGAGAAAGCTAGAGGAATTGCGGTAAACAAACATGATATTTCTGTTTGTATAGATGACATTTTATGCAATTGCCTAAAAAAAACTTTGCTTTTCTCCAAAACCATTTTCACTGTGATTTTCTCAGTCCCTTGCATACGAATTCCACACCACTTTGTCAGGATGTGGCTGGATAAAACCGGAAATCTCTTTTTTTTGGGGGGGGGCTAACTCAATCCCAGATTGAGTTTGTGTTTTCCTGATGTTATCCACGGACTTTATTGGTTTGTATGTTTTTTATCAGGGAACATTTAGTTTTGTGCTTGTAATACTAACTGGTTCCAGTATTGTGTTTTGGCTAACACAATCCGAAATATTGTGAAAGCCTCTGTGTTTGTGTTTTCCTGATATTATCGATTGACTTTATTGTTTTGAATGTTTGTATCAGGGAACATTTAATTTTGTACCATTGAAACACTAATTGGTTCATCATGTGGGCACCAGCTCTACACAATCCTATGTTCTAGAGAGCAATCTAGAGAAACTGCGACAAACAAATATCATATTTCTGTTTGTATAGATGACATTTTATGCACTTGCCTAAAGAAAAGACTTTCCTTTTCTAGAAAACCATTTTTACTGTGATTTTTTCGGTCCATTGGAGACGAATTCCACACCAGTTTGTCCAGATATGACTGGATGAAACCGGAAATACCCAGGATTGTTCTGGATAACTCAATCCCAGATTTTGCTACAGCCTCTTTGTTTGTGTTTTTCAGTATTTTCCATGGACTTTATTGTTTGAATGTTTTTTATCAGGGAACATTAAATTTTGTACCGTAGAAACACTAATTGGTTCATCATGTGGACATCAGCTCTACACATTCGTATTTTCTAGGGAGAAAGCTAGAGAAAGTGCGGCAAACAAACATGATATTTCTGTTTGCTTCGATGACATTTTATGCACTTGCCTAACGAAAAGACTTTGCTTTTCTCCAAAACCATTTTTACTCTGATTTTCTCGGTCCAATGCATACAAATTCCAAACCACTCTTTCTGGATATGACTGGATGAAAGCAGAAATATCCGGTTGTGTTTTGCCTAACTCATTCTGAAATATTGTGAAAGTTTCTGTGTTGGTGTTTTCTGGATATTATCGATGGTCTTTATTGTTTTGAATGTTTTTATCAGGGAACATTTATTTTTGTACCCTTAAAAAACACTAATTGGTTCATCATGGGGACACCAGCTCTACACATTCTTATTTTCTAGGGAGAAAGCTAGAGGAACTGCGGCAAACACACATGATATTTCTGTTTGTGTAGATGACATTTTATGCACTTGCCTAACGAAAAGACTTTGCTTTTCTCCAAAACCATTTTTACTGTGATTTTCTCGGTCCATTGCATACGAATGCCACACCACATTATCCGGATATGACTGGATGAAACCAGAAATATCCAGTTTTGTTTGGGCTAACTCAATCCCAGATATTGCTAGAGCATCTGTGTTTGTATATTCCTGATATTATCCAAGGACTATATTTTTTTGCATGTTTTTTTCAGGGAACATTTGATTTTGTGCTTGGAAACATTAATTCGTTCCACATGGAGACACCAGCTCTACACATTCGTATTTTCTAGGGAGAAAGCTAGAGGAACTGTGGCAAACAAACATGATATTTCTGTTTGTCTAGATGACATTTTATGCACTTGCCTAACGAAAAGACTTTGCTTTTCTCCAATCCATTTTTACTGTGATTTTCTCGGTCCATTGCATACGAATTCCACACCAGTTTCTCCGGATATGACTGGATGAAAACGGAAATATCCAGTTTAGTTTTGGCTGACTCAATCCTAGATATTGCCACAGCCTCTGTGTTTGTGTATTCCTGATATTATCCACGGACTTTATTGGTTTGAATGCTTTTTATCAGGGAACATTTAATTTTGTGCTTGGAAACACTAATTGGTTCCACATGGAGACACCATCTCTACACATTTGTATTTTCTAGGGAGAAAGCTAGAGGAATTGCGGTAAACAAACATGATATTTCTGTTTGTATAGATGACATTTTATGCAATTGCCTAAAAAAAACTTTGCTTTTCTCCAAAACCATTTTCACTGTGATTTTCTCAGTCCCTTGCATACGAATTCCACACCACTTTGTCAGGATGTGGCTGGATAAAACCGGAAATCTCTTTTTTTTGGGGGGGGGCTAACTCAATCCCAGATTGAGTTTGTGTTTTCCTGATGTTATCCACGGACTTTATTGGTTTGTATGTTTTTTATCAGGGAACATTTAGTTTTGTGCTTGTAATACTAACTGGTTCCAGTATTGTGTTTTGGCTAACACAATCCGAAATATTGTGAAAGCCTCTGTGTTTGTGTTTTCCTGATATTATCGATTGACTTTATTGTTTTGAATGTTTGTATCAGGGAACATTTAATTTTGTACCATTGAAACACTAATTGGTTCATCATGTGGGCACCAGCTCTACACAATCCTATGTTCTAGAGAGCAATCTAGAGAAACTGCGACAAACAAATATCATATTTCTGTTTGTATAGATGACATTTTATGCACTTGCCTAAAGAAAAGACTTTCCTTTTCTAGAAAACCATTTTTACTGTGATTTTTTCGGTCCATTGCAGACGAATTCCACACCAGTTTGTCCAGATATGACTGGATGAAACCGGAAATACCCAGGATTGTTCTGGATAACTCAATCCCAGATTTTGCTACAGCCTCTTTGTTTGTGTTTTTCAGTATTTTCCATGGACTTTATTGTTTGAATGTTTTTTATCAGGGAACATTAAATTTTGTACCGTAGAAACACTAATTGGTTCATCATGTGGACATCAGCTCTACACATTCGTATTTTCTAGGGAGAAAGCTAGAGAAAGTGCGGCAAACAAACATGATATTTCTGTTTGCTTCGATGACATTTTATGCACTTGCCTAACGAAAAGACTTTGCTTTTCTCCAAAACCATTTTTACTCTGATTTTCTCGGTCCAATGCATACAAATTCCAAACCACTCTTTCTGGATATGACTGGATGAAAGCAGAAATATCCGGTTGTGTTTTGCCTAACTCATTCTGAAATATTGTGAAAGTTTCTGTGTTGGTGTTTTCTGGATATTATCGATGGTCTTTATTGTTTTGAATGTTTTTATCAGGGAACATTTATTTTTGTACCCTTAAAAAACACTAATTGGTTCATCATGGGGACACCAGCTCTACACATTCTTATTTTCTAGGGAGAAAGCTAGAGGAACTGTGGCAAACACACATGATATTTCTGTTTGTGTAGATGACATTTTATGCACTTGCCTAACGAAAAGACTTTGCTTTTCTCCAAAACCATTTTTACTGTGATTTTCTCGGTCCATTGCATACGAATGCCACACCACATTATCCGGATATGACTGGATGAAACCAGAAATATCCAGTTTTGTTTGGGCTAACTCAATCCCAGATATTGCTAGAGCATCTGTGTTTGTATATTCCTGATATTATCCAAGGACTATATTTTTTTGCATGTTTTTTTCAGGGAACATTTGATTTTGTGCTTGGAAACATTAATTCGTTCCACATGGAGACACCAGCTCTACACATTCGTATTTTCTAGGGAGAAAGCTAGAGGAACTGTGGCAAACAAACATGATATTTCTGTTTGTCTAGATGACATTTTATGCACTTGCCTAACGAAAAGACTTTGCTTTTCTCCAATCCATTTTTACTGTGATTTTCTCGGTCCATTGCATACGAATTCCACACCAGTTTCTCCGGATATGACTGGATGAAAACGGAAATATCCAGTTTAGTTTTGGCTGACTCAATCCTAGATATTGCCACAGCCTCTGTGTTTGTGTATTCCTGATATTATCCACGGACTTTATTGGTTTGAATGCTTTTTATCAGGGAACATTTAATTTTGTGCTTGGAAACACTAATTGGTTCCACATGGAGACACCATCTCTACACATTTGTATTTTCTAGGGAGAAAGCTAGAGGAATTGCGGTAAACAAACATGATATTTCTGTTTGTATAGATGACATTTTATGCAATTGCCTAAAAAAAACTTTGCTTTTCTCCAAAACCATTTTCACTGTGATTTTCTCAGTCCCTTGCATACGAATTCCACACCACTTTGTCAGGATGTGGCTGGATAAAACCGGAAATCTCTTTTTTTTGGGGGGGGGCTAACTCAATCCCAGATTGAGTTTGTGTTTTCCTGATGTTATCCACGGACTTTATTGGTTTGTATGTTTTTTATCAGGGAACATTTAGTTTTGTGCTTGTAATACTAACTGGTTCCAGTATTGTGTTTTGGCTAACACAATCCGAAATATTGTGAAAGCCTCTGTGTTTGTGTTTTCCTGATATTATCGATTGACTTTATTGTTTTGAATGTTTGTATCAGGGAACATTTAATTTTGTACCATTGAAACACTAATTGGTTCATCATGTGGGCACCAGCTCTACACAATCCTATGTTCTAGAGAGCAATCTAGAGAAACTGCGACAAACAAATATCATATTTCTGTTTGTATAGATGACATTTTATGCACTTGCCTAAAGAAAAGACTTTCCTTTTCTAGAAAACCATTTTTACTGTGATTTTTTCAGTCCATTGGAGACGAATTCCACACCAGTTTGTCCAGATATGACTGGATGAAACCGGAAATACCCAGGATTGTTCTGGATAACTCAATCCCAGATTTTGCTACAGCCTCTTTGTTTGTGTTTTTCAGTATTTTCCATGGACTTTATTGTTTGAATGTTTTTTATCAGGGAACATTAAATTTTGTACCGTAGAAACACTAATTGGTTCATCATGTGGACATCAGCTCTACACATTCGTATTTTCTAGGGAGAAAGCTAGAGAAAGTGCGGCAAACAAACATGATATTTCTGTTTGCTTCGATGACATTTTATGCACTTGCCTAACGAAAAGACTTTGCTTTTCTCCAAAACCATTTTTACTCTGATTTTCTCGGTCCAATGCATACAAATTCCAAACCACTCTTTCTGGATATGACTGGATGAAAGCAGAAATATCCGGTTGTGTTTTGCCTAACTCATTCTGAAATATTGTGAAAGTTTCTGTGTTGGTGTTTTCTGGATATTATCGATGGTCTTTATTGTTTTGAATGTTTTTATCAGGGAACATTTATTTTTGTACCCTTAAAAAACACTAATTGGTTCATCATGGGGACACCAGCTCTACACATTCTTATTTTCTAGGGAGAAAGCTAGAGGAACTGCGGCAAACACACATGATATTTCTGTTTGTGTAGATGACATTTTATGCACTTGCCTAACGAAAAGACTTTGCTTTTCTCCAAAACCATTTTTACTGTGATTTTCTCGGTCCATTGCATACGAATGCCACACCACATTATCCGGATATGACTGGATGAAACCAGAAATATCCAGTTTTGTTTGGGCTAACTCAATCCCAGATATTGCTAGAGCATCTGTGTTTGTATATTCCTGATATTATCCAAGGACTATATTTTTTTGCATGTTTTTTTCAGGGAACATTTGATTTTGTGCTTGGAAACATTAATTCGTTCCACATGGAGACACCAGCTCTACACATTCGTATTTTCTAGGGAGAAAGCTAGAGGAACTGTGGCAAACAAACATGATATTTCTGTTTGTCTACATGACATTTTATGCACTTTCCTAACGAAAAGACTTTGCTTTTCTCCAATCCATTTTTACTGTGATTTTCTCGGTCCATTGCATACGAATTCCACACCAGTTTCTCCGGATATGACTGGATGAAAACGGAAATATCCAGTTTAGTTTTGGCTGACTCAATCCTAGATATTGCTACAGCCTCTGTGTTTGTGTATTCCTGATATTATCCACGGACTTTATTGGTTTGAATGCTTTTTATCAGGGAACATTTAATTTTGTGCTTGGAAACACTAATTGGTTCCACATGGAGACACCATCTCTACACATTTGTATTTTCTAGGGAGAAAGCTAGAGGAATTGCGGTAAACAAACATGATATTTCTGTTTGTATAGATGACATTTTATGCAATTGCCTAAAAAAAAACTTTGCTTTTCTCCAAAACCATTTTCACTGTGATTTTCTCAGTCCCTTGCATACGAATTCCACACCACTTTGTCAGGATGTGGCTGGATGAAACCGGAAATCTCTTTTTTTTTTTTTTTGGCTAACTCAATCCCAGATATTGCTACAGCCTCTCTGTTTGTGTTTTCCTGATATTATCCACGGACTTTATTGGTTTGTATGTTTTTTTATCAGGGAACATTTAATTTTGTGCTTGTAATACTAACTGGTTCCAGTATTGTGTTTTGGCTAACACAATCCGAATTATTGTGAAAGCCTCTGTGTTTGTGTTTTCCTGATATTATCGATTGACTTTATTGTTTTGAATGTTTGTATCAGGGAACATTTAATTTTGTACCGTTGAAACACTAATTGGTTCATCATGTGGGCACCAGTCTACACAATCCTATGTTCTAGAGAGCAATCTAGAGAAACTGCGACAAACAAATATCATATTTCTGTTTGTATAGATGACATTTTATGCACTTGCCTAACGAAAAGACTTTGGTTTTCTCCAAAACCATTTTTACTGTGATTTTCTCGGTCCAATACATACGAATTCCAAACCACTCTTTCTGGATATGACTGGATGAAACCAGAAATATCCGGTTGTGTTTTGCCTAACTCATTCCGAAATATTGTGAAAGTTTCTGTGTTTGTGTTTTCTGGATATTATCGATGGTCTTTATTGTTTTGAATGTTTTTATCAGGGAACATTTATTTTTGTACCCTTAAAAAACACTAATTGGTTCATCATGGGGACACCAGCTCTACACATTCTTATTTTCTAGGGAGAAAGCTAGAGGAACTGCGGCAAACACACATGATATTTCTGTTTGTCTAGATGACATTTTATGCACTTGCCTAACGAAAAGACTTTGCTTTTCTCCAAAACCATTTTTACTGTGATTTTCTCGGTCCATTGCATACGAATGCCACACCACATTATCCGGATATGACTGGATGAAACCAGAAATATCCAGTTTTGTTTGGGCTAACTCAATCCCAGATATTGCTACAGCATCTGTGTTTGTGTATTCCTGATATTATCCAAGGACTATATTTTTTTGCATGTTTTTTTCAGGGAACATTTGATTTTGTGCTTGGAAACATTAATTCGTTCCACATGGAGACACCAGCTCTACACATTCGTATTTTCTAGGGAGAAAGCTAGAGGAACTGTGGCAAACAAACATGATATTTCTGTTTGTCTAGATGACATTTTATGCACTTGCCTAACGAAAAGACTTTGCTTTTCTCCAATCCATTTTTACTGTGATTTTCTCGGTCCATTGCATACGAATTCCACACCAGTTTCTCCGGATATGACTGGATGAAAACGGAAATATCCAGTTTAGTTTTGGCTGACTCAATCCTAGATATTGCCACAGCCTCTGTGTTTGTGTATTCCTGATATTATCCACGGACTTTATTGGTTTGAATGCTTTTTATCAGGGAACATTTAATTTTGTGCTTGGAAACACTAATTGGTTCCACATGGAGACACCATCTCTACACATTTGTATTTTCTAGGGAGAAAGCTAGAGGAATTGCGGTAAACAAACATGATATTTCTGTTTGTATAGATGACATTTTATGCAATTGCCTAAAAAAAACTTTGCTTTTCTCCAAAACCATTTTCACTGTGATTTTCTCAGTCCCTTGCATACGAATTCCACACCACTTTGTCAGGATGTGGCTGGATGAAACCGGAAATCTCTTTTTTTTGGGGGGGGGCTAACTCAATCCCAGATTGAGTTTGTGTTTTCCTGATATTATCCACGGACATTATTGGTTTGTATGTTTTTTATCAGGGAACATTTAGTTTTGTGCTTGTAATACTAACTGGTTCCAGTATTGTGTTTTGGCTAACACAATCCGAAATATTGTGAAAGCCTCTGTGTTTGTGTTTTCCTGATATTATCGATTGACTTTATTGTTTTGAATGTTTGTATCAGGGAACATTTAATTTTGTACCATTGAAACACTAATTGGTTCATCATGTGGGCACCAGCTCTACACAATCCTATGTTCTAGAGAGCAATCTAGAGAAACTGCGACAAACAAATATCATATTTCTGTTTGTATAGATGACATTTTATGCACTTGCCTAAAGAAAAGACTTTCCTTTTCTAGAAAACCATTTTTACTGTGATTTTTTCGGTCCATTGCAGACGAATTCCACACCAGTTTGTCCAGATATGACTGGATGAAACCGGAAATACCCAGGATTGTTCTGGATAACTCAATCCCAGATTTTGCTACAGCCTCTTTGTTTGTGTTTTTCAGTATTTTCCATGGACTTTATTGTTTGAATGTTTTTTATCAGGGAACATTAAATTTTGTACCGTAGAAACACTAATTGGTTCATCATGTGGACATCAGCTCTACACATTCGTATTTTCTAGGGAGAAAGCTAGAGAAAGTGCGGCAAACAAACATGATATTTCTGTTTGCTTCGATGACATTTTATGCACTTGCCTAACGAAAAGACTTTGCTTTTCTCCAAAACCATTTTTACTCTGATTTTCTCGGTCCAATGCATACAAATTCCAAACCACTCTTTCTGGATATGACTGGTTGAAAGCAGAAATATCCGGTTGTGTTTTGCCTAACTCATTCCGAAATATTGTGAAAGTTTCTGTGTTGGTGTTTTCTGGATATTATCGATGGTCTTTATTGTTTTGAATGTTTTTATCAGGGAACATTTATTTTTGTACCCTTAAAAAACACTAATTGGTTCATCATGGGGACACCAGCTCTACACATTCTTATTTTCTAGGGAGAAAGCTAGAGGAACTGCGGCAAACACACATGATATTTCTGTTTGTGTAGATGACATTTTATGCACTTGCCTAACGAAAAGACTTTGCTTTTCTCCAAAACCATTTTTACTGTGATTTTCTCGGTCCATTGCATACGAATGCCACACCACATTATCCGGATATGACTGGATGAAACCAGAAATATCCAGTTTTGTTTGGGCTAACTCAATCCCAGATATTGCTAGAGCATCTGTGTTTGTATATTCCTGATATTATCCAAGGACTATATTTTTTTGCATGTTTTTTTCAGGGAACATTTGATTTTGTGCTTGGAAACATTAATTCGTTCCACATGGAGACACCAGCTCTACACATTCGTATTTTCCAGGGAGAAAGCTAGAGGAACTGTGGCAAACAAACATGATATTTCTGTTTGTCTAGATGACATTTTATGCACTTGCCTAACGAAAAGACTTTGCTTTTCTCCAATCCATTTTTACTGTGATTTTCTCGGTCCATTGCATACGAATTCCACACCAGTTTCTCCGGATATGACTGGATGAAAACGGAAATATCCAGTTTAGTTTTGGCTGACTCAATCCTAGATATTGCTACAGCCTCTGTGTTTGTGTATTCCTGATATTATCCACGGACTTTATTGGTTTGAATGCTTTTTATCAGGGAACATTTAATTTTGTGCTTGGAAACACTAATTGGTTCCACATGGAGACACCATCTCTACACATTTGTATTTTCTAGGGAGAAAGCTAGAGGAATTGCGGTAAACAAACATGATATTTCTGTTTGTATAGATGACATTTTATGCAATTGCCTAAAAAAAAAACTTTGCTTTTCTCCAAAACCATTTTCACTGTGATTTTCTCAGTCCCTTGCATACGAATTCCACACCACTTTGTCAGGATGTGGCTGGATGAAACCGGAAATCTCTTTTTTTTTTTTTTGGCTAACTCAATCCCAGATATTGCTACAGCCTCTCTGTTTGTGTTTTCCTGATATTATCCATGGACTTTATTGGTTTGTATGTTTTTTTATCAGGGAACATTTAATTTTGTGCTTGTAATACTAACTGGTTCCAGTATTGTGTTTTGGCTAACACAATCCGAAATATTGTGAAAGCCTCTGTGTTTGTGTTTTCCTGATATTATCGATTGACTTTATTGTTTTGAATGTTTGTATCAGGGAACATTTAATTTTGTACCGTTGAAACACTAATTGGTTCATCATGTGGGCACCAGCTCTACACAATCCTATGTTCTAGAGAGCAATCTAGAGAAACTGCGACAAACAAATATCATATTTCTGTTTGTATAGATGACATTTTATGCACTTGCCTAACGAAAAGACTTTGCTTTTCTCCAAAACCATTTTTACTCTGATTTTCTCGGTCCAATGCATACGAATTCCAAACCACTCTTTCTGGATATGACTGGATGAAACCAGAAATATCCGGTTGTGTTTTGCCTAACTCATTCCGAAATATTGTGAAAGTTTCTGTGTTTGTGTTTTCTGGATATTATCGATGGTCTTTATTTTTTTGAATGTTTTTATCAGGGAACATTTATTTTTGTACCCTTAAAAAACACTAATTGGTTCATCATGGGGACACCAGCTCTACACATTCTTATTTTCTAGGGAGAAAGCTAGAGGAACTGCGGCAAACACACATGATATTTCTGTTTGTGTAGATGACATTTTATGCACTTGCCTAACGAAAAGACTTTGCTTTTCTCCAAAACCATTTTTACTGTGATTTTCTCGGTCCATTGCATACGAATGCCACACCACATTATCCGGATATGACTGGATGAAACCAGAAATATCCAGTTTTGTTTGGGCTAACTCAATCCCAGATATTGCTACAGCATCTGTGTTTGTGTATTCCTGATATTATCCAAGGACTATATTTTTTTGCATGTTTTTTTCAGGGAACATTTGATTTTGTGCTTGGAAACATTAATTCGTTGCACATGGAGACACCAGCTCTACACATTCGTATTTTCTAGGGAGAAAGCTAGAGGAACTGTGGCAAACAAACATGATATTTCTGTTTGTCTAGATGACATTTTATGCACTTGCCTAACGAAAAGACTTTGCTTTTCTCCAATCCATTTTTACTGTGATTTTCTCGGTCCATTGCATACGAATTCCACACCAGTTTCTCCGGATATGACTGGATGAAAGCGGAAATATCCAGTTTAGTTTTGGCTGACTCAATCCTAGATATTGCTACAGCCTCTGTGTTTGTGTATTCCTGATATTATCCACGGACTTTATTGGTTTGAATGCTTTTTATCAGGGAACATTTAATTTTGTGCTTGGAAACACTAATTGGTTCCACATGGAGACACCATCTCTACACATTTGTATTTTCTAGGGAGAAAGCTAGAGGAATTGCGGTAAACAAACATGATATTTCTGTTTGTATAGATGACATTTTATGCAATTGCCTAAAAAAAAAACTTTGCTTTTCTCCAAAACCATTTTCACTGTGATTTTCTCAGTCCCTTGCATACGAATTCCACACCACTTTGTCAGGATGTGGCTGGATGAAACCGGAAATCTCTTTTTTTTTTTTTTGGCTAACTCAATCCCAGATATTGCTACAGCCTCTCTGTTTGTGTTTTCCTGATATTATCCATGGACTTTATTGGTTTGTATGTTTTTTTATCAGGGAACATTTAATTTTGTGCTTGTAATACTAACTGGTTCCAGTATTGTGTTTTGGCTAACACAATCCGAAATATTGTGAAAGCCTCTGTGTTTGTGTTTTCCTGATATTATCGATTGACTTTATTGTTTTGAATGTTTGTATCAGGGAACATTTAATTTTGTACCGTTGAAACACTAATTGGTTCATCATGTGGGCACCAGCTCTACACAATCCTATGTTCTAGAGAGCAATCTAGAGAAACTGCGACAAACAAATATCATATTTCTGTTTGTATAGATGACATTTTATGCACTTGCCTAACGAAAAGACTTTGCTTTTCTCCAAAACCATTTTTACTCTGATTTTCTCGGTCCAATGCATACGAATTCCAAACCACTCTTTCTGGATATGACTGGATGAAACCAGAAATATCCGGTTGTGTTTTGCCTAACTCATTCCGAAATATTGTGAAAGTTTCTGTGTTTGTGTTTTCTGGATATTATCGATGGTCTTTATTTTTTTGAATGTTTTTATCAGGGAACATTTATTTTTGTACCCTTAAAAAACACTAATTGGTTCATCATGGGGACACCAGCTCTACACATTCTTATTTTCTAGGGAGAAAGCTAGAGGAACTGCGGCAAACACACATGATATTTCTGTTTGTGTAGATGACATTTTATGCACTTGCCTAACGAAAAGACTTTGCTTTTCTCCAAAACCATTTTTACTGTGATTTTCTCGGTCCATTGCATACGAATGCCACACCACATTATCCGGATATGACTGGATGAAACCAGAAATATCCAGTTTTGTTTGGGCTAACTCAATCCCAGATATTGCTACAGCATCTGTGTTTGTGTATTCCTGATATTATCCAAGGACTATATTTTTTTGCATGTTTTTTTCAGGGAACATTTGATTTTGTGCTTGGAAACATTAATTCGTTGCACATGGAGACACCAGCTCTACACATTCGTATTTTCTAGGGAGAAAGCTAGAGGAACTGTGGCAAACAAACATGATATTTCTGTTTGTCTAGATGACATTTTATGCACTTGCCTAACGAAAAGACTTTGCTTTTCTCCAATCCATTTTTACTGTGATTTTCTCGGTCCATTGCATACGAATTCCACACCAGTTTCTCCGGATATGACTGGATGAAAGCGGAAATATCCAGTTTAGTTTTGGCTGACTCAATCCTAGATATTGCTACAGCCTCTGTGTTTGTGTATTCCTGATATTATCCACGGACTTTATTGGTTTGAATGCTTTTTATCAGGGAACATTTAATTTTGTGCTTGGAAACACTAATTGGTTCCACATGGAGACACCATCTCTACACATTTGTATTTTCTAGGGAGAAAGCTAGAGGAATTGCGGTAAACAAACATGATATTTCTGTTTGTATAGATGACATTTTATGCAATTGCCTAAAAAAAAACTTTGCTTTTCTCCAAAACCATTTTCACTGTGATTTTCTCAGTCCCTTGCATACGAATTCCACACCACTTTGTCAGGATGTGGCTGGATGAAACCGGAAATCTCTTTTTTTTTTTTTTGGCTAACTCAATCCCAGATATTGCTACAGCCTCTCTGTTTGTGTTTTCCTGATATTATCCACGGACTTTATTGGTTTGTATGTTTTTTATCAGGGAACATTTAATTTTGTGCTTGTAATACTAACTGGTTCCAGTATTGTGTTTTGGCTAACACAATCCGAAATATTGTGAAAGCCTCTGTGTTTGTGTTTTCCTGATATTATCGATTGACTTTATTGTTTTGAATGTTTGTATCAGGGAACATTTAATTTTGTACCGTTGAAACACTAATTTGTTCATCATGTGGGCACCAGCTCTACACAATCCTATGTTCTAGAGAGCAATCTAGAGAAACTGCGACAAACAAATATCATATTTCTGTTTGTATAGATGACATTTTATGCACTTGCCTAACGAAAAGACTTTCCTTTTCTAGAAAACCATTTTTACTGTGATTTTTTCGGTCCATTGCAGACGAATTCCACACCAGTTTGTCCAGATATGACTGGATGAAACCGGAAATACCCAGGATTGTTCTGGATAACTCAATCCCAGATTTTGCTACAGCCTCTTTGTTTGTGTTTTTCGGATATTTTCCATGGACTTTATTGTTTGAATGTTTTTTATCAGGGAACATTAAATTTTGTACCGTAGAAACACTAATTGGTTCATCATGTGGACATCAGCTCTACACATTCGTATTTTCTAGGGAGAAAGCTAGAGAAACTGCAGCAAACAAACATGATATTTCTGTTTGCTTCGATGACATTTTATGCACTTGCCTAACGAAAAGACTGCTTTTCTCCAAAACCATATTTACTGTGATTTTCTCTGTCCATTGCATATGAATTCCACACCACTTTGTCCGGATATGACTGGATGAAACCGGAAATATCCGGTTTTGTTTTGGCTAAAAACCCAGATATTGCTACAACCTCTGTGTTTGTTTTTTCTGGATATTCAATGGACTTTATTGTTTTGAAAGTTTTTTTATCGGGGAACATTTTGTTTTGAGCTTGTATACAGTAATTGGTTCCAAATGGAGACACCAGCACTATATATTTGTATTTTCTAAGGAGAAAGCTAGAGGAACTGCGGCAAACAAACATGATATTTCTGTTAGTATCGATAACATTTTATGCACTTGCCTAACGAAAAGACTTTGCTTTTCTCCAAAACCATTTTTACTCTGATATTCTCGGTCCAATGCATACGAATTCCAAACCACTCTTTCTGGATATGACTGGATGAAACCAGAAATATCCGGTTGTGTTTTGCCTAACTCATTCCGAAATATTGTGAAAGTTTCTGTGTTTGTGTTTTCTGGATATTATCGATGGTCTTTATTGTTTTGAATGTTTTTATCAGGGAACATTTATTTTTGTACCCTTAAAAAACACTAATTGGTTCATCATGGGGACACCAGCTCTACACATTCTTATTTTCTAGGGAGAAAGCTAGAGGAACTGCGGCAAACACACATGATATTTCTGTTTGTGTAGATGACATTTTATGCACTTGCCTAACGAAAAGACTTTGCTTTTCTCCAAAACCATTTTTACTGTGATTTTCTCGGTCCATTGCATACGAATGCCACACCACATTATCCGGATATGACTGGATGAAACCAGAAATATCCAGTTTTGTTTGGGCTAACTCAATCCCAGATATTGCTACAGCATCTGTGTTTGTGTATTCCTGATATTATCCAAGGACTATATTTTTTTGCATGTTTTTTTCAGGGAACATTTGATTTTGTGCTTGGAAACATTAATTCGTTCCACATGGAGACACCAGCTCTACACATTCGTATTTTCTAGGGAGAAAGCTAGAGGAACTGTGGCAAACAAACATGATATTTCTGTTTGTCTAGATGACATTTTATGCACTTGCCTAACGAAAAGACTTTGCTTTTTTCCAATCCATTTTTACTGTGATTTTCTCGGTCCATTGCATACGAATTCCACACCAGTTTCTCCGGATATGACTGGATGAAAACGGAAATATCCAGTTTAGTTTTGGCTGACTCAATCCTAGATATTGCCACAGCCTCTGTGTTTGTGTATTCCTGATATTATCCACGGACTTTATTGGTTTGAATGCTTTTTATCAGGGAACATTTAATTTTGTGCTTGGAAACACTAATTGGTTCCACATGGAGACACCATCTCTACACATTCGTATTTTTAGGGAGAAAGGTAGAGGAATTGCGGTAAACAAACATGATATTTCTGTTTGTATAGATGACATTTTATGCAATTGCCTAAAAAAAACTTTGCTTTTATCCAAAACCATTTTCACTGTGATTTTCTCAGTCCCTTGCATACGAATTCCACACCACTTTGTCAGGATGTGGCTGGATGAAACCGGAAATCTCTTTTTTTTTTTTGGGCTAACTCAATCCCAGATTGAGTTTGTGTTTTCCTGATATTATCCACGGACTTTATTGGTTTGTATGTTTTTTATCAGGGAACATTTAGTTTTGTGCTTGTAATACTAACTGGTTCCAGTATTGTATTTTGGCTAACACAATCCGAAATATTGTGAAAGCCTCTGTGTTTGTGTTTTCCTGATATTATCGATTGACTTTATTGCTTTGAATGTTTGTATCAGGGAACATTTAATTTTGTACCATTGAAACACTAATTGGTTCATCATGTGGGCACCAGCTCTACACAATCCTATGTTCTAGAGAGCAATCTAGAGAAACTGCGACAAACAAATATCATATTTCTGTTTGTATAGATGACATTTTATGCACTTGCCTAAAGAAAAGACTTTCCTTTTCTAGAAAACCATTTTTACTGTGATTTTTTCGGTCCATTGCAGACGAATTCCACACCAGTTTGTCCAGATATGACTGGATGAAACCGGAAATACCCAGGATTGTTCTGGATAACTCAATCCCAGATTTTGCTACAGCCTCTTTGTTTGTGTTTTTCAGTATTTTCCATGGACTTTATTGTTTGAATGTTTTTTATCAGGGAACATTAAATTTTGTACCGTAGAAACACTAATTGGTTCATCATGTGGACATCAGCTCTACACATTCGTATTTTCTAGGGAGAAAGCTAGAGAAACTGCGGCAAACAAACATGATATTTCTGTTTGCTTCGATGACATTTTATGCACTTGCCTAACGAAAAGACTTTGCTTTTCTCCAAAACCATATTTACTGTGATTTTCTCTGTCCCTTGCATATGAATTCCACACCACTTTGTCCGGATATGACTGGATGAAACCGGAAATATCCGGTTTTGTTTTGGCTAAAAACCCAGATATTGCTACAACCTCTGTGTTTGTTTTTTCTGGATATTCAATGGACTTTATTGTTTTGAAAGTTTTTTTATCGGGGAACATTTTGTTTTGAGCTTGTATACAGTAATTGGTTCCAAATGGAGACACCAGCACTATATATTTGTATTTTCTAAGGAGAAAGCTAGAGGAACTGTGGCAAACAAACATGATATTTCTGTTAGTATCGATAACATTTTATGCACTTGCCTAACGAAAAGACTTTGCTTTTCTCCAAAACCATTTTTACTCTGATTTTCTCGGTCCAATGCATACGAATTCCAAACCACTCTTTCTGGATATGACTGGATGAAACCAGAAATATCCGGTTGTGTTTTGCCTAACTCATTCCGAAATATTGTGAAAGTTTCTGTGTTTGTGTTTTCTGGATATTATCGATGGTCTTTATTGTTTTGAATGTTTTTATCAGGGAACATTTATTTTTGTACCCTTAAAAAACACTAATTGGTTCATCATGGGGACACCAGCTCTACACATTCTTATTTTCTAGGGAGAAAGCTAGAGGAATTGCGGCAAACACACATGATATTTCTGTTTCTATCGTTGACATTTTATGCACTTGCCTAACGAAAAGACTTTGCTTTTCTCCAAAACCATTTTTACTGTGATTTTCTCGGTCCATTGCAAACGAATTCCACACCACATTATCCGGATATGACTGGATGAAACCAGAAATATCCAGTTTTGTTTGGGCTAACTCAATCCCAGATATTGCTACAGCATCTGTGTTTGTGTATTCCTGATATTATCCACGGACTATATTTTTTTGCATGTTTTTTTTCAGGGAACATTTGATTTTGTGCTTGGAAACATTAATTCGTTCCACATGGAGACACCAGCTCTACACATTCGTATTTTCTAGGGAGAAAGCTAGAGGAACTGTGGCAAACAAACATGATATTTCTGTTAGTATCGATAACATTTTATGCACTTGCCTAACGAAAAGACTTTGCTTTTCTCCAAAACCATTTTTACTCTGATTTTCTCGGTCCAATGCATACAAATTCCAAACCACTCTTTCTGGATATGACTGGATGAAACCAGAAATATCCGGTTGTGTTTTGCCTAACTCATTCCGAAATATTGTGAAAGTTTCTGTGTTGGTGTTTTCTGGATATTATCGATGGTCTTTATTGTTTTGAATGTTTTTATCAGGGAACATTTATTTTTGTACCCTTAAAAAACACTAATTGGTTCATCATGGGGACACCAGCTCTACACATTCTTATTTTCTAGGAAGAAAGCTAGAGGAACTGCGGCAAACACACATGATATTTCTGTTTGTGTAGATGACATTTTATGCACTTGCCTAACGAAAACTTTGCTTTTCTCCAAAACCATTTTTACTGTGATTTTCTCGGTCCATTGCAAACGAATTCCACACCACATTATCCGGATATGACTGGATGAAACCAGAAATATCCAGTTTTGTTTGGGCTAACTCAATCCTAGATATTGCTACAGCCTCTGTGTTTGTGTATTCCTGATATTATCCACGGACTTTATTGGTTTGAATGCTTTTTATCAGGGAACATTTAATTTTGTGCTTGGAAACACTAATTGGTTCCACATGGAGACACCATCTCTACACATTTGTATTTTCTAGGGAGAAAGCTAGAGGAATTGCGGTAAACAAACATGATATTTCTGTTTGTATAGATGACATTTTATGCAATTGCCTAAAAAAAACTTTGCTTTTCTCCAAAACCATTTTCACTGTGATTTTCTCAGTCCCTTGCATACGAATTCCACACCACTTTGTCAGGATGTGGCTGGATGAAACCGGAAATCTCTTTTTTTTTTTTTTTTGGGAGGCTAACTCAATCCCAGATTGAGTTTGTGTTTTCCTGATATTATCCACGGACTTTATTGGTTTGTATGTTTTTTATCAGGGAACATTTAGTTTTGTGCTTGTAATACTAACTGGTTCCAGTATTGTGTTTTGGCTAACACAATCCGAAATATTGTGAAAGCCTCTGTGTTTGTGTTTTCCTGATATTATCGATTGACTTTATTGTTTTGAATGTTTGTATCAGGGAACATTTAATTTTGTACCGTTGAAACACTAATTGGTTCATCATGTGGGCACCAGCTCTACACAATCCTATGTTCTAGAGAGCAATCTAGAGAAACTGCGACAAACAAATATCATATTTCTGTTTGTATAGTTGACATTTTATGCACTTGCCTAACGAAAAGACTTTCCTTTTCTAGAAAACCATTTTTACTGTGATTTTTTCGGTCCATTGCAGACGAATTCCACACCAGTTTGTCCAGATATGACTGGATGAAACCGGAAATACCCAGGATTGTTCTGGATAATTCAATCCCAGATTTTGCTACAGCCTCTTTGTTTGTGTTTTTCGGATATTTTCCATGGACTTTATTGTTTGAATGTTTTTTTATCAGGGAACATTAAATTTTGTACCGTAGAAACACTAATTGGTTCATCATGTGGACATCAGCTCTACACATTCGTATTTTCTAGGGAGAAAGCTAGAGAAACTGCGGCAAACAAACATGATATTTCTGTTTGCTTCGATGACATTTTATGCACTTGCCTAACGAAAAGACTTTGCTTTTCTCCAAAACCATATTTACTGTGATTTTCTCTGTCCATTGCATATGAATTCCACACCACTTTGTCCGGATATGACTGGATGAAACCGGAAATATCCGGTTTTGTTTTGGCTAAAAACCCAGATATTGCTACAACGTCTGTGTATGTTTTTTCTGGATATTCAATGGACTTTATTGTTTTGAAAGTTTTTTTATCGGGGAACATTTTGTTTTGAGCTTGTATACAGTAATTGGTTCCAAATGGAGACACCAGCACTATATATTCGTATTTTCTAAGGAGAAAGCTAGAGGAACTGTGGCAAACAAACATGATATTTCTGTTAGTATCGATAACATTTTATGCACTTGCCTAACGAAAAGACTTTGCTTTTCTCCAAAACCATTTTTACTCTGATTTTCTCGGTCCAATGCATACAAATTCCAAACCACTCTTTCTGGATATGACTGGATGAAACCAGAAATATCCGGTTGTGTTTTGCCTAACTCATTCCGAAATATTGTGAAAGTTTCTGTGTTGGTGTTTTCTGGATATTATCGATGGTCTTTATTGTTTTGAATGTTTTTATCAGGGAACATTTATTTTTGTACCATTAAAAACACTAATTGGTTCATCATGGGGACACCAGCTCTACATATTCTTATTTTCTAGGGAGAAAGCTAGAGGAACTGCGGCAAACACACATGATATTTCTGTTTGTGTAGATGACATTTTATGCACTTGCCTAACGAAAAGAATTTGCTTTTCTCCAAAACCATTTTTACTGTGATTTTCTCGGTCCATTGCATACGAATGCCACACCACATTATCCGGATATGACTGGATGAAACCAGAAATATCCAGTTTTGTTTGGGCTAACTCAATCCCAGATATTGCTACAGCATCTGTGTTTGTGTATTCCTGATATTATCCAAGGACTATATTTTTTTGCATGTTTTTTTCAGGGAACATTTGATTTTGTGCTTGGAAACATTAATTCGTTCCACATGGAGACACCAGCTCTACACATTCGTATTTTCTAGGGAGAAAGCTAGAGGAACTGTGGCAAACAAACATGATATTTCTGTTTGTCTAGATGACATTTTATGCACTTGCCTAACGAAAAGACTTTGCTTTTCTCCAATCCATTTTTACTGTGATTTTCTCGGTCCATTGCATACGAATTCCACACCAGTTTCTCCGGATATGACTGGATGAAAGCGGAAATATCCAGTTTAGTTTTGGCTGACTCAATCCTAGATATTGCTACAGCCTCTGTGTTTGTGTATTCCTGATATTATCCACGGACTTTATTGGTTTGAATGCTTTTTATCAGGGAACATTTAATTTTGTGCTTGGAAACACTAATTGGTTCCACATGGAGACACCATCTCTACACATTTGTATTTTCTAGGGAGAAAGCTAGAGGAATTGCGGTAAACAAACATGATATTTCTGTTTGTATAGATGACATTTTATGCAATTGCCTAAAAAAAAACTTTGCTTTTCTCCAAAACCATTTTCACTGTGATTTTCTCAGTCCCTTGCATACGAATTCCACACCACTTTGTCAGGATGTGGCTGGATGAAACCGGAAATCTCTTTTTTTTTTTTTTTTTGGCTAACTCAATCCCAGATATTGCTACAGCCTCTCTGTTTGTGTTTTCCTGATATTATCCACGGACTTTATTGGTTTGTATGTTTTTTATCAGGGAACATTTAATTTTGTGCTTGTAATACTAACTGGTTCCAGTATTGTGTTTTGGCTAACACAATCCGAAATATTGTGAAAGCCTCTGTGTTTGTGTTTTCCTGATATTATCGATTGACTTTATTGTTTTGAATGTTTGTATCAGGGAACATTTAATTTTGTACCGTTGAAACACTAATTGGTTCATCATGTGGGCACCAGCTCTACACAATCCTATGTTCTAGAGAGCAATCTAGAGAAACTGCGACAAACAAATATCATATTTCTGTTTGTATAGATGACATTTTATGCACTTGCCTAACGAAAAGACTTTCCTTTTCTAGAAAACCATTTTTACTGTGATTTTTTCGGTCCATTGCAGACGAATTCCACACCAGTTTGTCCAGATATGACTGGATGAAACCGGAAATACCCAGGATTGTTCTGGATAACTCAATCCCAGATTTTGCTACAGCCTCTTTGTTTGTGTTTTTCGGATATTTTCCATGGACTTTATTGTTTGAATGTTTTTTATCAGGGAACATTAAATTTTGTACCGTAGAAACACTAATTGGTTCATCATGTGGACATCAGCTCTACACATTCGTATTTTCTAGGGAGAAAGCTAGAGAAACTGCGGCAAACAAACATGATATTTCTGTTTGCTTCGATGACATTTTATGCACTTGCCTAACGAAAAGACTGCTTTTCTCCAAAACCATATTTACTGTGATTTTCTCTGTCCATTGCATATGAATTCCACACCACTTTGTCCGGATATGACTGGATGAAACCGGAAATATCTGGTTTTGTTTTGGCTAAAAACCCAGATATTGCTACAACCTCTGTGTTTGTTTTTTCTGGATATTCAATGGACTTTATTGTTTTGAAAGTTTTTTTATCGGGGAACATTTTGTTTTGAGCTTGTATACAGTAATTGGTTCCAAATGGAGACACCAGCACTATATATTCGTATTTTCTAAGGAGAAAGCTAGAGGAACTGTGGCAAACAAACATGATATTTCTGTTAGTATCGATAACATTTTATGCACTTGCCTAACGAAAAGACTTTGCTTTTCTCCAAAACCATTTTTACTCTGATTTTCTCGGTCCAATGCATACAAATTCCAAACCACTCTTTCTGGATATGACTGGATGAAACCAGAAATATCCGGTTGTGTTTTGCCTAACTCATTCCGAAATATTGTGAAAGTTTCTGTGTTGGTGTTTTCTGGATATTATCGATGGTCTTTATTGTTTTGAATGTTTTTATCAGGGAACATTTATTTTTGTACCCTTAAAAAACACTAATTGGTTCATCATGGGGACACCAGCTCTACACATTCTTATTTTCTAGGGAGAAAGCTAGAGGAACTGCGGCAAACACACATGATATTTCTGTTTGTGTAGATGACATTTTATGCACTTGCCTAACGAAAAGACTTTGCTTTTCTCCAAAACCATTTTTACTGTGATTTTCTCGGTCCATTGCATACGAATGCCACACCACATTATCCGGATATGACTGGATGAAACCAGAAATATCCAGTTTTGTTTGGGCTAACTCAATCCCAGATATTGCTACAGCATCTGTGTTTGTGTATTCCTGATATTATCCAAGGACTATATTTTTTTGCATGTTTTTTTCAGGGAACATTTGATTTTGTGCTTGGAAACATTAATTCGTTCCACATGGAGACACCAGCTCTACACATTCGTATTTTCTAGGGAGAAAGCTAGAGGAACTGTGGCAAACAAACATGATATTTCTGTTTGTCTAGATGACATTTTATGCACTTGCCTAACGAAAAGACTTTGCTTTTCTCCAATCCATTTTTACTGTGATTTTCTCGGTCCATTGCATACGAATTCCACACCAGTTTCTCCGGATATGACTGGATGAAAACGGAAATATCCAGTTTAGTTTTGGCTGACTCAATCCTAGATATTGCTACAGCCTCTGTGTTTGTGTATTCCTGATATTATCCACGGACTTTATTGGTTTGAATGCTTTTTATCAGGGAACATTTAATTTTGTGCTTGGAAATACTAATTGGTTCCACATGGAGACACCATCTCTACACATTTGTATTTTCTAGGGAGAAAGCTAGAGGAATTGCGGTAAACAAACATGATATTTCTGTTTGTATAGATGACATTTTATGCAATTGCCTAAAAAAAACTTTGCTTTTCTCCAAAACCATTTTCACTGTGATTTTCTCAGTCCCTTGCATACGAATTCCACACCACTTTGTCAGGATGTGGCTGGATGAAACCGGAAATCTCTTTTTTTTTTTTTTTGGCTAACTCAATCCCAGATATTGCTACAGCCTCTCTGTTTGTGTTTTCCTGATATTATCCACGGACTTTATTGGTTTGTATGTTTTTTATCAGGGAACATTTAATTTTGTGCTTGTAATACTAACTGGTTCCAGTATTGTGTTTTGGCTAACACAATCCGAAATATTGTGAAAGCCTCTGTGTTTGTGTTTTCCTGATATTATCGATTGACTTTATTGTTTTGAATGTTTGTATCAGGGAACATTTAATTTTGTACCATTGAAACACTAATTGGTTCATCATGTGGGCACCAGCTCTACACAATCCTATGTTCTAGAGAGCAATCTAGAGAAACTGCGACAAACAAATATCATATTTCTGTTTGTATAGATGACATTTTATGCACTTGCCTAACGAAAAGACTTTCCTTTTCTAGAAAACCATTTTTACTGTGATTTTTTCGGTCCATTGCAGACGAATTCCACACCAGTTTGTCCAGATATGACTGGATGAAACCGGAAATACCCAGGATTGTTCTGGATAACTCAATCCCAGATTTTGCTACAGCCTCTTTGTTTGTGTTTTTCGGATATTTTCCATGGACTTTATTGTTTGAATGTTTTTTATCAGGGAACATTAAATTTTGTACCGTAGAAACACTAATTGGTTCATCATGTAGACATCAGCTCTACACATTCGTATTTTCTAGGGAGAAAGCTAGAGAAACTGCGGCAAACAAACATGATATTTCTGTTTGCTTCGATGACATTTGATGCACTTGCCTAACGAAAAGACTGCTTTTCTCCAAAACCATATTTACTGTGATTTTCTCTGTCCATTGCATATGAATTCCACACCACTTTGTCCGGATATGACTGGATGAAACCGGAAATATCCGGTTTTGTTTTGGCTAAAAACCCAGATATTGCTACAACCTCTGTGTTTGTTTTTTCTGGATATTCAATGGACTTTATTGTTTTGAAAGTTTTTTTTATCGGGGAACATTTTGTTTTGAGCTTGTATACAGTAATTGGTTCCAAACGGAGACACCAGCACTATATATTCGTATTTTCTAAGGAGAAAGCTAGAGGAACTGTGGCAAACAAACATGATATTTCTGTTAGTATCAATAACATTTTATGCACTTGCCTAACGAAAAGACTTTGCTTTTCTCCAAAACCATTTTTACTCTGATTTTCTCGGTCCAATGCATACGAATTCCAAACCACTCTTTCTGGATATGACTGGATGAAACCAAAAATATCCGGTTGTGTTTTGCCTAACTCATTCAGAAATATTGTGAAAGTTTCTGTGTTGGTGTTTTCTGGATATTATCGATGGTCTTTATTGTTTTGAATGTTTTTATCAGGGAACATTTATTTTTGTACCATTAAAAACACTAATTGGTTCATCATGGGGACACCAGCTCTACATATTCTTATTTTCTAGGGAGAAAGCTAGAGGAACTGCGGCAAACACACATGATATTTCTGTTTGTGTAGATGACATTTTATGCACTTGCCTAACGAAAAGACTTTGCTTTTCTCCAAAACCATTTTTACTGTGATTTTCTCGGTCCATTGCATACGAATGCCACACCACATTATCCGGATATGACTGGATGAAACCAGAAATATCCAGTTTTGTTTGGGCTAACTCAATCCCAGATATTGCTACAGCATCTGTGTTTGTGTATTCCTGATATTATCCACGGACTATATTTTTTTGCATGTTTTTTTCAGGGAACATTTGATTTTGTGCTTGGAAACATTAATTCGTTCCACATGGAGACACCAGCTCTACACATTCGTATTTTCTAGGGAGAAAGCTAGAGGAACTGTGGCAAACAAACATGATATTTCTGTTTGTCTAGATGACATTTTATGCACTTGCCTAATGAAAAGACTTTGCTTTTCTCCAATCCATTTTTACTGTGATTTTCTCGGTCCATTGCATACGAATTCCACACCAGTTTCTCCGGATATGACTGGATGAAAACGGAAATATCCAGTTTAGTTTTGGCTGACTCAATCCTAGATATTGCTACAGCCTCTGTGTTTGTGTATTCCTGATATTATCCACGGACTTTATTGGTTTGAATGCTTTTTATCAGGGAACATTTAATTTTGTGCTTGGAAACACTAATTGGTTCCACATGGAGACACCATCTCTACACATTTGTATTTTCTAGGGAGAAAGCTAGAGGAATTGCGGTAAACAAACATGATATTTCTGTTTGTATAGATGACATTTTATGCAATTGCCTAAAAAAAAACTTTGCTTTTCTCCAAAACCATTTTCACTGTGATTTTCTCAGTCCCTTGCATACGAATTCCACACCACTTTGTCAGGATGTGGCTGGATGAAACCGGAAATCTCTTTTTATTTTTTTTTTTTTTTGGCTAACTCAATCCCAGATATTGCTACAGCCTCTCTGTTTGTGTTTTCCTGATATTATCCACGGACTTTATTGGTTTGTATGTTTTTTATCAGGGAACATTTAATTTTGTGCTTGTAATACTAACTGGTTCCAGTATTGTGTTTTGGCTAACACAATCCGAAATATTGTGAAAGCCTCTGTGTTTGTGTTTTCCTGATATTATCGATTGACTTTATTGTTTTGAATGTTTGTATCAGGGAACATTTAATTTTGTACCGTTGAAACACTAATTGGTTCATCATGTGGGCACCAGCTCTACACAATCCTATGTTCTAGAGAGCAATCTAGAGAAACTGCGACAAACAAATATCATATTTCTGTTTGTATAGATGACATTTTATGCACTTGCCTAACGAAAAGACTTTCCTTTTCTAGAAAACCATTTTTACTGTGATTTTTTCGGTCCATTGCAGACGAATTCCACACCAGTTTGTCCAGATATGACTGGATGAAACCGGAAATACCCAGGATTGTTCTGGATAACTCAATCCCAGATTTTGCTACAGCCTCTTTGTTTGTGTTTTTCGGATATTTTCCATGGACTTTATTGTTTGAATGTTTTTTATCAGGGAACATTAAATTTTGTACCGTAGAAACACTAATTGGTTCATCATGTGGACATCAGCTCTACACATTCGTATTTTCTAGGGAGAAAGCTAGAGAAACTGCGGCAAACAAACATGATATTTCTGTTTGCTTCGATGACATTTGATGCACTTGCCTAACGAAAAGACTGCTTTTCTCCAAAACCATATTTACTGTGATTTTCTCTGTCCATTGCATATGAATTCCACACCACTTTGTCCGGATATGACTGGATGAAACCGGAAATATCCGGTTTTGTTTTGGCTAAAAACCCAGATATTGCTACAACCTCTGTGTTTGTTTTTTCTGGATATTCAATGGACTTTATTGTTTTGAAAGTTTTTTTTATCGGGGAACATTTTGTTTTGAGCTTGTATACAGTAATTGGTTCCAAACGGAGACACCAGCACTATATATTCGTATTTTCTAAGGAGAAAGCTAGAGGAACTGTGGCAAACAAACATGATATTTCTGTTAGTATCGATAACATTTTATGCACTTGCCTAACGAAAAGACTTTGCTTTTCTCCAAAACCATTTTTACTCTGATTTTCTCGGTCCAATGCATACAAATTCCAAACCACTCTTTCTGGATATGACTGGATGAAACCAAAAATATCCGGTTGTGTTTTGCCTAACTCATTCAGAAATATTGTGAAAGTTTCTGTGTTGGTGTTTTCTGGATATTATCGATGGTCTTTATTGTTTTGAATGTTTTTATCAGGGAACATTTATTTTTGTACCCTTAAAAAACACTAATTGGTTCATCCTGGGGACACCAGCTCTACATATTCTTATTTTCTAGGGAGAAAGCTAGAGGAACTGCGGCAAACACACATGATATTTCTGTTTGTGTAGATGACATTTTATGCACTTGCCTAACGAAAAGACTTTGCTTTTCTCCAAAACCATTTTTACTGTGATTTTCTCGGTCCATTGCATACGAATGCCACACCACATTATCCGGATATGACTGGATGAAACCAGAAATATCCAGTTTTGTTTGGGCTAACTCAATCCCAGATATTGCTACAGCATCTGTGTTTGTGTATTCCTGATATTATCCAAGGACTATATTTTTTTGCATGTTTTTTTCAGGGAACATTTGATTTTGTGCTTGGAAACATTAATTCGTTCCACATGGAGACACCAGCTCTACACATTCGTATTTTCTAGGGAGAAAGCTAGAGGAACTGTGGCAAACAAACATGATATTTCTGTTTGTCTAGATGACATTTTATGCACTTGCCTAACGAAAAGACTTTGCTTTTCTCCAATCCATTTTTACTGTGATTTTCTCGGTCCATTGCATACGAATTCCACACCAGTTTCTCCGGATATGACTGGATGAAAACGGAAATATCCAGTTTAGTTTTGGCTGACTCAATCCTAGATATTGCTACAGCCTCTGTGTTTGTGTATTCCTGATATTATCCACGGACTTTATTGGTTTGAATGCTTTTTATCAGGGAACATTTAATTTTGTGCTTGGAAACACTAATTGGTTCCACATGGAGACACCATCTCTACACATTTGTATTTTCTAGGGAGAAAGCTAGAGGAATTGCGGTAAACAAACATGATATTTCTGTTTGTATAGATGACATTTTATGCAATTGCCTAAAAAAAAACTTTGCTTTTCTCCAAAACCATTTTCACTGTGATTTTCTCAGTCCCTTGCATACGAATTCCACACCACTTTGTCAGGATGTGGCTGGATGAAACTGGAAATCTCTTTTTTTTTTTTTTGGCTAACTCAATCCCAGATATTGCTACAGCCTCTCTGTTTGTGTTTTCCTGATATTATCCACGGACTTTATTGGTTTGTATGTTTTTTTATCAGGGAACATTAAATTTTGTGCTTGTAATACTAACTGGTTCCAGTATTGTGTTTTGGCTAACACAATCCGAAATATTGTGAAAGCCTCTGTGTTTGTGTTTTCCTGATATTATCGATTGACTTTATTGTTTTGAATGTTTGTATCAGGGAACATTTAATTTTGTACCGTTGAAACACTAATTGGTTCATCATGTGGGCACCAGCTCTACACAATCCTATGTTCTAGAGAGCAATCTAGAGAAACTGCGACAAACAAATATCATATTTCTGTTTGTATAGATGACATTTTATGCACTTGCCTAACGAAAAGACTTTCCTTTTCTAGAAAACCATTTTTACTGTGATTTTTTCGGTCCATTGGAGACGAATTCCACACCAGTTTGTCCAGATATGACTGGATGAAACCGGAAATACCCAGGATTGTTCTGGATAACTCAATCCCAGATTTTGCTACAGCCTCTTTGTTTGTGTTTTTCGGATATTTTCCATGGACTTTATTGTTTGAATGTTTTTTATCAGGGAACATTAAATTTTGTACCGTAGAAACACTAATTGGTTCATCATGTGGACATCAGCTCTACACATTCGTATTTTCTAGGGAGAAAGCTAGAGAAACTGCGGCAAACAAACATGATATTTCTGTTTGCTTCGATGACATTTGATGCACTTGCCTAACGAAAAGACTGCTTTTCTCCAAAACCATATTTACTGTGATTTTCTCTGTCCATTGCATATGAATTCCACACCACTTTGTCCGGATATGACTGGATGAAACCGGAAATATCCGGTTTTGTTTTGGCTAAAAACCCAGATATTGCTACAACCTCTGTGTTTGTTTTTTCTGGATATTCAATGGACTTTATTGTTTTGAAAGTTTTTTTATCGGGGAACATTTTGTTTTGAGCTTGTATACAGTAATTGGTTCCAAACGGAGACACCAGCACTATATATTCATATTTTCTAAGGAGAAAGCTAGAGGAACTGTGGCAAACAAACATGATATTTCTGTTAGTATCGATAACATTTTATGCACTTGCCTAACGAAAAGACTTTGCTTTTCTCCAAAACCATTTTTACTCTGATTTTCTCGGTCCAATGCATACGAATTCCAAACCACTCTTTCTGGATATGACTGGATGAAACCAGAAATATCCGGTTGTATTTTGCCTAACTCATTCCGAAATATTGTGAAAGTTTCTGTGTTGGTGTTTTCTGGATATTATCGATGGTCTTTATTGTTTTGAATGTTTTTATCAGGGAACATTTATTTTTGTACCCTTAAAAAACACTAATTGGTTCATCATGGGGACACCAGCTCTACACATTCTTATTTTCTAGGGACAAAGCTAGAGGAACTGCGGCAAACACACATGATATTTCTGTTTGTGTAGATGACATTTTATGCACTTGCCTAACGAAAAGACTTTGCTTTTCTCCAAAACCATTTTTACTGTGATTTTCTCGGTCCATTGCATACGAATGCCACACCACATTATCCGGATATGACTGGATGAAACCAGAAATATCCAGTTTTGTTTGGGCTAACTTAATCCCAGATATTGCTACAGCATCTGTGTTTGTGTATTCCTGATATTATCCACGGACTATATTTTTTTGCATGTTTTTTTCAGGGAACATTTGATTTTGTGCTTGGAAACATTAATTCCTTCCACATGGAGACACCAGCTCTACACATTCGTATTTTCTAGGGAGAAAGCTAGAGGAACTGTGGCAAACAAACATGATATTTCTGTTTGTCTAGATGACATTTTATGCACTTGCCTAACGAAAAGACTTTGCTTTTCTCCAATCCATTTTTACTGTGATTTTCTCGGTCCATTGCATACGAATTCCACACCAGTTTCTCCGGATATGACTGGATGAAAACGGAAATATCCAGTTTAGTTTTGGCTGACTCAATCCTAGATATGGCCACAGCCTCTGTGTTTGTGTATTCCTGATATTATCCACGGACTTTATTGGTTTGAATGCTTTTTATCAGGGAACATTTAATTTTGTGCTTGGAAACACTAATTGGTTCCACATGGAGACACCATCTCTACACATTTGTATTTTCTAGGGAGAAAGCTAGAGGAATTGCGGTAAACAAACATGATATTTCTGTTTGTATAGATGACATTTTATGCAATTGCCTAAAAAAAACTTTGCTTTTCTCCAAAACCATTTTCACTGTGATTTTCTCAGTCCCTTGCATACGAATTCCACACCACTTTGTCAGGATGTGGCTGGATGAAACCGGAAATCTCTTTTTTTTTTTTTGCTAACTCAATCCCAGATATTGCTACAGCCTCTCTGTTTGTGTTTGCTGATATTATCCACGGACTTTATTGGTTTGTATGTTTTTTATCAGGGAACATTTAATTTTGTGCTTGTAATACTAACTGGTTCCAGTATTGTGTTTTGGCTAACACAATCCGAAATATTGTGAAAGCCTCTGTGTTTGTGTTTTCCTGATATTATCGATTGACTTTATTGTTTTGAATGTTTGTATCAGGGAACATTTAATTTTGTACCGTTGAAACACTAATTGGTTCATCATGTGGGCACCAGCTCTACACAATCCTATGTTCTAGAGAGCAATATAGAGAAACAGCGACAAACAAATATCATATTTCTGTTTGTATAGATGACATTTTATGCACTTGCCTAACGAAAAGACTTTCCTTTTCTAGAAAACCATTTTTACTGTGATTTTTTCGGTCCATTGCAGACGAATTCCACACCAGTTTGTCCAGATATGACTGGATGAAACCGGAAATACCCAGGATTGTTCTGGATAACTCAATCCCAGATTTTGCTACAGCCTCTTTGTTTGTGTTTTTCGGATATTTTCCATGGACTTTATTGTTTGAATGTTTTTTATCAGGGAACATTAAATTTTGTACCGTAGAAACACTAATTGGTTCATCATGTGGACATCAGCTCTACACATTCGTATTTTCTAGGGAGAAAGCTAGAGAAACTGCGGCAAACAAACATGATATTTCTGTTTGCTTCGATGACATTTGATGCACTTGCCTAACGAAAAGACTGCTTTTCTCCAAAACCATATTTACTGTGATTTTCTCTGTCCATTGCATATGAATTCCACACCACTTTGTCCGGATATGACTGGATGAAACCGGAAATATCCGGTTTTGTTTTGGCTAAAAACCCAGATATTGCTACAACCTCTGTGTTTGTTTTTTCTGGATATTCAATGGACTTTATTGTTTTGAAAGTTTTTTTATCGGGGAACATTTTGTTTTGAGCTTGTATACAGTAATTGGTTCCAAACGGAGACACCAGCACTATATATTCATATTTTCTAAGGAGAAAGCTAGAGGAACTGTGGCAAACAAACATGATATTTCTGTTAGTATCGATAACATTTTATGCACTTGCCTAACGAAAAGTCTTTGCTTTTCTCCAAAACCATTTTTACTCTGATTTTCTCGGTCCAATGCATACGAATTCCAAACCACTCTTTCTGGATATGACTGGATGAAACCAAAAATATCCGGTTGTGTTTTGCCTAACTCATTCCGAAATATTGTGAAAGTTTCTGTGTTGGTGTTTTCTGGATATTATCGATGGTCTTTATTGTTTTGAATGTTTTTATCAGGGAACATTTATTTTTGTACCCTTAAAAAACACTAATTGGTTCATCATGGGGACACCAGCTCTACACATTCTTATTTTCTAGGGAGAAAGCTAGAGGAACTGTGGCAAACACACATGATATTTCTGTTTGTGTAGATGACATTTTATGCACTTGCCTAACGAAAAGACTTTGCTTTTCTCCAAAACCATTTTTACTGTGATTTTCTCGGTCCCTTGCATACGAATGCCACACCACATTATCCGGATATGACTGGATGAAACCAGAAATATCCAGTTTTGTTTGGGCTAACTCAATCCCAGATATTGCTACAGCATCTGTGTTTGTGTATTCCTGATATTATCCAAGGACTATATTTTTTTGCATGTTTTTTTCAGGGAACATTTGATTTTGTGCTTGGAAACATTAATTCGTTCCACATGGAGACACCAGCTCTACACATTCGTATTTTCTAGGGAGAAAGCTAGAGGAACTGTGGCAAACAAACATGATATTTCTGTTTGTCTAGATGACATTTTATGCACTTGCCTAACGAAAAGACTTTGCTTTTCTCCAATCCATTTTTACTGTGATTTTCTCGGTCCATTGCATACGAATTCCACACCAGTTTCTCCGGATATGACTGGATGAAAACGGAAATATCCAGTTTAGTTTTGGCTGACTCAATCCTAGATATTGCTACAGCCTCTGTGTTTGTGTATTCCTGATATTATCCACGGACTTTATTGGTTTGAATGCTTTTTATCAGGGAACATTTAATTTTGTGCTTGGAAACACTAATTGGTTCCACATGGAGACACCATCTCTACACATTTGTATTTTCTAGGGAGAAAGCTAGAGGAATTGCGGTAAACAAACATGATATTTCTGTTTGTATAGATGACATTTTATGCAATTGCCTAAAAAAAAACTTTGCTTTTCTCCAAAACCATTTTCACTGTGATTTTCTCAGTCCCTTGCATACGAATTCCACACCACTTTGTCAGGATGTGGCTGGATGAAACCGGAAATCTCTTTTTTTTTTTTTTTTTGGCTAACTCAATCCCAGATATTGCTACAGCCTCTCTGTTTGTGTTTTCCTGATATTATCCACGGACTTTATTGGTTTGTATGTTTTTTATCAGGGAACATTTAGTTTTGTGCTTGTAATACTAACTGGTTCCAGTATTGTGTTTTGGCTAACACAATCCGAAATATTGTGAAAGCCTCTGTGTTTGTGTTTTCCTGATATTATCGATTGACTTTATTGTTTTGAATGTTTGTATCAGGGAACATTTAATTTTGTACCGTTGAAACACTAATTGGTTCATCATGTGGGCACCAGCTCTACACAATCCTATGTTCTAGAGAGCAATCTAGAGAAACTGCGACAAACAAATATCATATTTCTGTTTGTATAGATGACATTTTATGCACTTGCCTAACGAAAAGACTTTCCTTTTCTAGAAAACCATTTTTACTGTGATTTTTTCGGTCCAATGCAGACGAATTCCACACCAGTTTGTCCAGATATGACTGGATGAAACCGGAAATACCCAGGATTGTTCTGGATAACTCAATCCCAGATTTTGCTACAGCCTCTTTGTTTGTGTTTTTCGGATATTTTCCATGGACTTTATTGTTTGAATGTTTTTTATCAGGGAACATTAAATTTTGTACCGTAGAAACACTAATTGGTTCATCATGTGGACATCAGCTCTACACATTCGTATTTTCTAGGGAGAAAGCTAGAGAAACTGCGGCAAACAAACATGATATTTCTGTTTGCTTCGATGACATTTTATGCACTTGCCTAACGAAAAGACTGCTTTTCTCCAAAACCATATTTACTGTGATTTTCTCTGTCCATTGCATATGAATTCCACACCACTTTGTCCGGATATGACTGGATGAAACCGGAAATATCCGGTTTTGTTTTGGCTAAAAACCCAGATATTGCTACAACCTCTGTGTTTGTTTTTTCTGGATATTCAATGGACTTTATTGTTTTGAAAGTTTTTTTATCGGGGAACATTTTGTTTTGAGCTTGTATACAGTAATTGGTTCCAAATGGATACACCAGCACTATATATTCGTATTTTCTAAGGAGAAAGCTAGAGGAACTGTGGCAAACAAACATGATATTTCTGTTAGTATCGATAACATGTTATGCACTTGCCTAACGAAAAGACTTTGCTTTTCTCCAAAACCATTTTTACTCTGATTTTCTCGGTCCAATGCATACGAATTCCAAACCACTCTTTCTGGATATGACTGGATGAAACCAGAAATATCCGGTTGTGTTTTGCCTAACTCATTCCGAAATATTGTGAAAGTTTCTGTGTTGGTGTTTTCTGGATATTATCGATGGTCTTTATTGTTTTGAATGTTTTTATCAGGGAACATTTATTTTTGTACCCTTAAAAAACACTAATTGGTTCATCATGGGGACACCAGCTCTACACATTCTTATTTTCTAGGGAGAAAGCTAGAGGAACTGCGGCAAACACACATGATATTTCTGTTTGTCTAGATGACATTTTATGCACTTGCCTAACGAAAAGACTTTGCTTTTCTCCAAAACCATTTTTACTGTGATTTTCTCGGTCCATTGCATACGAATGCCACACCACATTATCCGGATATGACTGGATGAAACCAGAAATATCCAGTTTTGTTTGGGCTAACTCAATCCCAGATATTGCTACAGCATCTGTGTTTGTGTATTCCTGATATTATCCAAGGACTATATTTTTTTGCATGTTTTTTTCAGGGAACATTTGATTTTGTGCTTGGAAACATTAATTCGTTCCACATGGAGACACCAGCTCTACACATTCGTATTTTCTAGGGAGAAAGCTAGAGGAACTGTGGCAAACAAACATGATATTTCTGTTTGTCTAGATGACATTTTATGCACTTGCCTAACGAAAAGACTTTGCTTTTCTCCAATCCATTTTTACTGTGATTTTCTCGGTCCATTGCATACGAATTCCACACCAGTTTCTCCGGATATGACTGGATGAAAACGGAAATATCCAGTTTAGTTTTGGCTGACTCAATCCTAGATATTGCTACAGCCTCTGTGTTTGTGTATTCCTGATATTATCCACGGACTTTATTGGTTTGAATGCTTTTTATCAGGGAACATTTAATTTTGTGCTTGGAAACACTAATTGGTTCCACATGGAGACACCATCTCTACACATTTGTATTTTCTAGGGAGAAAGCTAGAGGAATTGCGGTAAACAAACATGATATTTCTGTTTGTATAGATGACATTTTATGCAATTGCCTAAAAAAAAACTTTGCTTTTCTCCAAAACCATTTTCACTGTGATTTTCTCAGTCCCTTGCATACGAATTCCACACCACTTTGTCAGGATGTGGCTGGATGAAACCGGAAATCTCTTTTTTTTTTTTTGGCTAACTCAATCCCAGATATTGCTACAGCCTCTCTGTTTGTGTTTTCCTGATATTATCCACGGACTTTATTGGTTTGTATGTTTTTTTATCAGGGAACATTTAATTTTGTGCTTGTAATACTAACTGGTTCCAGTATTGTGTTTTGGCTAACACAATCCGAAATATTGTGAAAGCCTCTGTGTTTGTGTTTTCCTGATATTATCGATTGACTTTATTGTTTTGAATGTTTGTATCAGGGAACATTTAATTTTTACCATTGAAACACTAATTGGTTCATCATGTGGGCACCAGCTCTACACAATCCTATGTTCTAGAGAGCAATCTAGAGAAACTGCGACAAACAAATATCATATTTCTGTTTGTATAGATGACATTTTATGCACTTGCCTAACGAAAAGACTTTCCTTTTCTAGAAAACCATTTTTACTGTGATTTTTTCGGTCCATTGCAGACGAATTCCACACCAGTTTGTCCAGATATGACTGGATGAAACCGGAAATACCCAGGATTGTTCTGGATAACTCAATCCCAGATTTTGCTACAGCCTCTTTGTTTGTGTTTTTCGGATATTTTCCATGGACTTTATTGTTTGAATGTTTTTCATCAGGGAACATTAAATTTTGTACCGTAGAAACACTAATTGGTTCATCATGTGGACATCAGCTCTACACATTCGTATTTTCTAGGGAGAAAGCTAGAGAAACTGCGGCAAACAAACATGATATTTCTGTTTGCTTCGATGACATTTGATGCACTTGCCTAACGAAAAGACTGCTTTTCTCCAAAACCATATTTACTGTGATTTTCTCTGTCCATTGCATATGAATTCCACACCACTTTGTCCGGATATGACTGGATGAAACCGGAAATATCCGGTTTTGTTTTGGCTAAAAACCCAGATATTGCTACAACCTCTGTGTTTGTTTTTTCTGGATATTCAATGGACTTTATTGTTTTGAAAGTTTTTTTATCGGGGAACATTTTGTTTTGAGCTTGTATACAGTAATTGGTTCCAAACGGAGACACCAGCACTATATATTCATATTTTCTAAGGAGAAAGCTAGAGGAACTGCGGCAAACAAACATGATATTTCTGTTAGTATCGATAACATTTTATGCACTTGCCTAACGAAAAGACTTTGCTTTTCTCCAAAACCATTTTTACTCTGATTTTCTCGGTCCAATGCATACGAATTCCAAACCACTCTTTCTGGATATGACTGGATGAAACCAGAAATATCCGGTTGTGTTTTGCCTAACTCATTCCGAAATATTGTGAAAGTTTCTGTGTTGGTGTTTTCTGGATATTATCGATGGTCTTTATTGTTTTGAATGTTTTTATCAGGGAACATTTATTTTTGTACCCTTAAAAAACACTAATTGGTTCATCATGGGGACACCAGCTCTACACATTCTTATTTTCTAGGGAGAAAGCTAGAGGAACTGCGGCAAACACACATGATATTTCTGTTTGTGTAGATGACATTTTATGCACTTGCCTAACGAAAAGACTTTGCTTTTCTCCAAAACCATTTTTACTGTGATTTTCTCGGTCCATTGCATACGAATGCCACACCACATTATCCGGATATGACTGGATGAAACCAGATATATCCAGTTTTGTTTGGGCTAACTCAATCCCAGATATTGCTACAGCATCTGTGTTTGTGTATTCCTGATATTATCCAAGGACTATATTTTTTTGCATGTTTTTTTCAGGGAACATTTGATTTTGTGCTTGGAAACATTAATTCGTTCCACATGGAGACACCAGCTCTACACATTCGTATTTTCTAGGGAGAAAGCTAGAGGAACTGTGGCAAACAAACATGATATTTCTGTTTGTCTAGATGACATTTTATGCACTTGCCTAACGAAAAGACTTTGCTTTTCTCCAATCCATTTTTACTGTGATTTTCTCGGTCCATTGCATACGAATTCCACACCAGTTTCTCCGGATATGACTGGATGAAAACGGAAATATCCAGTTTAGTTTTGGCTGACTCAATCCTAGATATTGCTACAGCTTCTGTGTTTGTGTATTCCTGATATTATCCACGGACTTTATTGGTTTGAATGCTTTTTATCAGGGAACATTTAATTTTGTGCTTGGAAACACTAATTGGTTCCACATGGAGACACCATCTCTACACATTTGTATTTTCTAGGGAGAAAGCTAGAGGAATTGCGGTAAACAAACATGATATTTCTGTTTGTATAGATGACATTTTATGCAATTGCCTAAAAAAAAACTTTGCTTTTCTCCAAAACCATTTTCACTGTGATTTTCTCAGTCCCTTGCATACGAATTCCACACCACTTTGTCAGGATGTGGCTGGATGAAACCGGAAATCTCTTTTTTTTTTTTTGGCTAACTCAATCCCAGATATTGCTACAGCCTCTCTGTTTGTGTTTTCCTGATATTATCCACGGACTTTATTGGTTTGTATGTTTTTTTATCAGGGAACATTTAATTTTGTGCTTGTAATACTAACTGGTTCCAGTATTGTGTTTTGGCTAACACAATCCGAAATATTGTGAAAGCCTCTGTGTTTGTGTTTTCCTGATATTATCGATTGACTTTATTGTTTTGAATGTTTGTATCAGGGAACATTTAATTTTGTACCATTGAAACACTAATTGGTTCATCATGTGGGCACCAGCTCTACACAATCCTATGTTCTAGAGAGCAATCTAGAGAAACTGCGACAAACAAATATCATATTTCTGTTTGTATAGATGACATTTTATGCACTTGCCTAACGAAAAGACTTTCCTTTTCTAGAAAACCATTTTTACTGTGATTTTTTCGGTCCATTGCAGACGAATTCCACACCAGTTTGTCCAGATATGACTGGATGAAACCGGAAATACCCAGGATTGTTCTGGATAACTCAATCCCAGATTTTGCTACAGCCTCTTTGTTTGTGTTTTTCAGATATTTTCCATGGACTTTATTGTTTGAATGTTTTTTATCAGGGAACATTAAATTTTGTACCGTAGAAACACTAATTGGTTCATCATGTGGACATCAGCTCTACACATTCGTATTTTCTAGGGAGAAAGCTAGAGAAACTGCGGCAAACAAACATGATATTTCTGTTTGCTTCGATGACATTTTATGCACTTGCCTAACGAAAAGACTGCTTTTCTCCAAAACCATATTTACTGTGATTTTCTCTGTCCATTGCATATGAATTCCACACCACTTTGTCCGGATATGACTGGATGAAACCGGAAATATCCGGTTTTGTTTTGGCTAAAAACCCAGATATTGCTACAACCTCTGTGTTTGTTTTTTCTGGATATTCAATGGACTTTATTGTTTTGAAAGTTTTTTTATCAGGGAACATTTTGTTTTGAGCTTGTATACAGTAATTGGTTCCAAATGGATACACCAGCACTATATATTCGTATTTTCTAAGGAGAAAGCTAGAGGAACTGTGGCAAACAAACATGATATTTCTGTTAGTATCGATAACATTTTATGCACTTGCCTAACGAAAAGACTTTGCTTTTCTCCAAAACCATTTTTACTCTGATTTTCTCGGTCCAATGCATACGAATTCCAAACCACTCTTTCTGGATATGACTGGATGAAACCAGAAATATCCGGTTGTGTTTTGCCTAACTCATTCCGAAATATTGTGAAAGTTTCTGTGTTGGTGTTTTCTGGATATTATCGATGGTCTTTATTGTTTTGAATGTTTTTATCAGGGAACATTTATTTTTGTACCCTTAAAAAACACTAATTGGTTCATCATGGGGACACCAGCTCTACACATTCTTATTTTCTAGGGAGAAAGCTAGAGGAACTGCGGCAAACACACATGATATTTCTGTTTGTGTAGATGACATTTTATGCACTTGCCTAACGAAAAGACTTTGCTTTTCTCCAAAACCATTTTTACTGTGATTTTCTCGGTCCATTGCATACGAATGCCACACCACATTATCCGGATATGACTGGATGAAACCAGAAATATCCAGTTTTGTTTGGGCTAACTCAATCCCAGATATTGCTACAGCATCTGTGTTTGTGTATTCCTGATATTATCCAAGGACTATATTTTTTTGCATGTTTTTTTCAGGGAACATTTGATTTTGTGCTTGGAAACATTAATTCGTTCCACATGGAGACACCAGCTCTACACATTCGTATTTTCTAGGGAGAAAGCTAGAGGAACTGTGGCAAACAAACATGATATTTCTGTTTGTCTAGATGACATTTTATGCACTTGCCTAACGAAAAGACTTTGCTTTTCTCCAATCCATTTTTACTGTGATTTTCTCGGTCCATTGCATACGAATTCCACACCAGTTTCTCCGGATATGACTGGATGAAAACGGAAATATCCAGTTTAGTTTTGGCTGACTCAATCCTAGATATTGCTACAGCTTCTGTGTTTGTGTATTCCTGATATTATCCACGGACTTTATTGGTTTGAATGCTTTTTATCAGGGAACATTTAATTTTGTGCTTGGAAACACTAATTGGTTCCACATGGAGACACCATCTCTACACATTTGTATTTTCTAGGGAGAAAGCTAGAGGAATTGCGGTAAACAAACATGATATTTCTGTTTGTATAGATGACATTTTATGCAATTGCCTAAAAAAAAACTTTGCTTTTCTCCAAAACCATTTTCACTGTGATTTTCTCAGTCCCTTGCATACGAATTCCACACCACTTTGTCAGGATGTGGCTGGATGAAAACGGAAATCTCTTTTTTTTTTTTTGGCTAACTCAATCCCAGATATTGCTACAGCCTCTCTGTTTGTGTTTTCCTGATATTATCCACGGACTTTATTGGTTTGTATGTTTTTTTATCAGGGAACATTTAATTTTGTGCTTGTAATACTAACTGGTTCCAGTATTGTGTTTTGGCTAACACAATCCGAAATATTGTGAAAGCCTCTGTGTTTGTGTTTTCCTGATATTATCGATTGACTTTATTGTTTTGAATGTTTGTATCAGGGAACATTTAATTTTGTACCATTGAAACACTAATTGGTTCATCATGTGGGCACCAGCTCTACACAATCCTATGTTCTAGAGAGCAATCTAGAGAAACTGCGACAAACAAATATCATATTTCTGTTTGTATAGATGACATTTTATGCACTTGCCTAACGAAAAGACTTTCCTTTTCTAGAAAACCATTTTTACTGTGATTTTTTCGGTCCATTGCAGACGAATTCCACACCAGTTTGTCCAGATATGACTGGATGAAACCGGAAATACCCAGGATTGTTCTGGATAACTCAATCCCAGATTTTGCTACAGCCTCTTTGTTTGTGTTTTTCAGATATTTTCCATGGACTTTATTGTTTGAATGTTTTTTATCAGGGAACATTAAATTTTGTACCGTAGAAACACTAATTGGTTCATCATGTGGACATCAGCTCTACACATTCGTATTTTCTAGGGAGAAAGCTAGAGAAACTGCGGCAAACAAACATGATATTTCTGTTTGCTTCGATGACATTTGATGCACTTGCCTAACGAAAAGACTGCTTTTCTCCAAAACCATATTTACTGTGATTTTCTCTGTCCATTGCATATGAATTCCACACCACTTTGTCCGGATATGACTGGATGAAACCGGAAATATCCGGTTTTGTTTTGGCTAAAAACCCAGATATTGCTACAACCTCTGTGTTTGTTTTTTCTGGATATTCAATGGACTTTATTGTTTTGAAAGTTTTTTTATCAGGGAACATTTTGTTTTGAGCTTGTATACAGTAATTGGTTCCAAATGGATACACCAGCACTATATATTCGTATTTTCTAAGGAGAAAGCTAGAGGAACTGTGGCAAACAAACATGATATTTCTGTTAGTATCGATAACATTTTATGCACTTGCCTAACGAAAAGACTTTGCTTTTCTCCAAAACCATTTTTACTCTGATTTTCTCGGTCCAATGCATACGAATTCCAAACCACTCTTTCTGGATATGACTGGATGAAACCAGAAATATCCGGTTGTGTTTTGCCTAACTCATTCCGAAATATTGTGAAAGTTTCTGTGTTGGTGTTTTCTGGATATTATCGATGGTCTTTATTGTTTTGAATGTTTTTATCAGGGAACATTTATTTTTGTACCCTTAAAAAACACTAATTGGTTCATCATGGGGACACCAGCTCTACACATTCTTATTTTCTAGGGAGAAAGCTAGAGGAACTGCGGCAAACACACATGATATTTCTGTTTGTGTAGATGACATTTTATGCACTTGCCTAACGAAAAGACTTTGCTTTTCTCCAAAACCATTTTTACTGTGATTTTCTCGGTCCATTGCATACGAATGCCACACCACATTATCCGGATATGACTGGATGAAACCAGAAATATCCAGTTTTGTTTGGGCTAACTCAATCCCAGATATTGCTACAGCATCTGTGTTTGTGTATTCCTGATATTATCCAAGGACTATATTTTTTTGCATGTTTTTTTCAGGGAACATTTGATTTTGTGCTTGGAAACATTAATTCGTTCCACATGGAGACACCAGCTCTACACATTCGTATTTTCTAGGGAGAAAGCTAGAGGAACTGTGGCAAACAAACATGATATTTCTGTTTGTCTAGATGACATTTTATGCACTTGCCTAACGAAAAGACTTTGCTTTTCTCCAATCCATTTTTACTGTGATTTTCTCGGTCCATTGCATACGAATTCCACACCAGTTTCTCCGGATATGACTGGATGAAAACGGAAATATCCAGTTTAGTTTTGGCTGACTCAATCCTAGATATTGCTACAGCCTCTGTGTTTGTGTATTCCTGATATTATCCACGGACTTTATTGGTTTGAATGCTTTTTATCAGGGAACATTTAATTTTGTGCTTGGAAACACTAATTGGTTCCACATGGAGACACCATCTCTACACATTTGTATTTTCTAGGGAGAAAGCTAGAGGAATTGCGGTAAACAAACATGATATTTCTGTTTGTATAGATGACATTTTATGCAATTGCCTAAAAAAAAACTTTGCTTTTCTCCAAAACCATTTTCACTGTGATTTTCTCAGTCCCTTGCATACGAATTCCACACCACTTTGTCAGGATGTGGCTGGATGAAACCGGAAATCTCTTTTCTTTTTTTGGCTAACTCAATCCCAGATATTGCTACAGCCTCTCTGTTTGTGTTTTCCTGATATTATCCACGGACTTTATTGGTTTGTATGTTTTTTATCAGGGAACATTTAATTTTGTGCTTGTAATACTAACTGGTTCCAGTATTGTGTTTTGGCTAACACAATCCGAAATATTGTGAAAGCCTCTGTGTTTGTGTTTTCCTGATATTATCGATTGACTTTATTGTTTTGAATGTTTGTATCAGGGAACATTTAATTTTGTACCGTTGAAACACTAATTGGTTCATCATGTGGGCACCAGCTCTACACAATCCTATGTTCTAGAGAGCAATCTAGAGAAACTGCGACAAACAAATATCATATTTCTGTTTGTATAGATGACATTTTATGCACTTGCCTAACGAAAAGACTTTCCTTTTCTAGAAAACCATTTTTACTGTGATTTTTTCGGTCCATTGCAGACGAATTCCACACCAGTTTGTCCAGATATGACTGGATGAAACCGGAAATACCCAGGATTGTTCTGGATAACTCAATCCCAGATTTTGCTACAGCCTCTTTGTTTGTGTTTTTCGGATATTTTCCATGGACTTTATTGTTTGAATGTTTTTTATCAGGGAACATTAAATTTTGTACCGTAGAAACACTAATTGGTTCATCATGTGGACATCAGCTCTACACATTCGTATTTTCTAGGGAGAAAGCTAGAGAAACTGTGGCAAACAAACATGATATTTCTGTTTGCTTCGATGACATTTGATGCACTTGCCTAACGAAAAGACTGCTTTTCTCCAAAACCATATTTACTGAGATTTTCTCTGTCCATTGCATATGAATTCCACACCACTTTGTCCGGATATGACTGGATGAAACCGGAAATATCCGGTTTTGTTTTGGCTAAAAACCCAGATATTGCTACAACCTCTGTGTTTGTTTTTTCTGGATATTCAATGGACTTTATTGTTTTGAAAGTTTTTTTATCGGGGAACATTTTGTTTTGAGCTTGTATACAGTAATTGGTTCCAAATGGATACACCAGCACTATATATTCGTATTTTCTAAGGAGAAAGCTAGAGGAACTGTGGCAAACAAACATGATATTTCTGTTAGTATCGATAACATTTTATGCACTTGCCTAACGAAAAGACTTTGCTTTTCTCCAAAACCATTTTTACTCTGATTTTCTCGGTCCAATGCATACGAATTCCAAACCACTCTTTCTGGATATGACTGGATGAAACCAGAAATATCCGGTTGTGTTTTGCCTAACTCATTCCGAAATATTGTGAAAGTTTCTGTGTTGGTGTTTTCTGGATATTATCGATGGTCTTTATTGTTTTGAATGTTTTTATCAGGGAACATTTATTTTTGTACCCTTAAAAAACACTAATTGGTTCATCATGGGGACACCAGCTCTACACATTCTTATTTTCTAGGGAGAAAGCTAGAGGAACTGCGGCAAACACACATGATATTTCTGTTTGTGTAGATGACATTTTATGCACTTGCCTAACGAAAAGACTTTGCTTTTCTCCAAAACCATTTTTACTGTGATTTTCTCGGTCCATTGCATACGAATGCCACACCACATTATCCGGATATGACTGGATGAAACCAGAAATATCCAGTTTTGTTTGGGCTAACTCAATCCCAGATATTGCTACAGCATCTGTGTTTGTGTATTCCTGATATTATCCAAGGACTATATTTTTTTGCATGTTTTTTTCAGGGAACATTTGATTTTGTGCTTGGAAACATTAATTCGTTCCACATGGAGACACCAGCTCTACACATTCGTATTTTCTAGGGAGAAAGCTAGAGGAACTGTGGCAAACAAACATGATATTTCTGTTTGTCTAGATGACATTTTATGCACTTGCCTAACGAAAAGACTTTGCTTTTCTCCAATCCATTTTTACTGTGATTTTCTCGGTCCATTGCATACGAATTCCACACCAGTTTCTCCGGATATGACTGGATGAAAACGGAAATATCCAGTTTAGTTTTGGCTGACTCAATCCTAGATATTGCTACAGCCTCTGTGTTTGTGTATTCCTGATATTATCCACGGACTTTATTGGTTTGAATGCTTTTTATCAGGGAACATTTAATTTTGTGCTTGGAAACACTAATTGGTTCCACATGGAGACACCATCTCTACACATTTGTATTTTCTAGGGAGAAAGCTAGAGGAATTGCGGTAAACAAACATGATATTTCTGTTTGTATAGATGACATTTTATGCAATTGCCTAAAAAAAAACTTTGCTTTTCTCCAAAACCATTTTCACTGTGATTTTCTCAGTCCCTTGCATACGAATTCCACACCACTTTGTCAGGATGTGGCTGGATGAAACCGGAAATCTCTTTTCTTTTTTTGGCTAACTCAATCCCAGATATTGCTACAGCCTCTCTGTTTGTGTTTTCCTGATATTATCCACGGACTTTATTGGTTTGTATGTTTTTTATCAGGGAACATTTAATTTTGTGCTTGTAATACTAACTGGTTCCAGTATTGTGTTTTGGCTAACACAATCCGAAATATTGTGAAAGCCTCTGTGTTTGTGTTTTCCTGATATTATCGATTGACTTTATTGTTTTGAATGTTTGTATCAGGGAACATTTAATTTTGTACCGTTGAAACACTAATTGGTTCATCATGTGGGCACCAGCTCTACACAATCCTATGTTCTAGAGAGCAATCTAGAGAAACTGCGACAAACAAATATCATATTTCTGTTTGTATAGATGACATTTTATGCACTTGCCTAACGAAAAGACTTTCCTTTTCTAGAAAACCATTTTTACTGTGATTTTTTCGGTCCATTGCAGACGAATTCCACACCAGTTTGTCCAGATATGACTGGATGAAACCGGAAATACCCAGGATTGTTCTGGATAACTCAATCCCAGATTTTGCTACAGCCTCTTTGTTTGTGTTTTTCGGATATTTTCCATGGACTTTATTGTTTGAATGTTTTTTATCAGGGAACATTAAATTTTGTACCGTAGAAACACTAATTGGTTCATCATGTGGACATCAGCTCTACACATTCGTATTTTCTAGGGAGAAAGCTAGAGAAACTGTGGCAAACAAACATGATATTTCTGTTTGCTTCGATGACATTTGATGCACTTGCCTAACGAAAAGACTGCTTTTCTCCAAAACCATATTTACTGAGATTTTCTCTGTCCATTGCATATGAATTCCACACCACTTTGTCCGGATATGACTGGATGAAACCGGAAATATCCGGTTTTGTTTTGGCTAAAAACCCAGATATTGCTACAACCTCTGTGTTTGTTTTTTCTGGATATTCAATGGACTTTATTGTTTTGAAAGTTTTTTTATCGGGGAACATTTTGTTTTGAGCTTGTATACAGTAATTGGTTCCAAATGGATACACCAGCACTATATATTCGTATTTTCTAAGGAGAAAGCTAGAGGAACTGTGGCAAACAAACATGATATTTCTGTTAGTATCGATAACATTTTATGCACTTGCCTAACGAAAAGACTTTGCTTTTCTCCAAAACCATTTTTACTCTGATTTTCTCGGTCCAATGCATACGAATTCCAAACCACTCTTTCTGGATATGACTGGATGAAACCAGAAATATCCGGTTGTGTTTTGCCTAACTCATTCCGAAATATTGTGAAAGTTTCTGTGTTGGTGTTTTCTGGATATTATCGATGGTCTTTATTGTTTTGAATGTTTTTATCAGGGAACATTTATTTTTGTACCCTTAAAAAACACTAATTGGTTCATCATGGGGACACCAGCTCTACACATTCTTATTTTCTAGGGAGAAAGCTAGAGGAACTGCGGCAAACACACATGATATTTCTGTTTGTGTAGATGACATTTTATGCACTTGCCTAACGAAAAGACTTTGCTTTTCTCCAAAACCATTTTTACTGTGATTTTCTCGGTCCATTGCATACGAATGCCACACCACATTATCCGGATATGACTGGATGAAACCAGAAATATCCAGTTTTGTTTGGGCTAACTCAATCCCAGATATTGCTACAGCATCTGTGTTTGTGTATTCCTGATATTATCCAAGGACTATATTTTTTTGCATGTTTTTTTCAGGGAACATTTGATTTTGTGCTTGGAAACATTAATTCGTTCCACATGGAGACACCAGCTCTACACATTCGTATTTTCTAGGGAGAAAGCTAGAGGAACTGTGGCAAACAAACATGATATTTCTGTTTGTCTAGATGACATTTTATGCACTTGCCTAACGAAAAGACTTTGCTTTTCTCCAATCCATTTTTACTGTGATTTTCTCGGTCCATTGCATACGAATTCCACACCAGTTTCTCCGGATATGACTGGATGAAAACGGAAATATCCAGTTTAGTTTTGGCTGACTCAATCCTAGATATTGCTACAGCCTCTGTGTTTGTGTATTCCTGATATTATCCACGGACTTTATTGGTTTGAATGCTTTTTATCAGGGAACATTTAATTTTGTGCTTGGAAACACTAATTGGTTCCACATGGAGACACCATCTCTACACATTTGTATTTTCTAGGGAGAAAGCTAGAGGAATTGCGGTAAACAAACATGATATTTCTGTTTGTATAGATGACATTTTATGCAATTGCCTAAAAAAAAACTTTGCTTTTCTCCAAAACCATTTTCACTGTGATTTTCTCAGTCCCTTGCATACGAATTCCACACCACTTTGTCAGGATGTGGCTGGATGAAACCGGCAATCTCTTTTCTTTTTTTGACTAACTCAATCCCAGATATTGCTACAGCCTCTCTGTTTGTGTTTTCCTGATATTATCCACGGACTTTATTGGTTTGTATGTTTTTTATCAGGGAACATTTAATTTTGTGCTTGTAATACTAACTGGTTCCAGTATTGTGTTTTGGCTAACACAATCCGAAATATTGTGAAAGCCTCTGTGTTTGTGTTTTCCTGATATTATCGATTGACTTTATTGTTTTGAATGTTTGTATCAGGGAACATTTAATTTTGTACCGTTGAAACACTAATTGGTTCATCATGTGGGCACCAGCTCTACACAATCCTATGTTCTAGAGAGCAATCTAGAGAAACTGCGACAAACAAAGATCATATTTCTGTTTGTATAGATGACATTTTATGCACTTGCCTAATGAAAAGACTTTCCTTTTCTAGAAAACCATTTTTACTGTGATTTTTTCGGTCCATTGCAGACGAATTCCACACCAGTTTGTCCAGATATGACTGGATGAAACCGGAAATACCCAGGATTGTTCTGGATAACTCAATCCCAGATTTTGCTACAGCCTCTTTGTTTGTGTTTTTCGGATATTTTCCATGGACTTTATTGTTTGAATGTTTTTTGATCAGGGAACATTAAATTTTGTACCGTAGAAACACTAATTGGTTCATCATGTGGACATCAGCTCTACACATTCGTATTTTCTAGGGAGAAAGCTAGAGAAACTGCGGCAAACAAACATGATATTTCTGTTTGCTTCGATGACATTTGATGCACTTGCCTAACGAAAAGACTGCTCTTCTCCAAAACCATATTTACTGTGATTTTCTCTGTCCATTGCATATGAATTCCACACCACTTTGTCCGGATATGACTGGATGAAACCGGAAATATCCGGTTTTGTTTTGGCTAAAAACCCAGATATTGCTACAACCTCTGTGTTTGTTTTTTCTGGATATTCAATGGACTTTATTGTTTTGAAAGTTTTTTTATCGGGGAACATTTTGTTTTGAGCTTGTATACAGTAATTGGTTCCAAATGGATACACCAGCACTATATATTCGTATTTTCTAAGGAGAAAGCTAGAGGAACTGTGGCAAACAAACATGATATTTCTGTTAGTATCGATAACATTTTATGCACTTGCCTAACGAAAAGACTTTGCTTTTCTCCAAAACCATTTTTACTCTGATTTTCTCGGTCCAATGCATACGAATTCCAAACCACTCTTTCTGGATATGACTGGATGAAACCAGAAATATCCGGTTGTGTTTTGCCTAACTCATTCCGAAATATTGTGAAAGTTTCTGTGTTGGTGTTTTCTGGATATTATCGATGGTCTTTATTGTTTTGAATGTTTTTATCAGGGAACATTTATTTTTGTACCCTTAAAAAACACTAATTGGTTCATCATGGGGACACCAGCTCTACACATTCTTATTTTCTAGGGAGAAAGCTAGAGGAACTGCGGCAAACACACATGATATTTCTGTTTGTGTAGATGACATTTTATGCACTTGCCTAACGAAAAGACTTTGCTTTTCTCCAAAACCATTTTTACTGTGATTTTCTCGGTCCATTGCAAACGAATGCCACACCACATTATCCGGATATGACTGGATGAAACCAGAAATATCCAGTTTTGTTTGGGCTAACTCAATCCCAGATATTGCTACAGCATCTGTGTTTGTATATTCCTGATATTATCCAAGGACTATATTTTTTTGCATGTTTTTTTCAGGGAACATTTGATTTTGTGCTTGGAAACATTAATTCGTTCCACATGGAGACACCAGCTCTACACATTCGTATTTTCTAGGGAGAAAGCTAGAAGAACTGTGGCAAACAAACATGATATTTCTGTTTGTCTAGATGACATTTTATGCACTTGCCTAACGAAAAGACTTTGCTTTTCTCCAATCCATTTTTACTGTGATTTTCTCGGTCCATTGCATACGAATTCCACACCAGTTTCTCCGGATATGACTGGATGAAAACGGAAATATCCAGTTTAGTTTTGGCTGACTCAATCCTAGATATTGCTACAGCCTCTGTGTTTGTGTATTCCTGATATTATCCACGGACTTTATTGGTTTGAATGCTTTTTATCAGGGAACATTTAATTTTGTGCTTGGAAACACTAATTGGTTCCACATGGAGACACCATCTCTACACATTTGTATTTTCTAGGGAGAAAGCTAGAGGAATTGCGGTAAACAAACATGATATTTCTGTTTGTATAGATGACATTTTATGCAATTGCCTAAAAAAAAAACTTTGCTTTTCTCCAAAACCATTTTCACTGTGATTTTCTCAGTCCCTTGCATACGAATTCCACACCACTTTGTCAGGATGTGGCTGGATGAAACCGGCAATCTCTTTTCTTTTTTTGACTAACTCAATCCCAGATATTGCTACAGCCTCTCTGTTTGTGTTTTCCTGATATTATCCACGGACTTTATTGGTTTGTATGTTTTTTATCAGGGAACATTTAATTTTGTGCTTGTAATACTAACTGGTTCCAGTATTGTGTTTTGGCTAACACAATCCGAAATATTGTGAAAGCCTCTGTGTTTGTGTTTTCCTGATATTATTGATTGACTTTATTGTTTTGAATGTTTGTATCAGGGAACATTTAATTTTGTACCGTTGAAACACTAATTGGTTCATCATGTGGGCACCAGCTCTACACAATCCTATGTTCTAGAGAGCAATCTAGAGAAACTGCGACAAACAAATATCATATTTCTGTTTGTATAGATGACATTTTATGCACTTGCCTAACGAAAAGACTTTCCTTTTCTAGAAAACCATTTTTACTGTGATTTTTTCGGTCCATTGCAGACGAATTCCACACCAGTTTGTCCAGATATGACTGGATGAAACCGGAAATACCCAGGATTGTTCTGGATAACTCAATCCCAGATTTTGCTACAGCCTCTTTGTTTGTGTTTTTCGGATATTTTCCATGGACTTTATTGTTTGAATGTTTTTTTATCAGGGAACATTAAATTTTGTACCGTAGAAACACTAATTGGTTCATCATGTGGACATCAGCTCTACACATTCGTATTTTCTAGGGAGAAAGCTAGAGAAACTGCGGCAAACAAATATCATATTTCTGTTTGTATAGATGACATTTTATGCACTTGCCTAATGAAAAGACTTTCCTTTTCTAGAAAACCATATTTACTGTGATTTTTTCGGTCCATTGCAGACGAATTCCACACCAGTTTGTCCAGATATGACTGGATGAACCCGGAAATACCCAGGATTGTTCTGGATAACTCAATCCCAGATTTTGCTACAGCCTCTTTGTTTGTGTTTTTCGGATATTTTCCATGGACTTTATTGTTTGAATGTTGTTTTATCAGGGAACATTAAATTTTGTACCGTAGAAACACTAATTGGTTCATCATGTGGACATCAGCTCTACACATTCGTATTTTCTAGGGAGAAAGCTAGAGAAACTGCGGCAAACAAACATGATATTTCTGTTTGCTTCGATGACATTTTATGCACTTGCCTAACGAAAAGACTTTGCTTTTCTCCAAAACCATATTTACTGTGATTTTCTCTGTCCATTGCATATGAATTCCACACCACTTTGTCCGGATATGACTGGATGAAACCGGAAATATCCGGTTTTGTTTTGGCTAAAAACCCAGATATTGCTACAACCTCTGTGTTTGTTTTTTCTGGATATTCAATGGACTTTATTGTTTTGAAAGTTTTTTTATCGGGGAACATTTTGTTTTGAGCTTGTATACAGTAATTGGTTCCAAATGGATACACCAGCACTATATATTCGTATTTTCTAAGGAGAAAGCTAGAGGAACTGTGGCAAACAAACATGATATTTCTGTTAGTATCGATAACATTTTATGCACTTGCCTAACGAAAAGACTTTGCTTTTCTCCAAAACCATTTTTACTCTGATTTTCTCGGTCCAATGCATACGAATTCCAAACCACTCTTTCTGGATATGACTGGATGAAACCAGAAATATCCGGTTGTGTTTTGCCTAACTCATTCCGAAATATTGTGAAAGTTTCTGTGTTGGTGTTTTCTGGATATTATCGATGGTCTTTATTGTTTTGAATGTTTTTATCAGGGAACATTTATTTTTGTACCCTTAAAAAACACTAATTGGTTCATCATGGGGACACCAGCTCTACACATTCTTATTTTCTAGGGAGAAAGCTAGAGGAACTGCGGCAAACACACATGATATTTCTGTTTGTGTAGATGACATTTTATGCACTTGCCTAACGAAAAGACTTTGCTTTTCTCCAAAACCATTTTTACTGTGATTTTCTCGGTCCATTGCAAACGAATGCCACACCACATTATCCGGATATGACTGGATGAAACCAGAAATATCCAGTTTTGTTTGGGCTAACTCAATCCCAGATATTGCTACAGCATCTGTGTTTGTGTATTCCTGATATTATCCAAGGACTATATTTTTTTGCATGTTTTTTTCAGGGAACATTTGATTTTGTGCTTGGAAACATTAATTCGTTCCACATGGAGACACCAGCTCTACACATTCGTATTTTCTAGGGAGAAAGCTAGAGGAACTGTGGCAAACAAACATGATATTTCTGTTTGTCTAGATGACATTTTATGCACTTGCCTAACGAAAAGACTTTGCTTTTCTCCAATCCATTTTTACTGTGATTTTCTCGGTCCATTGCATACGAATTCCACACCAGTTTCTCCGGATATGACTGGATGAAAACGGAAATATCCAGTTTAGTTTTGGCTGACTCAATCCTAGATATTGCTACAGCCTCTGTGTTTGTGTATTCCTGATATTATCCACGGACTTTATTGGTTTGAATGCTTTTTATCAGGGAACATTTAATTTTGTGCTTGGAAACACTAATTGGTTCCACATGGAGACACCATCTCTACACATTTGTATTTTCTAGGGAGAAAGCTAGAGGAATTGCGGTAAACAAACATGATATTTCTGTTTGTATAGATGACATTTTATGCAATTGCCTAAAAAAAAACTTTGCTTTTCTCCAAAACCATTTTCACTGTGATTTTCTCAGTCCCTTGCATACGAATTCCACACCACTTTGTCAGGATGTGGCTGGATGAAACCGGAAATCTCTTTTTTTTTTTTTTGGCTAACTCAATCCCAGATATTGCTACAGCCTCTCTGTTTGTGTTTTCCTGATATTATCCACGGACTTTATTGGTTTGTATGTTTTTTTATCAGGGAACATTTAATTTTGTGCTTGTAATACTAACTGGTTCCAGTATTGTGTTTTGGCTAACACAATCCGAAATATTGTGAAAGCCTCTGTGTTTGTGTTTTCCTGATATTATTGATTGACTTTATTGTTTTGAATGTTTGTATCAGGGAACATTTAATTTTGTACCGTTGAAACACTAATTGGTTCATCATGTGGGCACCAGCTCTACACAATCCTATGTTCTAGAGAGCAATCTAGAGAAACTGCGACAAACAAATATCATATTTCTGTTTGTATAGATGACATTTTATGCACTTGCCTAACGAAAAGACTTTCCTTTTCTAGAAAACCATTTTTACTGTGATTTTTTCGGTCCATTGCAGACGAATTCCACACCAGTTTGTCCAGATATGACTGGATGAAACCGGAAATACCCAGGATTGTTCTGGATAACTCAATCCCAGATTTTGCTACAGCCTCTTTGTTTGTGTTTTTCGGATATTTTCCATGGACTTTATTGTTTGAATGTTTTTTTATCAGGGAACATTAAATTTTGTACCGTAGAAACACTAATTGGTTCATCATGTGGACATCAGCTCTACACATTCGTATTTTCTAGGGAGAAAGCTAGAGAAACTGCGGCAAACAAATATCATATTTCTGTTTGTATAGATGACATTTTATGCACTTGCCTAATGAAAAGACTTTCCTTTTCTAGAAAACCATTTTTACTGTGATTTTTTCGGTCCATTGCAGACGAATTCCACACCAGTTTGTCCAGATATGACTGGATGAACCCGGAAATACCCAGGATTGTTCTGGATAACTCAATCCCAGATTTTGCTACAGCCTCTTTGTTTGTGTTTTTCGGATATTTTCCATGGACTTTATTGTTTGAATGTTGTTTTATCAGGGAACATTAAATTTTGTACCGTAGAAACACTAATTGGTTCATCATGTGGACATCAGCTCTACACATTCGTATTTTCTAGGGAGAAAGCTAGAGAAACTGCGGCAAACAAACATGATATTTCTGTTTGCTTCGATGACATTTTATGCACTTGCCTAACGAAAAGACTTTGCTTTTCTCCAAAACCATATTTACTGTGATTTTCTCTGTCCATTGCATATGAATTCCACACCACTTTGTCCGGATATGACTGGATGAAACCGGAAATATCCGGTTTTGTTTTGGCTAAAAACCCAGATATTGCTACAACCTCTGTGTTTGTTTTTTCTGGATATTCAATGGACTTTATTGTTTTGAAAGTTTTTTTTATCGGGGAACATTTTGTTTTGAGCTTGTATACAGTAATTGGTTCCAAATGGAGACACCAGCACTATATATTCATATTTTCTAGGGAGAAAGCTAGAGGAACTGCGGCAAACAAACATGATATTTCTGTTAGTATCGATAACATGTTATGCACTTGCCTAACGAAAAGACTTTGCTTTTCTCCAAAACCATTTTTACTCTGATTTTCTCGGTCCATTGCAAACGAATGCCACACCACATTATCCGGATATGACTGGATGAAACCAGAAATATCCAGTTTTGTTTGGGCTAACTCAATCCCAGATATTGCTACAGCATCTGTGTTTGTGTATTCCTGATATTATCCAAGGACTATATTTTTTTGCATGTTTTTTTCAGGGAACATTTGATTTTGTGCTTGGAAACATTAATTCGTTCCACATGGAGACACCAGCTCTACACATTCGTATTTTCTAGGGAGAAAGCTAGAGGAACTGTGGCAAACAAACATGATATTTCTGTTTGTCTAGATGACATTTTATGCACTTGCCTAACGAAAAGACTTTGCTTTTCTCCAATCCATTTTTACTGTGATTTTCTCGGTCCATTGCATACGAATTCCACACCAGTTTCTCCGGATATGACTGGATGAAAACGGAAATATCCAGTTTAGTTTTGGCTGACTCAATCCTAGATATTGCTACAGCCTCTGTGTTTGTGTATTCCTGATATTATCCACGGACTTTATTGGTTTGAATGCTTTTTATCAGGGAACATTTAATTTTGTGCTTGGAAACACTAATTGGTTCCACATGGAGACACCATCTCTACACATTTGTATTTTCTAGGGAGAAAGCTAGAGGAATTGCGGTAAACAAACATGATATTTCTGTTTGTATAGATGACATTTTATGCAATTGCCTAAAAAAAAACTTTGCTTTTCTCCAAAACCATTTTCACTGTGATTTTCTCAGTCCCTTGCATACGAATTCCACACCACTTTGTCAGGATGTGGCTGGATGAAACCGGAAATCTCTTTTTTTTTTTTTTGGCTAACTCAATCCCAGATATTGCTACAGCCTCTCTGTTTGTGTTTTCCTGATATTATCCACGGACTTTATTGGTTTGTATGTTTTTTTATCAGGGAACATTTAATTTTGTGCTTGTAATACTAACTGGTTCCAGTATTGTGTTTTGGCTAACACAATCCGAAATATTGTGAAAGCCTCTGTGTTTGTGTTTTCCTGATATTATTGATTGACTTTATTGTTTTGAATGTTTGTATCAGGGAACATTTAATTTTGTACCGTTGAAACACTAATTGGTTCATCATGTGGGCACCAGCTCTACACAATCCTATGTTCTAGAGAGCAATCTAGAGAAACTGCGACAAACAAATATCATATTTCTGTTTGTATAGATGACATTTTATGCACTTGCCTAACGAAAAGACTTTCCTTTTCTAGAAAACCATTTTTACTGTGATTTTTTCGGTCCATTGCAGACGAATTCCACACCAGTTTGTCCAGATATGACTGGATGAAACCGGAAATACCCAGGATTGTTCTGGATAACTCAATCCCAGATTTTGCTACAGCCTCTTTGTTTGTGTTTTTCGGATATTTTCCATGGACTTTATTGTTTGAATGTTTTTTTATCAGGGAACATTAAATTTTGTACCGTAGAAACACTAATTGGTTCATCATGTGGACATCAGCTCTACACATTCGTATTTTCTAGGGAGAAAGCTAGAGAAACTGCGGCAAACAAATATCATATTTCTGTTTGTATAGATGACATTTTATGCACTTGCCTAATGAAAAGACTTTCCTTTTCTAGAAAACCATTTTTACTGTGATTTTTTCGGTCCATTGCAGACGAATTCCACACCAGTTTGTCCAGATATGACTGGATGAACCCGGAAATACCCAGGATTGTTCTGGATAACTCAATCCCAGATTTTGCTACAGCCTCTTTGTTTGTGTTTTTCGGATATTTTCCATGGACTTTATTGTTTGAATGTTGTTTTATCAGGGAACATTAAATTTTGTACCGTAGAAACACTAATTGGTTCATCATGTGGACATCAGCTCTACACATTCGTATTTTCTAGGGAGAAAGCTAGAGAAACTGCGGCAAACAAACATGATATTTCTGTTTGCTTCGATGACATTTTATGCACTTGCCTAACGAAAAGACTTTGCTTTTCTCCAAAACCATATTTACTGTGATTTTCTCTGTCCATTGCATATGAATTCCACACCACTTTGTCCGGATATGACTGGATGAAACCGGAAATATCCGGTTTTGTTTTGGCTAAAAACCCAGATATTGCTACAACCTCTGTGTTTGTTTTTTCTGGATATTCAATGGACTTTATTGTTTTGAAAGTTTTTTTTATCGGGGAACATTTTGTTTTGAGCTTGTATACAGTAATTGGTTCCAAATGGAGACACCAGCACTATATATTCATATTTTCTAGGGAGAAAGCTAGAGGAACTGCGGCAAACAAACATGATATTTCTGTTAGTATCGATAACATGTTATGCACTTGCCTAACGAAAAGACTTTGCTTTTCTCCAAAACCATTTTTACTCTGATTTTCTCGGTCCATTGCAAACGAATGCCACACCACATTATCCGGATATGACTGGATGAAACCAGAAATATCCAGTTTTGTTTGGGCTAACTCAATCCCAGATATTGCTACAGCATCTGTGTTTGTGTATTCCTGATATTATCCAAGGACTATATTTTTTTGCATGTTTTTTTCAGGGAACATTTGATTTTGTGCTTGGAAACATTAATTCGTTCCACATGGAGACACCAGCTCTACACATTCGTATTTTCTAGGGAGAAAGCTAGAGGAACTGTGGCAAACAAACATGATATTTCTGTTTGTCTAGATGACATTTTATGCACTTGCCTAACGAAAAGACTTTGCTTTTCTCCAAAACCATATTTACTGTGATTTTCTCTGTCCATTGCATATGAATTCCACACCACTTTGTCCGGATATGACTGGATGAAACCGGAAATATCCGGTTTTGTTTTGGCTAAAAACCCAGATATTGCTACAACCTCTGTGTTTGTTTTTTCTGGATATTCAATGGACTTTATTGTTTTGAAAGTTTTTTTTATCGGGGAACATTTTGTTTTGAGCTTGTATACAGTAATTGGTTCCAAATGGAGACACCAGCACTATATATTCATATTTTCTAGGGAGAAAGCTAGAGGAACTGCGGCAAACAAACATGATATTTCTGTTAGTATCGATAACATGTTATGCACTTGCCTAACGAAAAGACTTTGCTTTTCTCCAAAACCATTTTTACTCTGATTTTCTCGGTCCAATGCATACGAATTCCAAACCACTCTTTCTGGATATGACTGGATGAAACCAGAAATATCCGGTTGTGTTTTGCCTAACTCATTCCGAAATATTGTGAAAGTTTCTGTGTTTGTGTTTTCTGGATATTATCGATGGTCTTTATTGTTTTGAATGTTTTTATCAGGGAACATTTATTTTTGTACCCTTAAAAAACACTAATTGGTTCATCATGGGGACACCAGCTCTACACATTCTTATTTTCTAGGGAGAAAGCTAGAGGAACTGCGGCAAACACACATGATATTTCTGTTTCTATCGTTGACATTTTATGCACTTGCCTAACGAAAAGACTTTGCTTTTCTCCAATCCATTTTTACTGTGATTTTCTCGGTCCATTGCATACGAATTCCACACCAGTTTCTCCGGATATGACTGGATGAAAACGGAAATATCCAGTTTAGTTTTGGCTGACTCAATCCTAGATATTGCTACAGCCTCTGTGTTTGTGTATTCCTGATATTATCCACGGACTTTATTGGTTTGAATGCTTTTTATCAGGGAACATTTAATTTTGTGCTTGGAAACACTAATTGGTTCCACATGGAGACACCATCTCTACACATTTGTATTTTCTAGGGAGAAAGCTAGAGGAATTGCGGTAAACAAACATGATATTTCTGTTTGTATAGATGACATTTTATGCAATTGCCTAAAAAAAACTTTGCTTTTCTCCAAAATCATTTTCACTGTGATTTTCTCAGTCCCTTGCATACGAATTCCACACCACTTTGTCAGGATGTGGCTGGATGAAACCGGAAATCTCATTTTTTTTTTGCCTAACTCAATCCCAGATTGAGTTTGTGTTTTCCTGATATTATCCACGGACTTTATTGGTTTGTATGTTTTTTATCAGGGAACATTTAATTTTGTGCTTGTAATACTAACTGGTTCCAGTATTGTGTTTTGGCTAACACAATCCGAAATATTGTGAAAGCCTCTGTGTTTGTGTTTTCCTGATATTATCGATTGACTTTATTGTTTTGAATGTTTGTATCAGGGAACATTTAATTTTGTACCCTTAAAAAACACTAATTGGTTCATCATGTGGGCACCAGCTCTACACAATCCTATGTTCTAGAGAGCAATCTAGAGAAACTGCGACAAACAAATATCATATTTCTGTTTGTATCGATGACATTTTATGCACTTGCCTAACGAAAAGACTTTCCTTTTCTAGAAAACCATTTTTACTGTGATTTTTTCGGTCCATTGCAGACGAATTCCACACCAGTTTGTCCAGATATGACTGGATGAAACCAGAAATACCCAGGCTTGTTCTGGATAACTCAATCCCAGATTTTGCTACAGCCTCTTTGTGTGTGTTTTTCGGATATTTTCCATGGACTTTATAGTTTGAATGTTTTTTTATCAGGGAACATTAAATTTTGTACCGTAGAAACACTAATTGGTTCATCATGTGGACATCAGCTCTACACATTCGTATTTTCTAGGGAGAAAGCTAGAGAAACTGCGGCAAACAAACATGATATTTCTGTTTGCTTCGATGACATTTGATGCACTTGCCTATCGAAAAGACTTTGCTTTTCTCCAAAACCATATTTACTGTGATTTTCTCTGTCCATTGCATATGAATTCCACACCACTTTGTCTGGATATGACTGGATGAAACCGGAAATATCCGGTTTTGTTTTGGCTAAAAACCCAGATATTGCTACAACCTCTGTGTTTGTGTTTTCTGGATATTCAATGGACTTTATTGTTTTGAAAGTTTTTTTATCGGGGAACATTTTGTTTTGAGCTTGTATACAGTAATTGGTTCCAAACGGAGACACCAGCACTATATATTCATATTTTCTAGGGAGAAAGCTAGAGGAACTGCGGCAAACAAACATGATATTTCTGTTAGTATCGATAACATTTTATGCACTTGCCTAACGAAAAGACTTTGCTTTTCTCCAAAACCATTTTTACTCTGATTTTCTCGGTCCAATGCATACGAATTCCAAACCACTCTTTCTGGATATGACTGGATGAAACCAGAAATATCCGGTTGTGTTTTGCCTAACTCATTCCGAAATATTGTGAAAGTTTCTGTGTTTGTGTTTTCTGGATATTATCGATGGTCTTTATTGTTTTGAATGTTTTTATCAGGGAACATTTATTTTTGTACCCTTAAAAAACACTAATTGGTTCATCATGGGGACACCAGCTCTACACATTCTTATTTTCTAGGGAGAAAGCTAGAGGAACTGCGGCAAACACACATGATATTTCTGTTTGTGTAGATGACATTTTATGCACTTGCCTAACGAAAAGACTTTGCTTTTCTCCAAAACCATTTTTACTGTGATTTTCTCGGTCCATTGCATACGAATGCCACACCACATTATCCGGATATGACTGGATGAAACCAGAAATATCCAGTTTAGTTTTGGCTGACTCAATCCTAGATATTGCTACAGCCTCTGTGTTTGTGTATTCCTGATATTATCCAAGGACTATATTTATTTGCATGTTTTTTTCAGGGAACATTTGATTTTGTGCTTGGAAACATTAATTCATTCCACATGGAGACACCAGCTCTACACATTCGTATTTTCTAGGGAGAAAGCTAGAGGAACTGCGGCAAACACACATGGTATTTCTGTTTGTCTAGATGACATTTTATGCACTTGCCTAACGAAAAGACTTTGCTTTTCTCCAATCCATTTTTACTGTGATTTTCTCGGTCCATTGCATACGAATTCCACACCAGTTTCTCCGGATATGACTGGATGAAAACGGAAATATCCAGTTTAGTTTTGGCTGACTCAATCCTAGATATTGCTACAGCCTCTGTGTTTGTGTATTCCTGATATTATCCACGGACTTTATTGGTTTGAATGCTTTTTATCAGGGAACATTTAATTTTGTGCTTGGAAACACTAATTGGTTCCACATGGAGACACCATCTCTACACATTTGTATTTTCTAGGGAGAAAGCTAGAGGAATTGCGGTAAACAAACATGATATTTCTGTTTGTATAGATGACATTTTATGCAATTGCCTAAAAAAAACTTTGCTTTTCTCCAAAATCATTTTCACTGTGATTTTCTCAGTCCCTTGCATACGAATTCCACACCACTTTGTCAGGATGTGGCTGGATGAAACCGGAAATCTCATTTTTTTTTTTGGCTAACTCAATCCCAGATTGAGTTTGTGTTTTCCTGATATTATCCATGGACTTTATTGGTTTGTATGTTTTTTATCAGGGAACATTTAATTTTGTGCTTGTAATACTAACTGGTTCCAGTATTGTGTTTTGGCTAACACAATCCGAAATATTGTGAAAGCCTCTGTGTTTGTGTTTTCCTGATATTATCGATTGACTTTATTGTTTTGAATGTTTGTATCAGGGAACATTTAATTTTGTACCCTTAAAAAACACTAATTGGTTCATCATGTGGGCACCAGCTCTACACAATCCTATGTTCTAGAGAGCAATCTAGAGAAACTGCGACAAACAAATATCATATTTCTGTTTGTATCGATGACATTTTATGCACTTGCCTAACGAAAAGACTTTCCTTTTCTAGAAAACCATTTTTACTGTGATTTTTTCGGTCCATTGCAGACGAATTCCACACCAGTTTGTCCAGATATGACTGGATGAAACCGGAAATACCCAGCATTGTTCTGGATAACTCAATCCCAGATTTTGCTACAGCCTCTTTGTTTGTGTTTTTCGGATATTTTCCATGGACTTTATTGTTTGAATGTTTTTTTATCAGGGAACATTAAATTTTGTACCGTAGAAACACTAATTGGTTCATCATGTGGACATCAGCTCTACACATTCGTATTTTCTAGGGAGAAAGCTAGAGAAACTGCGGCAAACAAACATGATATTTCTGTTTGCTTCGATGACATTTTATGCACTTGCCTAACGAAAAGACTTTGCTTTTCTCCAAAACCATATTTACTGTGATTTTCTCTGTCCATTGCATATGAATTCCACACCACTTTGTCCGGATATGACTGGATGAAACCGGAAATATCCGGTTTTGTTTTGGCTAAAAACCCAGATATTGCTACAACCTCTGTGTTTGTTTTTTCTGGATATTCAATGGACTTTATTGTTTTGAAAGTTTTTTTATCGGGGAACATTTTGTTTTGAGCTTGTATACAGTAATTGGTTCCAAATGGAGACACCAGCACTATATATTCATATTTTCTAAGGAGAAAGCTAGAGGAACTGCGGCAAACAAACATGATATTTCTGTTAGTATCGATAACATTTTATGCACTTGCCTAACGAAAAGACTTTGCTTTTCTCCAAAACCATTTTTACTCTGATTTTCTCGGTCTAATGCATACGAATTCCAAACCACTCTTTCTGGATATGACTGGATGAAACCAGAAATGTCCGGTTGTGTTTTGCCTAACTCATTCCGAAATATTGTGAAAGTTTCTGTGTTTGTGTTTTCTGGATATTATCGATGGTCTTTATTGTTTTGAATGTTTTTATCAGGGAACATTTATTTTTGTACCCTTAAAAAACACTAATTGGTTCATCATGGGGACACCAGCTCTACACATTCTTATTTTCTAGGGAGAAAGCTAGAGGAACTGCGGCAAACACACATGATATTTCTGTTTGTGTAGATGACATTTTATGCACTTGCCTAACGAAAAGACTTTGCTTTTCTCCAAAACCATTTTTACTGTGATTTTCTCGGTCCATTGCATACGAATGCCACACCACATTATCCGGATATGACTGGATGAAACCAGAAATATCCAGTTTTGTTTGGGCTAACTCAATCCCAGATATTGCTACAGCATCTGTGTTTGTGCATTCCTGATATTATCCAAGGACTATATTTTTTTGCATGTTTTTTTCAGGGAACATTTGATTTTGTGCTTGGAAACATTAATTCATTCCACATGGAGACACCAGCTCTACACATTCGTATTTTCTAGGGAGAAAGCTAGAGGAACTGCGGCAAACAAACATGATATTTCTGTTTGTCTAGATGACATTTTATGCACTTGCCTAACGAAAAGACTTTGCTTTTCTCCAATCCATTTTTACTGTGATTTTCTCGGTCCATTGCATATGAATTCCACACCAGTTTCTCCGGATATGACTGGATGAAAACGGAAATATCCAGTTTAGTTTTGGCTGACTCAGTCCTAGATATTTCCACAGCCTCTGTGTTTGTGTATTCCTGATATTATCCACGGACTTTATTGGTTTGAATGCTTTTTATCAAGGAACATTTAATTTTGTGCTTGGAAACACTAATTGGTTCCACATGGAGACACCATCTCTACACATTTGTATTTTCTAGGGAGAAAGCTAGAGGAATTGCGGTAAACAAACATGATATTTCTGTTTGTATAGATGACATTTTATGCAATTGCCTAAAAAAAACTTTGCTTTTCTCCAAAACCATTTTCACTGTGATTTTCTCAGTCCCTTGCATACGAATTCCACACCACTTTGTCAGGATGTGGCTGGATGAAACCGGAAATCTCATTTTTTTTTTGGCTAACTCAATCCCAGATTGAGTTTGTGTTTTCCTGATATTATCCACGGACTTTATTGGTTTGTATGTTTTTTTATCAGGGAACATTTAATTTTGTGCTTGTAATACTAACTGGTTCCAGTATTGTGTTTTGGCTAACACAATCCGAAATATTGTGAAAGCCTCTGTGTTTGTGTTTTCCTGATATTATCGATTGACTTTATTGTTTTGAATGTTTGTATCAGGGAACATTTAATTTTGTACCCTTAAAAAACACTAATTGGTTCATCATGTGGGCACCAGCTCTACACAATCCTATGTTCTAGAGAGCAATCTAGAGAAACTGCGACAAACAAATATCATATTTCTGTTTGTATAGATGACATTTTATGCACTTGCCTAACGAAAAGACTTTCCTTTTCTCGAAAACCATTTTTACTGTGATTTTTTCGGTCCATTGCAGACGAATTCCACACCAGTTTGTCCAGATATGACTGGATGAAACCGGAAATACCCAGGATTGTTCTGGATAACTCAATCCCAGATTTTGCTACAGCCTCTTTGTTTGTGTTTTTCGGATATTTTCCATGGACTTTATTGTTTGAATGTTTTTTGATCAGGGAACATTAAATTTTGTACCGTAGAAACACTAATTGGTTCATCATGTGGACATCAGCTCTACACATTCGTATTTTCTAGGGAGAAAGCTAGAGAAACTGCGGCAAACAAACATGATATTTCTGTTTGCTTCGATGACATTTTATGCACTTGCCTAACGAAAAGACTTTGCTTTTCTCCAAAACCATATTTACTGTGATTTTCTCTGTCCATTGCATATGAATTCCACACCACTTTGTCCGGATATGACTGGATGAAACCGGAAATATCCGGTTTTGTTTTGGCTAAAAACCCAGATATTGCTACAACCTCTGTGTTTGTTTTTTCTGGATATTCAATGGACTTTATTGTTTTGAAAGTTTTTTTATCGGGGAACATTTTGTTTTGAGCTTGTATACAGTAATTGGTTCCAAATGGAGACACCAGCACTATATATTCATATTTTCTAAGGAGAAAGCTAGAGGAACTGTGGCAAACAAACATGATATTTCTGTTAGTATCGATAACATTTTATGCACTTGCCTAACGAAAAGACTTTGCTTTTCTCCAAAACCATTTTTACTCTGATTTTCTCGGTCCAATGCATACGAATTCCAAACCACTCTTTCTGGATATGACTGGATGAAACCAGAAATGTCCGGTTGTGTTTTGCCTAACTCATTCCGAAATATTGTGAAAGTTTCTGTGTTTGTGTTTTCTGGATATTATCGATGGTCTTTATTGTTTTGAATGTTTTTATCAGGGAACATTTATTTTTGTACCCTTAAAAAACACTAATTGGTTCATCATGGGGACACCAGCTCTACACATTCTTATTTTCTAGGGAGAAAGCTAGAGGAACTGCGGCAAACACACATGATATTTCTGTTTGTGTAGATGACATTTTATGCACTTGCCTAACGAAAAGACTTTGCTTTTCTCCAAAACCATTTTTACTGTGATTTTCTCGGTCCATTGCATACGAATGCCACACCACATTATCCGGATATGACTGGATGAAACCAGAAATATCCAGTTTTGTTTGGGCTAACTCAATCCCAGATATTGCTACAGCATCTGTGTTTGTGTATTCCTGATATTATCCAAGGACTATATTTTTTTGCATGTTTTTTTCAGGGAACATTTGATTTTGTGCTTGGAAACATTAATTCATTCCACATGGAGACACCAGCTCTACACATTCGTATTTTCTAGGGAGAAAGCTAGAGGAACTGCGGCAAACAAACATGATATTTCTGTTTGTCTAGATGACATTTTATGCACTTGCCTAACGAAAAGACTTTGCTTTTCTCCAATCCATTTTTACTGTGATTTTCTCGGTCCATTGCATACGAATTCCACACCAGTTTCTCCGGATATGAAGGATGAAAACGGAAATATCCAGTTTAGTTTTGGCTGACTCAATCCTAGATATTGCTACAGCCTCTGTGTTTGTGTATTCCTGATATTATCCACGGACTTTATTGGTTTGAATGCTTTTTATCAGGGAACATTTAATTTTGTGCTTGGAAACACTAATTGGTTCCACATGGAGACACCATCTCTACACATTTGTATTTTCTAGGGAGAAAGCTAGAGGAATTGCGGTAAACAAACATGATATTTCTGTTTGTATAGATGACATTTTATGCAATTGCCTAAAAAAAACTTTGCTTTTTCTCCAATCCATTTTTACTGTGATTTTCTCGGTCCATTGCATACGAATTCCACACCAGTTTCTCCGGATATGACTGGATGAAATCGTAAATATCCGGTTTTGTTTTGGCTAATCAATCCGAAATACTGTGAAAGCCTCTGTGTTTTTGTTTTCTGGATATTATTGATGGACTTTATTGTTTTGAATGTTTTTATCAGGGAACATTTCATTTTGTACCGTGGAAACACTAATTGGTTCCACATGGGGACACCAGTTCTACACATTCGTATTTTCTAAGGAGAAAACTAGAGGAACTGCGGCAAACAAACAAGATATTTCTGTTTGTATCGATGACATTTTATGCACTTGCCTAATGAAACGACTTTGCTTTTCTCCAAAACCATTTTTTCTGTGATTTTTTCGGTCCATTGCATAAGAATTCGACACCAGTTTTTCCGGATATGACTGGAAGAAACCAGAAATATCCGGTTGTGTTTTGTCTAACTCAATCAGAAATATTGTGAAAGTTTCTGTGTTTGTTTTCTGCATATTATCAATGGACTTTTTGTTTTCAATGATTTCAGAAGGGAGCATATAATTTCGTACCGTTGTAACGCTAATTGGTTCATCATGGGAACACCAGCTCTGCACTTTCTTATTTTCTAGGGAGAAAGCTAGAGGAACTGCGGCAAACAAACATGATATTTCTGTTTGCATAGATGACATTTTATGCACTTGCCTAACGAAAAGACTTTGCTTTTCTCTAAAACCATTTGTACTGTTATATACTCGCTCCATTGCATACGAATTCCAAACCACTTTGTCCGCATATGAGTGGATGAAACCAGAAATATCCGGTTGTGTTTTGCCTAACTCAATCCGAAATATTGGTAAAGTTTCTGTGTTTGTGTTTTCCTTATATTATCCACGGACTTTATTGTTTTCAATGTTTTTATCAGGGAACATTTAATTTTGTGTTGCAAACACTAATTAGTACCACATGGAGACACAAGCTCTACAAATTCCTATTTTCTAGGGAGAAAGCTGGAGGAACTGCGGCAAACAAACATGATATTTCTGTTTGTATAGTTTACATTTTATGCACTTGCCTAACGAAAAGACTTTGCTTTTCTCCAAAACCATTTTTACTGTGATTTTCTCGGTCCATTGCATACGAATTCCACACCAGTTTCTCCAGATATGACTGGATGAAACCGGAAATATCTGGTTTTGTTTTGGCTAACTCAATCCCACATATTGCTACAGCCTCCTTGTTTATGTTTTCTGGATATTATAGATGGACTTTATTGTTTTGAATATTTTTATCAGTGAACTTTTAATTTTGTACCGTGAAACACTAATTGGTTCATCGTGGGGACACCAGCTCTACACATTCGTATATTCTAAGGAGAAAGCTAGAGGAACTGCGACAAAGAAACATGACATTTCTGTGTGTATAGATGACATTTTATGCACTTGCCTAACGAAAAGACTTTGCTTTTCTCCAAAACCATTTGTACTGTGATTTCCTCGGTCCATTGCATACGAATTCCACACCAGTTTGTCCATATATGACTGGATGAAACCGGGAATATCCAGTTTAATTTTGGCTAACTCAATCCCAGATATTGCTACAGCCTCTATGTTTGTGTGTTCCTGATATTATACATGGACCTTATTGTTTTGAATGTTTTTTATCAGGGAACATTTAATTTTGTGCTTGCAAACACTAATTGGTTCCACATGGAGACACCAGCTCTACACATTCATATTTTCTAAGGGGAAAGCTAGAGGAACCGTGGCAAACAAACATGATATTTCTGTTTGCCTAGATGACATTTTATGCACTGGCCTAACGAAAAGACTTTGCTTTTCTCCCAAACCATTTTTACTTTGATATTCTCGGTCCAATACATACAAATTCCACACCACTTTGTCCAGATATGACTGGAAGACACCAGAAATATCCAGTTGTGTTTTGGCTAACTCAATCAGAAATATTGTGAAAGTTTCTGTGTTTGTTTTTTGTGCATATTATCGATGGATTTTTTGTTTTCAATGATTTCAGAAGGGAGCATATAATTTTGTACCATTGTAACGCTAATTGGTTCATCATGGGAACACCAGCTCTACACATTCTTATTTTCTAGGGAGAAAGCTAGAGGAACTGCGGCAAACAAACATGATATTTCTGTTTGTATAGATGACATTTTATGCACTTGCCTAACGAAAAAACTTTGCTTTTCCCAAAATCACATTTACTGTGATTTTTTCAGTCCATCGCATAGGAATTCCACACCAGTTTGTCAGGATATGACTGGAAGAAACCGCAAATATCAGGTTTTGTTCTGGCTAACTCAATCCGAAATATTTTGAAAGTTTCTGTGTTTGTGTTTTCTGGATATTATCGATGGACTTTATTGTTTTGAATCTTTTTTATCAGGGAACATTTAATTTTGTTCTTGGAAACCCTAATTGGATCCACATGGAGACACCAGCTCTACACATTCCTATTTTCTAGGGAGAAAGCTAGAGGAACTGCGGCAAACAAACATGATATTCCTGTTTGTATAGATGACATTTTAAGCACTTGCCTAACGAAAAGACTTTGCTTTTCTACAAAACCATTTTTACTGTGATTTTCTCGGTCCATTGCATACGAATTCCACACTGCTTTGTCCGAATATGCCTGTATCTAACCCAAAATATCCGTTTGTGTATTGCTAACTCAACGCGAAATATTGTGAAAGTTTCTGTGTTTGTGTTTTCCTTATATTATCCACGGACTTTATTGTTTTGAAATTTTTTTATCAGGGAACACTTAATTTTGTGTTGCAAACACTAATTGGTTCCACATGGAGACACAAGCTCTACAAATTCCTATTTTCTAGGGAGAATGCTGGAGGAACTGCGGCAAACAAAGTTGATATTTCTGTTTGTATAGATTACATTTTATGCACTTGACTAACGAAAAGTCTTTGCTTTTCTCCAAAACCATTTTTACTGTGATTTTCTGGGTCCATTGCATACGAATTCCACACCACTTTGTCTGGATATGACTGGATGAAACCGGAAATATCCGGTTTTGTTTTGGCTAACTCAATCCCAGATATTGCTACAGCCTCCTTGTTTATGTTTTCTGGATATTATAGATGGACTTTATTGTTTTGAATATTTTTATCAGGGAAATTTTAATTTTGTGCTTGCAAACACTAATTGGTTCCACATGGAGACACTAGCTCTACACATTCATATTTTCCAAGGGGAAAGCTAGAGGACCCGTGGCAAACAAACATGATATTTCTGTTTGTCTAGATGACATTTTATGCACTTGCCTAACGAAAAGAGTTTGCTTTTCTCCAAACCCATTTTTACTTTGATATTCTCAGTCCAATACATGCAAATTCCACACCAGTTTGTCCAGATATGACTGGAAGTAACCAGAAATATCCGGTTGTGTTGTGGCTAACTCAATCCGAAACATTGTGAAAGCCTCTGTGTTTGTATTTTCTTGATATTATCGAGGGACCTATTGTTTTGAATGTTTTTATCAGGGAACTTTTAATTTTGTACCGTTGAAACACTAATTGTCTCATAATGGGAACCTCAGCTCTACACATTCGTATATTCTAGGGAGAAAGCTAGGGGAACTTCGGCAAACAAACATGATATTTCTGTTTATATAGATGACATTTTAGCTACTTGCCTAATGAAAAGACTTTGCGTTTCTCCAAAAAAATTTTTACTGTGAATTTCTCAGTCCATTGCATACGAATTACACACCAGTTTGTCCGGATATGCCTGAATGAAACTGGAAATATCCGGTTTTGTTTTGGCTAACTCAATCCCAGATATTGCTACAGCCTGTGTGTTTGTGTATTCCTGATATTATCCACGGACTATATTTTTTTAATGTTTTTTTTTGAGGGAACATTTAATATTGTGCTTGGAAACAGTAATTGGTTCCACATGGAGCCACCAGCTCTACACATTCGTATTTTCTAAGGAGAAAGCTAGAGGAACTGCGGCAAACAAACATGATATTTCTGTTTGTATAGATGACATTTTATGCACTTGCCTAACGAAAAGACTTTGCTTTTCTACAAAACCATTTGTACTGTGATTATCTCGGTCCACTGCATACGAATTCCACACCACTTTGTTCGGATATGACTGGATGAAACCAGAAATATCCGGTTGTGTTTTGGCTAACTCAATCCGAAATATTGTGAAAGCCTCTGTGTTTGTCTTCTGGATATTATCGATGGACATTATTGTTTTTTTTTTATTTTTTTATTTAACTATTATTTAATGAATATAAATTTCCAAAGTATAGCTTATGGGTTACAATGGCTTCCCCCCTCCCATAACTTCCCTCCTGCCCGCAACCCTCCCCTTTCCTGCTCCCTTTCCCCTTCCATTCATGTAAAGATTCATTTTCAATTCTCTTTGTATACAGAAGATCAGTTTAGTATATATTAGGTAAAGATTTCAACATTTTGCCCATATAGCAACATAAAGTGACAAAACTACCATTGGATTACTAATTATAGCATTAAATAGCAATGTACAGCACATTAAAGACAGAGATCCTACATAATTTTTTTAAATTAATTAATTTTCTATGTCATTTCCATTTTAACACCAGGTTGTTTTTTTTTTTTTCATTTCCAATTCTCTTTATATACAGAAGATCACTTCAGTATATAATTAGTAAAGACCTCATCAGTTTGTGCCCACACAGAAACTCAAAGTATAAAAATACTGTTTCAGTACTAGTTATAGCATCACTTCGCTTTAGACGACACATTAGGGACAGATCCCACATGGGGTGTAAGTACACAGTGACTCCTGTTGCTGATTTAACATTTTGACACTCCTGTTCATGGCGTCAGTAATCTCCCTAGGCTCTAGTCATGAGTTGCCAGGGCTATGGAAGCCTTTAGAGTTCGCTGACTTTGATCTTATTCCGATAGGGTCATAGTCAAAGTGGAAGTTCTCTCCTCCCTTCAGAGAAGGGTACCTCCTTCTTTGATGGCCCCGTTCTTTCCACTGGGATCTCACTCACCAAGATCATTCATTTAGGTCTTTTTTTTTCCATGATATCTTGGCTTTCCATGCCTGCTATACTCTCATGGGCTCTTCAGCCAGATCTCAATGCCTTGAGGGCTGATTCTGAGGCCAGAGTGTTGTTTAGGACATCTGCCATCCTATGAGTCTGCTGTGTATCCCACTTCCCATGTTGGATCTTTCTCTCCCTTTTTGATTCTATCAGTTAGTATTAGCAGATACTTGTCTTGTTTGTGTGATCTCTTTGACTCTTAGACCTATCAGAGCTATCAATTGTGAGCTGAAATTGATCACTTGGACTAGTGCGATGGCATTGGTACATGCCATCTTCATGGGATTGTGTTGGAATCCCCTGGCACATTTCTAACTCCACCTTTTGCGGCCAGTCCGAATGAGCATGTTCCAAATTGTTCATCTCCTCCCTCACTTTTTCCACTCTTAGATTTAACAGGGATCACTTTTCAGTTAAAATTTAAACACCTGAGAATAATTGTGGTTTAATTACTGAGTTCAACCAATAGTACTAGAACAACAACAACAACAACAACAAATACTAAAAAGGATAAAGTATTACATTGTACATCTAAAGTCAGGACAGGAGCTGATCAGTTCATTGTTGCTTATAGTGTCCATTTCACTTAACAGGTTTCCCCTTTGGCGCTCAGTTGTCACCGATCAGGGAAAACAAATGATATTTTTCTCTTTGGGACTGGCTTAATTCACTCAGCATGATGTTTTCCAGATTGCTCCATCTTGTTGCAAATGACTGGGTTTCGTTGTTTCTTACTGCTGTATAGTATTCTATGGAGTACATGTCCCATAATTTCTTTATCCAGTCTACTGTTGATGGGCATTTGGGTTGGTTCCAGGTCTTAGCTATTGTGAATTGAGCTGCAATAAACATTAATGTGCAGATGGCTTTTTTATTTGCCAAATTAATTTCCTTTGGGTAAATTCCAAGGAGTGGGATGGCTGGGTTGTATGGTAGGGTTATGTTCAGGTTTCTGAGGAATCTCCAGACAGACTTCCATAGTGGCTTAACCAGGTTGCATTCCCACCAACAGTGGATTAGTGTCCCTTTTTCCCCACATCCTCTCCAGCATCTGTTGTTGGTAGATTTCTGAATGTGAGCCATTCTAACCGGGGTGAGATGGAACCTCATTGTGGTTTTGATTTGCATTTCTCTGATTGCTAGTGATCTTGAACATTTTTTCATGTGTCTGTTGGCCATTTGGATTTCCTCTTTCGAAAAATGTCTATTGAGGTCCTTGGCCCATCTCTTAAGTGGGTTGTTTGTTTTGTTGTTGTGGATTTTCTTGATTTCTTTGTAGATTCTGGTTATCAATCCTTTATCTGTAGTATAGTTTGCGAATATTTTTTCCCATTCTGTTGGTTGCCTCTTCACTTTCCTGACTGTTTCTTTTGAAGTACAGAAACTTCTCAATTTGATGCAGTCCCAAATGTTAATTTTGGTTTTGACTGCCTGTGCTGTTGGAGTATTTTCCAGGAAGTCTTTGCTGTGCCTATATCTTGCAGGGTTTCTCCAATGCTCTCTAATAATTTGATGGTTTCGGGTCGTAGATTTAAGTCTTTAATCCATGTTGAGTGGATTTTTGTGTAAGGTGATAGGTATGGGTCTTGCTTCAAGCTTCTGCACGTGGAAATCCAATTTTCCCAGCACCATTTATTGAATAGACTGTCCTTATTCCAGGGATTAGATTTGGATCTTTGGTCAAATATAAGTTGGCTGTAGATGTTTGGATTGATTTCTGGTGTTTCTATTCTGTTCCATTGGTCTATCCATCTGTTTCTGTACCAGTACCATGCTGTTTTGATAACAACTGCCCTGTAGTATGTCCTAAAATCAGGTATTGTGATGCCTCCGGCTTTGTTTTTGTTGTACAGGATTGCTTTGGCTATTCGAGGTCTTCTGTGTCTCCATATGAATTTCAGCATCATTTTTTCCAGATCTGAGAAGAAGGTCTTTGGGATCTTCATGGGTATTGCATTGAATGCATAAATTGCTTTTGGGAGAATAGACATTTTGATGATATTGATTCTTCCAATCCATGAGCATGGAAGATTTCTCCATTTTTTGGTATCCTCTTCTATTTCTTTCTGTAAGGTTTTGTAGTTTTCATCGTAGAGATCTTTAACGTCTTTGGTTAAGTTTATTCCAAGGTATTTGATTGTTTTTGTAGCTATTGTGAATGGCATTGATTTTAGAAGTTCTTCCTCAGCCGTGGCATTGCCTGTGTATACAAAGGCTGTTGATTTTTGTGCATTGATTTTATATCCTGCTACTTTGCCAAACTCTTCGATGAGTTCCAGCAGTCTCTTAGTAGAGTTCTTTGGGTCCCCTAAATAAAGAATCATATCATCTGCAAAGAGGGATAGTTTGAGTTCGTCCTTCCCGATTTGTATCCCTTTAATTTCTTTTTCTTGCCTAATAGCTCTGGCCAAAACTTCCAGAACTATATTGAATAGCAGTGGTGAGAGAGGGCATCCCTGTCTGGTACCAGATTTCAGTGGAAATGCTTCCAACTTTTCCCCATTGAATAGGATGTTGGCCGTGAGTTTTTCATACATTGCTTTGATTGTATTAAGGAATGTTCCTTCCATACCCAGTTTGCTTAGAGTTTTCATCATGAAAGGGTGTTGTATTTTATCAAATGCTTTCTCTGCGTCTATTGAGAGAATCATATGGTTTTTCTTCTGCAGTCTGTTAATGTAGTGTATTACGTTGATTGTTTTGCGAATGTTGAACCATCCCTGCATACCGGGGATGAATCCCACTTGGTCTGGGTGGATGATCTTTCTGATGTGTTGTTGCATTCTATTGGCCAGAATTTTATTGAGGATTTTTGCATCTATGTTCATCAGGGATATTGGTCTGTAATTCTCTTTCAATGTTGCGTCTCTTTCTGGCTTAGGAATTAAGGTGATGGTGGCTTCATAGAAAGAATTTGGGAGGATTCCCTCTTTTTCGATTGCTCTGAATAGTTTGAGAAGAATTGGAGTTAGTTCTTCTCTAAATGTCTGGTAGAACTCAGCAGTGAATCCATCTGGCCCTGGGCTTTTCTTTGTTGGGAGGGCCTTTATTACTGTTTCAATTTCTGTGTCAGTTATTGGTCTGTTTAGGTTTTCTATGTCTTCCTAGCTCAATTTAGGGAGGTTGTATGTGTCCAAGAATCTGTCCATTTCTGATAGATTTCCCTGTTTGCTTGCATACAAGTCCTTTTAGCAATTTCTGATGATTCTTTTTATTTCTGTGGCGTCTGTTGTTACGTTTCCCATTTCATCTCTGATCCTATTGATTTGGGTCTTTTCTTTTTTTAGCTAGTTGTGCCAATGGGGTGTCAATTTTGTTTATTTTTTCAAAAAAACAGCTCATCGTTTGGCTGATTTTTTGTAATGTTTTTTTGGATTCAATCCTGTTGATTTCTTCTCTGATTTTAATTATTTCTCTTCTCCTACTGGGTTTGGGTTTGGTTTGCTGCAGATTTTCTAGATCCTTGAGATGACTTGAAAGCTCATCTATTTGGTGCTTTTCCAATTTCTTGATGTAGGCACCTATTGATATAAACTTTCCTCTTAACACTGCTTTTGTTGTATCCCATAGGTTTTGGTATGTTGTGCTGTTATCCTCATTTACTTCCAGAAAATTTTTGATTTCTCTTTTAATTTCTTCTATGACCCATTGTTCATTCAGGAGCATGTTGTTCAATCTCCATGTGTTTGCACATGCTCTAGGGATTCCTGAGTTGCCAATTTCCAATTTCATTCCTTTGTGGTCTGAGAAGCTGCATGGTATGATTCTAATTCTTTTGAATTTGCTGAGACTTGCTTTATGGCCTAGTATGTGGTCAATCCTAGAGAGGGTTCCATGTACTGCTGAGAAGAATGTAAAGTCCTTAGATGTAGGGTGAAATGTTCTGTAGATATCTGTTAGATCCATTTGGGCTATAGTGTCATTTAAATCTACTGTCTCCTTGTTGATCTTCTGTCCTGTTGATCTGTCTATCTCTGAGAGTGGAGTATTGAAGTCCCCCAGTACTATTGTATTGGGGTCTAAGTCTCCCTTTAAGTCCCTTAACAAGTCTTTTAAATAAGCTGGTGCCCTGTAATTAGGTGCATATACATTGATAATCGTTATATCTTCCTGTTGAATGGATCCCTTAATCATTATATAGTGCCCCTCTTTGTCTCTCCTAACAGTTTTTGTGGTAAAGTTTATGTTGTCCGATATTAAGATGGCTACGCCTGCTCTCTTTTCATTTCTGTTGGCGTGGTATATCTTTTTCCAGCCTTTGACTCTCAGCCTGTATGGATCATTGTTGGATAGATGGGTTTCTTGTAAGCAGCAAAAGGATGGGTTTTGTTCCTTAACCCAATCAGCCAATCGGTGTCTTTTAACTGGACAGTTCAAGCCATTAACATTCAATGTGACTATTCAGAAGGAGTAACTTTGCCCTGCCATTAGCCAAAGATACTTTCTAATATATGGTTTGAGATTCCTGTGATCGTTTGGTGTGAGGTTTCCTACCTTTACCTTCTTTCATATTGGTGACCATGTTTCTGTGTTTCTGTATGTAACACATCTTTAAGCATCTTTTGCAGGGCTGGACGAGTGGCGACAAATTCTTTCAATGTCTGTTTGCTGTGAAAGGTCTTTATTTCACCTTCATTCATAAATGAGAGCTTTGCAGGATATAATATTCTGGGCTGGCAGTTTTTCTCTCTTAGCACCTGGGCTATGTCTCGCCATTCTCTCCTAGCTTGTAGGGTTACTGAAGAGAAGTCAGCTATGAGTCTAATTGGAGATCCTCTGAGAGTAATCTGGCGTTTCTCTCTTGCACATTTTAGGATCTTTTCTTTGTGTTTCACTGTGGTGAGTTTGATTACGACGTGTCGTGGTGAGGATCTCTTTTGGTCATGTTTATTAGGGGTTCTATGAGCTTCCTGTATTAGGATGTATCTGTCTTTCTCCAAACCTGGGAAATTTTCTGCTAGTATCTCACTAAAAAGGCCTTCTAATCCTTTCTCTCTCTCCATGCCTTCAGGTACTCCTAGAACCCGAATGTTGGGTTTTTTAAGAGTATCCTGTAGATTCCTGACAGTATTTTTTAGATTTCTAATTTCTTCTTCTTTTCTTTGATTTGATTGTTTCCTTTCCTGTTCTCTGTCTTCTAAGTCTGATATTCTCTCTTCTGCTTCGTCCATTCTGTTTTTAAGACTCTCTAATGTGTTTGCATTTGATCTATTGAATTCTTCATTTCATTATGATTTCTCATCACTATCACCATTTCTTGTTCCACTAGTTGTTTCATTTCAATTTCATTCCTCCTTAATATTTCATTTTCACAAGAGAGATTTTCTATCTTGTCCATTAAAGATTTCTTTAGTTCAAAAATTTGTTTTTGAGAACTTCTTAATGTTTTTATCAATTTTTTGAGATCTGCTTCTTGCATTTCTTCGATCTCCTCATCTTCATAATCTTGAATTGGGGTGTCTTTTCCATTTTGGGGCGTCATAGTGTCTTCCTTGTTCTTGTTAGCTTGGTTTTTGCGTTTGTTGTTTGGCATGTTGGAGATATTTGGTTTCTTCACTGTGGTGTTTTTTCTTGTTACACTATGGCTCTATATTAAGTGGACTGTCTGCTTTCAGTGGTGCCTTAGAGGCTTGAGATGAGCGTGGACTGAGAGCTGTGTTTGGTTCCTCAGGGCTGAGGGTGTGTCAAAGAAGACACTCCCAGGTTAGGTGTGGTAAATCTCTCTTGTAAGACCCCCCAAGGTGTCTCACAATTCTACCGACCCCAGAAACACGAATTCCACTCCAATCGCTGCAAAGGGCATGAGGAAGTTTATTACATCTGCGCAGATGGGCCGTCTCAAATTACAACAGCACCCTCTGTTGCAGTGCAAGAAGAGAGGCCCCGATCATCAATCGCACAAAGTATTTAAGGCTTAAAACCACAACATTAGCATACCTCCACAGCATTACAAAAGATCACAAGATAAACCACAGCATGACAAATTTTCACAAGATAAAGGGTTTTTCCAGGGTAAGGAAACAAAGTCCTTGAGCAAGCACAAATACGGGGTCATCGTGACCAAAAACTTAACATAGCTCCTAAAATAATTATCACATGCTCAATTATCTCATGAAAGCATTAACACAATCATCACATGCTTCAGCTAAAGTTTAGTTTTCTTACAAAAGCATTTTGCAAACCCAGCCATTTTGTACAAAAGCAGAACAGTATGCAGTTAGCTCACAAGCAACTTCATTTTAACCCCATCCTGCCTTATTTTCTCATTCCCCTAATGCTTTCACTCTCTTTTTTGATTCAAAAGGGAAGTAATTCCGCACAGCTGAATGTAAATGGAGGTAGTTAGCAGGCAAATGATATACCCACAGGTGCCAGAGATAGGAAGCTCTTTCCCACGGACCACACAGGGAATCTCTGCTGCCCTCAGTGTGGGCTCCAATTCTCCTGCAATCTCCCACTGGGTTGCCAAGTTAGATGCTAATCACCTGTTATTTCACCCCTCCCCCCAAAGTCAGGTTTTTCTGCTAGGCTCAGGGCTGGTCAGACCTGAGGTCGCCCTGCTTATGACGTATGTCCAAAATGGCGCCTGCTCTGTCTTGCTCGCCTTTGAGAGGTGAGCGGAGAGAGAGAAACTTGTGTCCGTATCGGTCGCTTTTTTTTATTTTTTCCTCTCTCTCTTCTAGTTAGCCTGGTGAACTTTTCCCCACGAAGTTTCAAGCCTTGTTCCCTCTAGCCTCCTCTTTCCGCTTCCCCGCTGGTGTCTCGGGCTATTGTGGTTGGGTTCACCTTGCGTTCCAGCGCTGGTGCATTGAGTCTGCTGCTGGTGTCCCGAAGTTGGGCTCCCACGCTCTCCAAGCAGGTACACTGTGAATCTCTAAATCCGGAAGAGTTTCGTATGCTGTTTCATCCCCTACTCTTCCTTCACACTGCAGTATCTCAACTTATATTAACCGGTCTCTCTCTCCGGACTAATAGTGTGCTCCCTTCCTATTCCGCCATCTTGCCGAACATCCAATGGACTTTATTGTTTTGAATGTTTTTAATATGGGAGATTTAATTTTGTGCAGTAGAACACTCATTGATTCCACATGGGAACTCTAGCTCTACACATTCGTATTTTCTAGTGAGAAAGCTAGAGGAATTGCGACAAACAAACATGATATTTCTGTTTGTATACATGACATTTTATGCACTTGCCTAAGGAAAATATGTTGCTTTTCTCCAAAACCAATTTTCTGTGATTTTCTGGGTCCATTGCATAAAAATTGCACACCACTTTGTCCAGATATGACTGGATGAAACCAGAAATATACAGTTGTGTTTTGGCTAACTCAATCCAAAATATTGCTACAGCCTCTTTGTGTGTGTTTTCTGGATATTATCAACGGACTTATTGTTTTGAATGTTTTTATCAGGGAACATTTAATTTTCTATCGTTGAAACACTAATTGGTCCATCATGGGAACACCAGCTCTACACATTCGTATTTTCCAGGGAGAAAGCTAGAGGAACTGCGGCAAACAAACATGATATTTCTGCTTGTATAGATGACATTTTATCTATTTGCCTAACGAAAAGACTTTGCTTATCCCCAAAACCATTTTTACTCTGATTTTATCGGTCCATTGCATGCGAATTCCAAACCACTTTGTTCAGATATGACTGGATGAAACGAGAAATATCCGGTTGTGTTTTGGGTAACTCAATCCGAAATATTGTGAAAGCCTCTGTGTTTGTGTTTTCTGGATATTATCGATGTACTTTATTATTTTGAATATTTTTATGAGGGAACATTTAATTTTGTACCGTTGAAACACTAATTGGTTTCTCATGGGAACACCAGCTCTACACCTTCGTATTTTCTATGGAGAAAACTAGAGGAACTGCGGCAAACAAACATGATATTTCGTTTTGTATAGATGACATTTTATGCACTTGCCTAAAGAAAAGACTTTGCTTTTCTCCAAAACCATTTGTACTGTGATTTTCTCGGTCCCTTGCATACGAATTCCACACCAGTTTGTCCGGATATGACTGGATGAAACTGGAAATATCCGGGTTTGTTTTGGCTAACTCAATCCCAGATATTGAAACAGCCTCTCTGTTTGTGTTTTCTGGATATTATCCATGGACTTTATTGTTTTCAATGATTTTTATCGGGGAACATTTAATTTTGTGCTTGGAAACACTAATTGGTTCCACATGGAGACAACAGCTCTACATATTTGTATTTTCTAGGGAGAAAGCTAGAGGAACTGCGGCAAGCAAACATGGTATTTCTCTTTGTGTAGATGACATTTTATCTACTTGCATAACGAAAAGACTTTGCTTTTCTTCCACACCATTTTTACTGTGACTTTCTCGGTCCATTGCATATGAATTCCACCCCAGTTTTTCCAGATATGGCTGGATGAAACCGGAAATATCCTGTTTTGTTCTGCCTAACTCAATCCCAGATATTGCTACAGCCTCTGTGTTTGTGTTTTCCGGATATTATCCACGGACTTTATATTTTTAAAGTTTTTTATCGGGGAACATTTAATTTTGTGCTTGGAAACCCTAATTCGTTTCACATGGAGACACAAGCTCTTCACATTCGTATTTTTAAGGCAGAAAGCTAGAGGAACTGCGGCAAACAAACATGATATTTCTGTTTGTCTAGATGAGATTTTATGCACTTGCCTAATGAAAAGACTTTGCTTTTCTCCAAAACCATTTTTACTGTGATTTTCTCGGTCCATTGCATACGAATTCCACACCACTTTTTCCAGATATGACTGGATAAAACCAGAAATACCCGGTTGTGTTTTGGCTAACTCAATACGAAATATTGTGAAGCCTCTGTGTTTCTGTTTTAGGGATATTATCAATGGACTTTATTTTTTTGAATATTTTTATCAGGGAACCTTTAATTTTGTACCCCAGAAACACTAATTGGTTCATCATGGGGACACCAGCTCTATACATTCGTATTTTTAAGTCAGAAAGCTAGAGGAACTGCGGAAAACAAACATGGTATTTCTGTTTGTCTAGATGAGATTTTATGCACTTTCATAAAGAAAAGACTTTGCTTTTCTACAAAACAATTTTTACTGTGAATTTCTTGGTCCATTGCATACGAATTCCACAGAAGTGTGTCCAGAAATGACTGGATGAATACAGAGATAGTCGGGTTTTTTTTTTTTTTTTTTTGCTAACTCAATCGCAGATATTGCTACAGCCTCTCTGTTTGTGTTTTCTGGACATTATAAATGGACTTTATTGTTTTGAATGTTTTTTATCGGGGAACATTATATTTTGAGCTTGGATACAGTAATTGGTTCCACATGGAGACACCAGCTCTACATATTCGTATTTTCTAGTGAGAAAGCTAGAGGAAATGTGGCAAACAAACACGGTATTTCTGTTTGTATAGATGACATGTTATGTACTTGCCTAATGAAAAGACTTTGCTTTTCTCCAAAACCATTCTCACTGTGATTTTCTCAGTCCATTGCATACGAATTCCACACCACTTTGTCAAAATATGACTGGATGAAAACAGAAATATCCGGTTGTGTTTTAGCTAACTCAATCTGAAATATTGTGGAAGCCTCTGTGCTTTTGTTTTCTAGATATTATCGATGGACTTTATTGTTTTGAATATTTTTATCTGGGAACATTTATTTTAGTACCGTAGAAACACTAATAGGTTCATCATGGGGACACAAGCTCTACACATTCGTATTTTCTAGTGAGAAAGCTAGAGAAACTGCCACAAACAAATATGATATTTCTGTTTGTATCGATGACATTTTATGCACTTGCCTAACAAAAAGACTTTTCTTTTCTCCAAAACCATTTTTACTGTGATTTTCTCGGTCCATTGCATACGAATTCCAAACCAGTTTGACTGGATATGACTCGATGAAACCGGAAATATGCGGTTTTGTTTTGGCTAACTCAATTCCAGATATTGCTATAGCCCCTGTGTTCATTTTTCTGGATAATATTAGTGGACTTTATTGTTTTGAATGTTTTTTATCGGGGGACCTTTTATTTTGAGCTTGGATACAGTAATTCGTTCCACATGGAGACACCAGCTTACACATCCCTATTTTCTAGGGAGAAAGCTAGAGGGACTGTGGAAACAAACATGAGGTTTCTGTTTGTATAGATGACATTTTATGCACTTGCCCAATGAAAAGACTTTGCTTTTCTCCAAAACCATTTTTACTGTGATTTTCTCGGTCCATTGCATGCGAATTCCACAGCAGTTTGTCCGGATATGACTGGATGAAACCGGAAATACCTGGGTTTGTTTTGGCTAACTAAATCCCAGATTTTGCTACAGCCTCTGTGTTTGTGTTTTCTGGATATTTTCCATGGACTTTATCGTTTTGAATATTTTTTATCAGGGAACATTTAATTTTGTGCTTGGAAAAACTAATTGGTTCCACATGGAGACACCAGCTCTACACATTCGTATTTTCTAGGGAGAAAGCTCAAGGAACTGCGGCAAACACACAAGATATTTTTATTAATATAGATGACATTTTATGCACTTTCCTAATGAAAAGACGTTGCTTTTCTCCAAAACCATTTTTACTCTGATTTTCTCGGTCCATTGCATGCGATCCACACCACTTTGTCCGGATATGACTGGATGAAACCAGAAAAATGTGGATGTGTTTTGGCTAACTCATTCTGAAATATTTCTATAGCTTCTGTGTTTGTGTATTGATGATATTATCCACGGAATTTATTGTTTTGCATGTTTTTATCAGGGAGCATTTAATTTTGTACCACTGAAACACTAATTGGTTGATCATGGCAACACCAGCTCTACACATTCCTATTTTCTAGGGAGAAAGCAAGAGGAACTGCGGCAAACAAACATGATATTTCTGTTTGTATAGATTACATTTTATGCTCTTGCCTAACGAAAAGACTTTGCTTTTCTCCAAAACCATTTGTACTGTGATTTTCTAGGTCCATTGCATATGAATTCCACACCACTTTGTCTGGATATGACTGAATGAATACAGAAATATCCGGTTTTGTTTTGGCTAACTCAATCCCAGATATTGCTACAGCCTCTGTGTTTGTTTTTTCTGGATATTATTAATGGACTTTATTTTTTTGAATGTTTTTTATCAGGGAACATTTCATTTTCAGCTTGATAGAGTAATTGGTTCCACATGAGACACCAGCTCTGCACATTCGTATTTGCTAAGGAGAAAGCTAGTGGAACTGTGGCAAACAAACATGATATTTCTGTTTGTATAGATGACATTTTATGCATTTGCCTAATGAAAAGACTTTGCTTTTCTGTAACATTATTTTACTGTGATTTTCTTGATGCATTGCGTTCCAATTCTACACTACTTTGTCCGGATATGACTGGATGAATCCAGAAATATACGGTTGTGTTTCGGCTAACTGAATCCAAAATATTGTGAAAGCCTCTGTGTTTGTTTTTTCTGGATATTATCGATGGACTTTATTGTTTTGAATGTTTTTCATCAGGGTACATTTTATTTTGAGCTGGGATACAGTAAATGGTTCCACATGGAAACACCAGCTCTACACATTCTTATTTTCTAGGGAGAAAGCTAGAGGAACTGTGGCAAACAAACATGATTTTTCTGCTTGTATAGATGATATTTTATGCACTTGCCTAACGAAAAGACTTTGCTTTTCTCCAAAACCATTTTTACTGTGATTTTCTCGGTCCATTGCATACGTATTCCACACCAGTTTGTCCGGATATGACTGGATGAAACCGGAAATATCCGGTTTTTTTTGGCTAAATGAATTCGAAATATTGTGAAAGCCTCTGTGTTTGTGTTTTCTGGATATTATCAATGGACTTATTGTTTTGAATGATTTTATCAGGGAACATTTAATTTTGTACCGTTGAAATATTAATTGGTTCATAATGGGAACACCAGCTCTACATATTCGTATTTTCTAGGGAGAAAGCTAAAGGAATTGCGGCAAACAAACCTGATATTTCTATTTGTATAGATGATATTTTATGCACTTGCCGAACGCAATGAGTTTGATTTTCCCCAAAACTATTATACAGTGATTATCTCAGTCCATTGCATACAAATTCCACAGCACTTTGTCCAGATATGACTGCATGAAACCGGAAATATCCGGTTTTATTTTGGCTAACTCAATCCCAGATACTGCGACGGCCTCTGTGTTTGTGTTTTCTGGATATTACCAACGGACTTTATTGTTTTGAATGTTTTTTATCGGGAACATTATATTTTGAGCTTGGATACAGTAATTGGTTCCACAAGGACACACCAGCTCTACATATTTGTTTTTTTAAAGGGACAAAGCTAGAGGAAATGGGACAAACAAACATGATATTTCTGTTTGTATAGATGACATTTTATGCACTTGCCTAACGAAAAGTCTTTGCTTTTCTCCAACACCATTTTTACTGTGATTTTCTCGGTCCATTGCATACAAATTCCACACCAGTTTGTCTGGATATGACTGGATGAAAGCAGAAATATCCGGTTGTGTTTTGGCTAACTCAATCACAGATTTTGCTACAGCCTCTGTGTTTGTGTTTTCTGGATATTATCGATGGACTTTATGGTTTTGAATGTTTTTATCAGGGAACATTGAATTTTGTACCGTTGAAATACCAATTGCTTCTACATGGGGACACCAGCTATACATATTCATATTATCTAAGCAGAAAGCTAGAGGAACTGGGCGAAACAAACATCATATTTCTGTCAGTATCGATGATATTTTATGCACTTGCCTAACGACAAGATTTGTTTTTCTCCAAAACCATTTTTACTGTGATTTTCTCGGTCCATTGCCTACGAATTCCACACCAGTTTGTCTGGATATGACTGGATGAAACCGGAAATATCCGGTTTTGTTTTGGCTAACTCAATCCCAGATATTGCTACAGCATCTGTGTTTGTGTATTCCTGATATTATACATGGACCTCACTGCTTTTAATGTTTTTTTCCTGATATTATCCAAGGACTATATTTTTGCATGTTTTTTATCAGGGAACATTTAATTTTGTACCGTTGAAACACTAATTGGTTCATCATGGGGACACCAGCTCTACACATTCGTATTGTCTAGGGAGAAAACTAGAGGAACTGCGGCAAACATATATGATATTTCTGTTTGTATAGAGGACATTTTATGCACTGGCCTAATGAAAAGACTTTGCTTTTCTCCAAAACCATTTTTACTGTGATTTTCTTGGTCCATTGCATATGAATTGCACACCCATTTTTCCGGATATGACTGGATGAAACCGGAAATATCCGCTTTTTTTTGGCTACCTCAATCCCAGATATTGCTACAGCCTCTGAGTTTGTGTATTCCTGATATTATCCGCAGATTGTATTATTTTGAATGTTTTTTTATCAAGGAACATTAGATTTTGTGCTTTGAAACACTAATTGGTTCCACATGGAGACACCAGCTCTACACATTCCTATTTTCTAGGGAGAAAGGTAGAGGAACTGCGACAAACAAACATGATATTTCTGTTTGTATAGATGACATTTTATGCACTTGACTAATAAAAGACTTTGCTTTTCCCAAAAACCATTTTTACTGTGATTTTCTCTGTCCATTGCATACGAATTCCAAACCAATTTTTCCGGATATGACTGGATAAAACCAGAAATATCCTGTGTTTTGGCTAACTCTATCGGAAATATTGTGAAAGCCTCTGTGTTTCTGTTTATGGATATTATCAACAGACTTTATTGTTTTGAATGTTTTTATCAGGGAACATTTAATTTTGTACCGTTGAAACACTAATTGGTTGATCATGGGAAAGGCATCTCTACACATTTGTATTTTCTAGGGAGAAAGCTACAGGAACTGCAGCAAACAAACATGATATTTCTGTTTGTATAGATGACATTTTATGCACTTGCCTAACGAAAAGTCTTTGCTTTTCTCCAAAAAAATTTTTACTCTGATTTTCTTGGTCCATTGCATACGAATTCCAAACGGTTTTTTCCGGATATGACTGGATGAAACCGTTAATATCCGGTTGTGTTTTGGCTAACTCAACCCGAAACTTTGTAGAAGACTCTATGTTTCTCTTTTCTGGATATTATTGATGGACTTTATTAAATTGAATGTTTTTTTATCAGGGAACATTTACTTTAGTACCTTTGAAACAATAATTGGCTCATCATTGGAACACCAGCTCTACACATTCGTATTTTCTAGGGAGAAAGTGGAAAGAACTGCGGTAAACAAACATGATATTTCTGTTTGTATAGATGACATTTTATGCCCTTCCCTAACGAAAAGACTTTGCTTTTCTCCAAAATCATTTTTACTGTGATTTTGTCGGTCCATTGCATGTGAATTCCACACCAGTTTGTCCGGATATGACTTGATGAAACCAGAAATATCTGGTTGTGTTTTGGCTATATCAATCCGAAATATTGTGATAGATTCTGTGTTTGTTTTTTCCTGATATTATCCACGGACTTTATTGGTTTGAATGTTTTTTATCAGGGAACATTGAATTTTGTGATTGGAAACACTAATTGGTTCATCATGGGAACACCAGCTCTACACATTCGAATTATCTAGGGAGAAAGCTAGAAGAACTACGGCAAACAATCATGATATTTCTGTTTGTCTAGATGACATTTTATGCAGTTTCCTAACGAAAACACTTTGCTTTTCTCCAAAACCATTTTTACTGTGATTTTCTCAGTCCATTGCATACGAATTCCACATCACTTTGTCGAGATATGACTGGATGAAACCAGAAATATCCGGTTCTGTTTTGGCTAACTCAATCCAAAATATTGTGAAAGCCTCTGTGTTTATGTTTTCTGGATATTATCGAGGGACTTTATTGTTTTGAATGTTTTTAAAGGGGAACATTTAATTTGTACTGTTGAAATATTAGTTGGTTCATAATGGGAACACCAGCTCTACACATTCGTATTTTCTAGGGAGAAAGCTAGAGGAACTGCGGCAAACAAACAGGATATTTCTGTTTCTATCAATGCCATTTTATGCACTTGCCTAACGAAAAGACTTTGCTTTTCTCCAAAACCATTTGTACTGTGATTATAGCGGTCCATTGCATAAAATTCCACAACAGTTTGTCCGGATATGACTGGATGAAACCGAAATATCC